>NC_077229.1:456016895-456371895 GCF_027887165.1 Monodelphis domestica | reverse complement strand
AAAGACTTAAATTTCCACTTTTGTTACTAACTATCTTTGTGAATTTAGGCAAATCTAGCACTGGATTTGGAGTTAGACCTTGGGTAAGTCATTTCTTAAACCTTAGAAGAACAGGTTTTAAAGACAGTGCCATTCTAATTTGCTTTTATAATATAGCTAACATATATTACAGTTTATTTTCCTTAGATTTACTCTCATTTGTAAATATGGCATAATGGGCTGTAGTGAGGAAAGGCTTGGATTTCAATAGAGAGAGTACTGCCTGTTTGACCTTGGGAAAGTTATAAACCCCTCAGGCCTCAGTTAATTCATGTATAAAAAAAAGATGTTGGACCAAATGACCTCAAAGAACCTTGCCAGCACTCTGTTGTCATCTAATTTTACTTCCCTGGACCTTAGTTTCCTCATCTATAAACGGATGGGGTTGGATTCTAATCTTTAATGCCCCTTCTATTACTAATATTCTGTGATTCTGAAAAATTGCCCAACGTTCCTACTTATTTTTAATAATTTTTGATTTGTTTAAAAACAACTTAACAATTTTAAATAAGCCTTTGCTTACTTACCTAAAATTTTTTTTCAATTGCAAATTCCCTATCTCTCTCCACTCCTCTCCTACCTGTTGAGAAAGAAATATCCACTAAACAAATGAAATCATGCAAAACATTTCTAATTAACTGTTATAAAGGAAAACAAAAGCAAGAAAAATAGAAAAAGGAAAAATAATATGCTTCAATCTTCATAATTTCTCTCAGGAGGTAGATAACATTTTTCTTCAGGATCCTATGGAATTATTGTACATCATTTTATCAATCAGAGAAGTTAAGTCTTTTGTAGTTGATCTTTGTTGCAATATTGCTATTATTGCGTACAGTGTTCTTCTATTTCTTCATTTTACATTGGCTCATGTTAATATTTCCAGATTTTTCTGAAATGATGTACTTTGTCATCCCTTATAGCACAATATCTGAACATTTCTATCCTTAACTTTCTGGTTTATTTTGTTACTAGATTTATCTAGGTCTGTGAGAATTAAATTGAGGTCCCCCAGTATTATAGTTTTACTGTATATTTCCTCCCATAATTAATTTAATTTTTCCTTAAGGAATTTATGGCATTCCATTTGGTACATTTGTTTAGTATTGTATTATTTTGAAAATTTGTATGTAATGCTATTTGGTGCATATATGTTTAATATTGATCCTACTTAATTTCCCTGAATATCTTTTCAAATTAGGTCTGTTCTTTTATTTTTGTTTAAGATCAGAGTTGTTGTCTTTTTTACTTGAAACATAATTGATTCTGCTCTAGCCTCTGATTTTAATTCTTTTACTATCTCTTTCAGTATCCCTCCTTAACCATATATTGGTTTTTAATCCATTTTACTATTGAATTCTATTTTATGGGTTAGTTCATTGCATTTGCATTCACAGTTATGATTACTAAATGGTGAATTTCCTTCCATTCTGTTCTTTTCTATTTATTCATAGTCTTTCTTTTACCCTGTTCCCTCCTATTTTGCTTCCTTATTCTCACCTCTCCTTTTATTCCTTTCACCTTCTACTTTCTTGTTAGGTAAAATGAATTTTAATACCCCCTTTTTATATGTATACTTCCCTCTTTGTACCAGATCTGATGTGAGTTAGGTTTAGATATTGTTGACTACTCCTTATTTCCCCCTCCAGTGTAAAAATTCTTTCTTGAGAACCATTTTGTATGAGATTTTTCTTCATTTTTCCTTCCCCTTCCTTCCTCCTACACTCAATACATCTCTTTTGCTCATTCTTTTGAGATCATCCCAACATAACGGACTCACACCTACCTAAGTAGACTGCTTCTAACTACTCTAATAATGATAAAGTTCTTAGAGGCTGTTGTTGTTTAATTGTTTTTATTCATATACTACATTTTCTTAGCAAAGAGACTGGACTGATTTACCATTCCCTTCTCCAGCTCATTTTATAGATGAGGAATTGAGGCAGGCAGGGTTAAGTGACTTTCCCAGGGTCCCCCAGAAAGTAAGCATCTGAGGCTAGCTTTGAACTCAGATCTTCCCTGACTCCAAGCCTGACTTTTGACTGTATGACCTAACCACCTTAGGTTATATGTGTCACATTCCCATTTGGGAATGTGAATAGTTTTTTGAGTATCTCATATTTTCTCTTTTATGTTTACCTTTTTATGTTTCTCTTGAGAATTACCTTTGAATATTAGACTTTCTATTAACCTGTTCTTTTCATCAGGAGTGCTTAGAAGTACTCTATTTCATTAAGTATTCTATTCCTTTAGGAATATATTTAGTTTTGCTGAGTGGGTTATTATTTCTGGTTGTAATCCTTTTGAATTCATGAAATATCACATTCTAAGCCCTCTCCCCCTTTATTGTGGTAGCTACTGAATCTTGCAGGATCCTGACTATGACTCCATGGTATTTGAGTTGTTTCTTTCTGATTACATCAACATTTTCTCCTTGACCTACGAGCCCAGGAATGTGGCTATAATATTCCTGGGAGTTTTCATTTTGGGATAGGGGCAATTAGTAGATTCTTTTGATTCCTGTTTTGCACTCTAGTTTTAAGACAAATGGGCAGTTTTCCTTTATGATTTCTTGAAATAAGATGTCTAAAGTTTTGGGGGTTTTTTGCTCTAAGTTCAAGACAATCCAATAATTCTTAAGTGATTTCTTCTTGATCTATTTTACATATCAATAATTCACATTTTCTTTTATTTTTTCTGTTCTTTTGACTTTTACTGTTTTTTTTAAATCCCTTACCTTCTGTCTTGGAATTAATACTGTGTATTGGTTCCAAGGCAGAAGAGTAGTAAGGGCTAGGCAATGGAGGTTAAATGACTTGTCCAGGGTCACACAGTGGAGAAGTGCCTGAGGCCACATTTGAATCCAGGACCTCCTGTCTCTAGGCCTGGCTCTCAATCCACTGAGCTACCCAGCTGCCCCCAACTTTTACTGTTTTTTTTTTTAAATGTATCATGAAGCCTTAACCTTCTAGTTGACAAATTCTAATTTTTAAGAAATTACTTTTCATTGAGTCTTGTGCCTTTTTACCATGTAGCCAATCCTGATTTTGTTAGTCAAGTTATTTTCTTATTTTCTTCAGTATTTTTGTCCCTTTATTTTACTAAGCTATTAATTCTTTTAATAGTTTTATTACAGGACTCTCATTTCATTTCCCTAATTTTTCCTCTACCATTCTTATTGGGCTTGTCTCCAATATATATTTTTCTTTGTATATTTTTCAGGTTTTTTTCAGTGTTTGGATCTTCAGCCTTCCCTGTCACCATAGTATTTTTTTATTTTTTATTTTTTATTTTTATGGATCATGTTCTTTTCTTTTGTTGTTTGTTTTAGCCTATTTCTTGACTTTAGATTCTATCTGAGTAACACTGTGTACTTCTGTGTTATGGAAGGATACTAATTGCCTTGAGCTTCAGATTTTTATGTCCTGCTATTTTCACAGCTAGCTCTGGGGGCCTATAAGTTTTTTGAGTTTCCAAAGTGGTGAGATGAGGGAGAGGTGTGAATACTGTTCTTCTGCAATAACTGTGGTCCTTATTCAGCCTGGGACTCTGGTCCCTTTAAACTCCTATCTTCCCTGAAAGTGCTACCTTGAATGGGATAATAGGCAATGGAGTGGTCAGATGGATAGCACTGGACTGGGAATGGGTTTCCTGTAATTTCTTTCAAACCAAGTATTCAATTCCCTAACCATTTCTAGTCACTGAGCACGCCCACTACACCTACTACTGTTTGAGCCACTATCATCTCAAAGGTTTATAGCTGGTGAATTTTGCAACATGGCATTCCCTGCCAGACCCCAGCCCTAATCCTCTCTTTCTGTCCTAAACTGTCCTAGCAGGAAAAAATAACCAACTTGGCCTTTTGTTGGTTATGCTGCTTAGAATTTGATTCTGACGTATTTTTAAAAAGTTGTTTAGAGGGGAATATTGGAAGAGCTTAGAAAAGATATTTCCTTTCTCTGCAATCTTAGCTCTGCTCTGGCTTTGTCTTTTAACAATAAACTACTTTATATATTGCTTTTTAGCTTATAGGATCCTTTTCTAAAAACAACCTTGCAAGGAAGGAAGTTCAGATATTATTATCCTTATTTAATGAATGAAGAAACTGAGTCTCCGTGAGGTTAAGTGAAGTGTACAAGGTTGCTACATAATTATAAGGGAGGAAGATTAAGTTTAAATCTGAGTCTTCCAATTCCAATTCCAGCAGTCTTTCTACTACTTCTCAAGTAAAAAGGAAGAGGTTGGACAATATCTCTGGGCTCCCTTCCAGCTTGAACATTCTGTGATGTCAAAACAATTTTAAGTTATATGTTTTAAAGTTTACTAAAACAATGACTAAACGTCTGCAATTCATAGCTCATGAATAAAGTTCATAGGGTCATATATTTAGAGTTGGAAGAGATTGTAACAGGATGTAGTTCACTTCCCTCATTTTCATATGTGTGTAAACTGCAGCTCTGAGGTTAAGTGACTTACCCAGAGCCAGACAAACAAGAAGTGACAGTACTAGGACTCAGATCCTTAATGAGCATTAGACTATAATTCTCGGCAGACGATAGCAATTATTAGTAAATTATATATTACATTGGTAGTATCCAATTTTTGTTGTTAATTTTTTCCTTTCTTCTCTCTGCTTCCACCACCAAAAACAAAAAAGGGAAAATGCCTTACTGTTGTTTCCATTCTTTGTCGTACTCTTGTCTTTTGAAAAAAATTTTGAAGTTGGTGAAGCTGTGGAATAAGGACTTTGATGAGATTTTTTTGTTTTATTTCTCTCTTTGTAATATTTAAAGTCAATGACTGATGTCCCTTGCCAAGTGTATTCTGAATCCATCATTAGATGCGATGTGCCATGTTTAAAAAAAAGTTAATGGAATCCCAGCCTTTATAAAGAGGAACAAAGAGTCTAGAACAAGGAAGATTTTAATCTTATTAAACTCTGCCCTGGTCTGAGCAAACCTGGAGTATTGTATTCGTTTCTATAGGAAAATACATTTTTTATGGAGGCTTCCAAAGGAGGGTGGCCAATTTAATGAAGAAAATCATAATTGATGGAACTAGTGATATTTAACCTGACAAGCAAAGTTAAAGGTGGATGGACTAGGTAATGAGCTCTGTCCTTCCAGTATTTGAAGGACTGCTCTATAGAAAGAGTATTATTGTATTTTGCTTGGGTCCAAGTGTATAGGAGTTGAAGGCAGAAAGATTTTGGATAAGTACCATTTTTTTTTTAATGATTAGAGATATTCAGAAATGGGAATGGGCTGTCTGAAAGTAGGGGGGAGCATGGTGTGTTTCCTAGTATAAAAGGCAGGTATTCCATCACCTCTTCCTTAATAATTTGAGAGTACTTAGACCTATTGACATAATTAATATAATGTATCAACTAGATATGAATAAGGCCTAGCTACTGGTTTTAATTAAATAAGTCAAAAGTATTATACTAGTTGGAAAAAATCCTTCTTAAAAAAAAACCCAACCCTTACCTTCTATCTTGGAATTAGTACTCTGTAATTGTAATGTAATATAAATGTAAAATGTAATGTAAATGTAATGGTGGTAAGGGCTAGGCAATGGGGGTTAAGTGACTTGCCCAGGACCACACAGTCAGGAAGTGTGTGAAGTCACATTTGAACCCAGAACCTCTCATCTCTCGGTTTGACTCTGATTCCACTGAGCCACCCAACTGCCCTGGGAAAAATTCTTAATCTGTTTGGAACAAGTGAAAGCCAATGGATGAAGTGGACTGATTTTATGGGAAGCATATTGGGATTGGCTGAGAGTACTAAATTAATTTTCTGGGTTTTGTATAAAATAGTAAGCTTGGAACCTAACCATTTCGAGGCTTGCCCCCTAGAGGTGAGAGCAATTTTAACCAAGCTCCTGAGAGAATTATTTGGGCATTGTGGGAGATGAAGAACATGTCTGTCCTCCTTCAATTTGGCCAGAATAGGACCATGTAAACTTGTAAAAATTCAGAGGATTTGAATTTTCTATCAGAATCCTAGCAGCATCAGAACAGCTGACAGCAGTGTCTGCATCAGGAGCTGAGGACAATTACTAGGATTAATTTCTCACAGTTGTAAGTAGCATTGTACCCTGAAAGTAGTAAAAACAGAGTCAACACTGGGGCAATGGGGAGGGGGATGAGAGAGAGAGAGAGCGAGAGAGAGAGCGAGAGAGAGAGAGAGAGAGAGAGAGAGAGAGAGAGAGAGAGAGAGAGAGAGAGAGAGAGAGCGAGAGAGAGAGAGAGTGAGAGAGAGAGACAGAGAGACAGAGAGACAGAGAGAGAGAGACAAAGAGAGAGAGAGAGACAGAGAGAGAGACAGAGAGACAGAGAGACAGAGAGAGAGAGACAGAGAGAGAGACAGAGAGAGACAGAGAGAGAGAGAGAGACAGAGAGAGAGAGAGAGAGAGAGGGAGGGAGAGAGAGAGGGAGGGAGGGAGGGAGAGAGAATGAATATGAATGGAGTGTTTTCAGGGAATGTTAACATCACAAATGGATCCATGAATTCTCTTCTAGAATTGTAGTACTAACAATATTAATCTGGAGAATAGAGTACTTTGCTTTCTTAGAGAAAATAAAATAAAATAATACTAAGATTATTTAAAAAGACAAAGGTATGAGACCTCCAAAAAGTCATTGATTATTGAAATAAAAATGTTTTACCCTATGTTCAGAAAACCACTAGGTTTATTTATTATATCACACTTAATAAAACTGCTAACAACCAACAAAGTTAATATAATAATGTCTTAAAAGCTAAGCCAGTAGTTGAGACCTGTCATTCAAGACCAGCCCTATGTGATAGTGAAATGGGCAGCTGTCTATATGTAGTAACTTGGAGGGTACCAAATTGTCCTCCCTTAAAATTTGGGCTATTGGCTTTTCATGGTTTTTTTTTTAAGTTCCCTAATTCTTAACTTCCTTGTGCTAAAGCACTATACTTCTACAAAAATATATAATATTTTATTTGAAAAAGGATAATTTATTAACCATGATAACTTATTAAAATTTTAGCAATTTTCAAAACGAGTCACTTTATCAAAGTCTGGAGAAAATAAGGTATAGGACACTCAAGTAGGCTTGGACTTTTCTTTCTGGTGGTGCCAGATGAGGATAACATGATGAAAGTTCAGGAGCCTAAAGTGAGTCCCTGGCAGGTCAGGGGATAAGGGTGGTGATGCCTTGGATGTCATGGCCTTGGACAAAAGCAGCAAAGAAGCAATGAAGAAGAAAAAGGGGGAGGAAACATACAATAATTGGGAGGGATACTCTGAAAAATAATCTTACCGTACTTCATGGTTTTGCCTGCGGCCACCACTGTTACTATCATCTATATATAGCAGCATTAAAATATAAATCTTGTATTTTAGCAGATTAATTTATCAAATTAATATAGATAGGAAATCCTTTGAAGGCATTTTCCTGGAGTGAAAAATCCGGCAACAGCTAATAAGGTGATCTAATTGATTTTCATTTGTTGTGGATCTGTAGGAAAGAGACCATCTGGAAGATAATGAGAACCTAAACCACATAAGATTTATAGATTAAAGGGAACAGTTTAAATTGTATTCTATAGAAGCATGGTGGCCGGTGCAGATTTTAGAACACTAATATAATGAGCTTCTCATAGCTCACTCCATCAGGAGGGAGTTGTATGTTTGTATTCTTCAGCGGCTGAGGATTTTTTCCAGGCAACTGTGGGATATAAGTAGAATTGTAGAAGTTCAATCCGAAGATAAACAAAAGCTTGTGGCGGAGTCAAGATTTCACAAAAGAGGAGATTGTAGCCTTCTTGCTAAGTGAGGATGGAAGTGGGTACTCAAAAACATTTATTTGTCAAATAGAATGATAGTTTAAAAAAGCTGGATACTTATAAGGCAAGGGTCAATATATTTACAAGTTGGGAAATATAGGAAAACTGGCAGCTATAATTTATATTAGTAAAAAGAGCATTTCAATTTGAGCTTAGTTCAGAAAGAACTAAAAATCATCAACCAATCTAATGATACTTATATTTGTTTAGCTGCATTTAACTCAAAAATATTGGTGAGAAATAATTAAATATTATCCATAAACAGCTATTGAAGGACACTGTATACACACACACTCTTCATTATGCTTCATATTGGTTCTTAAAAAGTTGTCTGAAAGTCAAATCATATTTTATTGCACTAGGATAGGCTACAATGCAAACTAACTTTTAAAAATGAATCCTGTTAAATGAAGAGATCTGAACTTTATTCGTAAGTTTAAATTTCTGTGTTTCAGATCTTTTAAAAATTGGGCTAGCTTTATATTTTACTGAACTTTGATAGAGAAGTTTGTTTCCTTCAGAGAATATCTAGAAATAATTTATTCTTTGCAGAGGTCCTTAAAAGGTATTTCATCACTTAGCTGTGATTAGTTACGTGACTTCAGTGAAATAAATAATAATTTCAGACTAGTTTCTGGCTTATGTCTTAGGGATCGTTTAGGTGGGAGGCATTCTGTAATTATTTGAGTAGGTAATCTTTTTTACAGTGACCATATTGCCCTTTTAACTTTTGCAATTATGTCCTACCTTCTGTTTCCGTTCTACTTTTTCAGTGTGAGAATGAACAGATGTAGTTGACTATTTAATTTGTACCATTCCCTAGAAGTCCTTTCTGATTCAAGGTTGATATCCTTGTTTATCTGTTTATATCATAAATGATCTGCATTAGTTTGGATTAATAACCACTTGTATTTGGAAGTTAGTTTTAGATCAATTAATAAATATTTGTTAAATGGCTATCATGTACCAAGTGCTTTGTTATGAATTAGGAATACAAAGATGGATAAAGCAATCCCTGCCCTCAAGGAACTTACATTCTGAGAAAAATAAGTACCCATAAAAATATAAACATAATCAATTAAAAGGTAATTTGAGACGACACATATCTTATTCTTCAAGAAGGGCCTTCATGTTAGATTTGATCTTTAAAAAAAGTGTAGGTGAGGAAATCATATATAATAATAACATTCAAAGCTATAAGATTTACAGAGTGCTTTAATATTACCTCACAAGGTAATTTCTGTTATTATCATTCTCATTTTACTTATGCAGCTATTAGGTAACTTGTTCAGGTTGAAACTCTAACTCTCCTAACAGCATTTACATTTTTCAAGTAAAGGAAAGAATGCTTAAATCAAAATTCAAATGATGGATGATTTCTAAAATAAAATGAAAGAATTTAGAACCATATAATCGTTTATAACTGTCTCATGGGAAAAATGAAATTTCAATGAGAGTGTTTCCACTGAGCAAATGATACTTTTCAAAATGTTTAAAGCCTTATCTTAGTAGCAGATATAGTAGATGCCACCTACTGGCAAATGTTGTAGGTAAATGTTGAATTTATGCTTCTTCCTTTGTCCAGGTGTAATTTGTGGTAAGGTCAATTTAGTATAATTATATTTATTGTTAGATAATTTTGTTTTTCAGATATTAACATTTAAACATTGATTACATGGGAGCACAATAAATTCTTGTTCAATGAATATACCTAAATCTGTAATGAATTTTAGAATAGTTTTAAACAAATACTATAATTTAAAGATTAATGAAACCTTCATCAAGGAGGAAATCATTTTTGAAGTTGTAGAAAGTTCTATTTACATATTTAAGTAAATAAATTTTTAATCTATTGCATATAATAGTACAAACTATTAGATACACAAGAACCCAAGTAAGTCTAGTAAAGATATACTTTTTAGCAAATTAGTACATGGAACTTAACACATTCATATCTGCTAAATTTTCTAATGGTTATTAATTAAGTAGATTTAAAAATTTTGCCTTTTATCATTAGGCTAAACATTTGTTAGCATTGTTCACTTCAATTCCAAACTTGGTCTCACCTTTTCAGACAACATAGTTTTCCCCTTTAAATGCAAACCCTCTTAATTTAACAATTTACCTTAAAAGTATTCTTAAAATTGCTCATTTCCCTGCCTTCTTAAACAGATTATAGTGCACATAATATAACCTTTTCTGATGACCCTGAGTCATCATTGCAAACCTTAATTATTATATCTTTGGAAGCTTTAGAGATACCTTTAGGTCACATAAACGTTTCTTAAGGTTTATATTGCTTCAGTACAGGCTCACAATTAATTGGTCCTAGGCTAGTGTGCCTGTTGATTCCATAGCATGTTTAGATCTTTCTCTTGGTCATAAGAATTAAGAGCCAAGAGACTTTTATGACCATAGGATCACATGTAGATTTGGAAGTGACCATAAAAGATGGGGTCATGAAGAGTTGCATGCAACTGAAAAATCTGGACAATTACAATTACAGAGGTCATCTATTAGAACATTCTCATTTCATAGATGTGGAGGTGGAGGACCAGGGAAGTTAAGTGAGACCAGGATCTTTTGGTTCAATGTCTTCAGATGTGAGAGATAAGGAAACTGGGAGGTGGGGCAGAGATGTTGTGAGTTGCCCAAGACCATATAGCAAAGAAGTTGCCAAGCTCTTTTCTCTTTCCCACAACCATGGCTGCTATCTTTCTCCCTTGGGTCTGGATAACAGAAAACTTAGAAATGTGTATCAGTTGAGAATAAGTAGGTTATAAGTGATAGTTTCAGAGCTTTCTTAAAACACGTGAGCCATTAGTACATGGATTTTGCATTAAAAACACAAATAGAGGAACGCCTTTAATGCTTTCCAATGGTAAAGCACCCATGGAAAACTTCGCTAAAGGAATTGTAGTCTTTATTGGTGAAGGGATGCTCATGATAGATCTACCAAAGTACTACTCTTTGTGTCTGTGTGTGTGCTAGCTGTGCAGAAATTGCACAGCTTATAAAATTTGTACTTGAGGGGGATAATTTTGCATGGGTAATAGTGCTATTTCAATAAATGCTTTATAATTTGTTTCCATATTTTTTCATATATAGTTATGAGTTCTGTAGTAATAGACATTTGGCTTCTTCAGTTTAGCTATCACAAATCTCCCTGTCCTGCTTTTTGCTTTTATTTTTTATTTCACTTTTAAGGCTTATTGTGAGTTAGAATGAGACCAGATGGACAAAATAAAGATAGTTCTTTTTTTTGGATATACCTTCAGATGGTACCAAGAGAGAGAGAAAGCAGAAGGATCATTTTGTAGGATTATTGAGCCTGAATTTTTAGTATAACTTTGATTAGCAATAGCTTGAAAATTAGAATAAATTAGATCTTCTATAATTTCAGTTGTTGAAATTTCTTTTAACTATTTTTTTAAAAATGAAGATTTTTTTTTACAATTTTAATTCATTATTCAAATATTAAGTATTCACTGTATGCAGAGAGTAATCTGATAGGCTTTGAGAACCTCAATCCATAGTAATCACTTTAACAAATTCTTTTTGAATGCCCACTTGGCCTTTGAAGTCCCTTCAAATGCAGATTCTACAATTCTACCCACCTTTTTTCAGAATAGTTATTGCTAGGTACTGTGTATCACCAAACAATGTAATGAGTGAATTAAAACAGTAGTCACTCTTAAAGCTAATTAACCCTTTTTTAAATTATATGGTCTAGACTTCTGTTAATCTAGAGCAATAAAAGTTAAGTCTATTATATTGTATGCCCTCAGTAAATGTGAATTGATCATTGGATCATTAGCCATGTAGTTGGATAAGGTGGCCTCCAGAATAACCTAAAATGCAACATTATTTAATTTGCAAAGCATTGATCATTCTTTGCAGAAAAATGAATGGTCAAATTGCATTTTTAGAACCTTAGATGCTACATCACTTAACTAGTGTCCACAGCTTTGATTCACTTCTTCTGCTAGAGAGATGCTCTAAAGATTGAAGAATCCTGTTCTATGATTTACTAAAAACAATACAGTGTCATTTCCTGGCAAATAAATGTAGTAGGAATACTGGAATTCTATTCTGGTGGAAATTATGAATACCCTCTTTGAAAGGTTCAAGTTCCCTAGGGCCCTTCTGAGGAACTATTTGTTCCTTTTTAAATAACAGGCCCTCAATGCCAGCAACCTTACTAACATGAAGATAATAGCTAAACAGACCAGTCACTTTTCAGCTTGGATCTTTTTATACCTGTATGTGGTATAGAAATTGTCTTATTTCATATTAAAGGTTATCTTTTTTATATCTGCAAAAATATTTGCTTTTTTAAAAACAAATTTGTCATCCTTACTATAAGACAATATTGACATTATTGGAAGAATGATTGGAACAACTGTGTGGGGAAATCACAATGAGAAATTTTTTAACAAAACTTTAATTTTTATAATTGTCTACCTTCTCATAACCAAGGTTCAAATTTACTGTCCATCATGTACTTAGTATTATGAGGCAATAGAATGCATTCATTTATTTGTTTGTTAATTTATCTATTTAAATAAACCCTTACCTTCTGTGTTGGAATCAATACTGTGTATTGGTTCCAAGGCAGAAGAGTGGTAAGGGCTAGGCAATGGGGGTCAAGTGACTTGCCCAGGGTCACACATCTGGGAAGTGTCTGAGGTGAGATTTGAACCTAGGACCTCCCATCTCTAGGCCTGACTCTCTAGCCACCCAGCTACCCAGCTGCCTCCAAGAGAATTTATTTTGATGATATTTGCAACCACTATTCTTTTGGTTTTTATTTCGTATAAAATTTGTAGCGCAGGTTCTGGGCTTACTCTCCCAACTCACATCACACTAGTAGGTTAGGTTCACAGATGTTATTTCTTAAATGGGGTTCTAGGAGTAACCTTTAGGGATTTGGAGTTTTTCTAGTATTGTCACTCTTGAGCTCCTGATTAGTTTTTTTTCTCCTACAGTATTTGGCCTTTAGATTTTTAGGTTCTTTCCCTAACAACTGTTGTCAGTATCAGAGATATTCCTGATAATGATATTTGAATTTGAAAAAGAATGTTAACTTCCTAGTTGGCTTTTCTACTTCCAGTTTCCTCCCCACACCAATTCATGCTATACTTCTTTATGTCTCTAGACTCATCTTCCTAAAAGAGCACTCAGACACCTTCCTAAGCTCCCTACTTGCCTGTAAGATAGTCTACATTCTTCTGCCAGAGGCTCAAGATCAGAATAGCTGTTCAGCCTTTATTTTGACCTTTCCATAGTTACAAATTCTCTATTCAGATCTCTTGAATTTGTTTCTCTCTCTTCCATTTGCTCATGTCACTACACCTGCCTACAATTATTATTCTCCCCTCTAATTTGCTTATTTAAATTTTATTCATCCTGTATGACCTAAGTTAAATAAATATTCCCTCTTCCTGAAATATTCTTTAACTAGTCAAAGTCTCGTTCCTCCCTTACAGTCAGTACTCTTACTAGGACAGGATGATTAGGCCTTTTTCTCAGATCATAGAAACTTAGAGGGTGCTAAAAGCACCTTGATTCCCCTTAGCAGCAAAGGAACAACTGATCTTAGCACCTAGTTAGCAAAAATAATTAGTTAAAATTGAAAGTTTCCAGATGGCTCACACTTTTCTCCCAGGTTGCCACACTTCAGTTAAACTTTCTTTTCTCCAACAGCCAAGTGACCTCAGTGTGCCCTTTAGTCCTGCAACAGAATTTATCTTAAAATTAATTTGAGGAAGTTTTTCATGCAGTTTGCCCTTTTCCTGTTTCATGAAGCTTGCCTCTGATATGAAAAATGTTAGCTACAATTCTGCTTATAGTGTTTATTTCCTACCCATTCTATTAAAATTTGGTTATATAGTAACCTGTTTTCTTTTGTGTTCTGAAAAAAGTTCTGATTTTTCCTAACTAAATTATAAACTTCTTGAGGGGGAGAAGAGGGTGTTATTGAATTATACTTTTTGTGCACTAAACACAATACCAGCTATATAATACATATGCAATAAGTGCTTCTTAAATTGAATGATAAATTAGTGTATATGCTAAGGATACTAGGGCCATATTTTAGCTCCACTTTGCAAAATAGAGGCCAAGGCAAGATAAAGGAAGGGAAGGAGGGGACAGAGAAATAAAAAAGAGAGAGAGAATGAAAAATGATGAGGGAGGAGGAAAGAAAAGGAAAGTGGGAGAAAAAGCAAAATGAAGAAAAGAATATTTAAAACAAGGGAAAATAAGCAAGAAAGCAAAGTAATTATTGAATTCAATTATGGATTAATGGGGTGAGAGGGAAAAGGAAAGATGCCTTTGATTTTCCAAGCTGAAATAATAATAAAATCAGCTAGCATTTCTTTATCACTTTAAGGTTTACAAACTACTTTACAAATATATTTTTATTTTATTCTCACAGAAATTCTCGAAGGTAGGTTCTGGTTCTTTTATTAGCTTCATTTTACAGATGAAGAAATTGAAGTAGAGAGATGAAGTGACTTGCTCAGGGTCACACAATTACTCTACTCAGTGTCTGAGGTCAGATTTAAACTCAGGTCTTCTTGACTCCAGGTCTAGAGCTCTATCCACTGCACCACTTATGTGAGCTAACTTTTCTCATCCAGATTTCTTCCTTCTATTTCTAATGCCTGTGTAATAGTACCTCTGGAGTCCTTCTGATTCTTAATCTTTGCATAGATTCCAGTTCTTTTAACAGTGACATAATATGGGCTGGTGGGCTGGTAGTTCCAAAGCATTTCCCAAAACCAGGTTTCTTTCTTCCTTTCCTTACCTGGGAAGACCCCAACTAAGGTTTATGGAACCTCAGAAGTCTGATGTCTTTTATTCTTTGAATTTTAGGAAGTCCGTCAGCCTTGCCATCCCGACTAGTGACTCTCCTCCAGTTTCCCCCAATAATCCTGCTGTAGTCATAGGTTTATGCCCCTTCACCCTAGGTGACTGCCTCTATCCAACTCTTCTCCCATTTGTCCTCTGTTCATCGAATAGTCAATTCCTTCTCTCTATTGCTTTTACAATAGCAAAAAATGACAATGAAAAATCTAGCTCTTTCCTTAGAACTCTTAGCCCAATGTTTTCCTGTCAGTCTAGTGTGTCATCTTTTCTTTGAAGGAACACCCTGAGATTCCTTGAAAAGCCTTGTGTTCAAGGGACTCTGGATAAGTATATTCTCTAAACTGTAGCTCATAAATCCCTGCCAATATGTGTAAACTGTTAGCTAAAGAGAGGAAACATTAAAAGCAATAGATTTAGTCAGGTTTGACCACCAGAATAAAGTGATATGGTCAACCACATCCAAATGAAGTATAGACCATTATAGGTTGCCTTGCTATGAATAGGGGAGGGCAATACAAAGACAGAACATATATAACCAAGGGACACTTAAAGAGAACATATGTGTCCATGGAACACATATGAAGGGGAATGCAGTAGGAGCCCAGGTGGCCAGGGCAACTCATACCTCCAATACGGAAAAGCTTTTTGTTTTCTTTAGGATAATCTCTTGTTCTCTACTCCCATCATCTAGGTTTTCAGGGATTAGATAACTGCTGCTGTTTAGGGAGAGATATTGGTCTTTTAATGCCTAGTCAAGAGCTTTAAGCAATCATACAATGCAGCTAGTCAGAAATTTCAGCCAAATATCACAGGCTGACTTTTTGTCTGCTTTTCTCTTCCTTTGGATCTGATGTCCTTGGTCCCTTACAGCTATCTGATTTAGGGCTAGAAAATTCCTTTTAACTCTTGCTGTCTACATAAGTGTGAGTCTGAATCTCTGATGTTTATTTAAAGTTCTCCTTCCTGCTTTCTCGAACTCCTCAGGATCTGAATAAAGGATGCTGAAACAAGGTTTCCCTCACTCCTGAGATCTTTCCCCTCTTTGGCATGCACACAATGCTAAGGGGAAGTACAAAAAAAAGAAAGAAGTCTTCTCTTATTTCAAATCCCTGCCTTTATCACCTATGTGTGTATATATACTTACCATGCACACATAACCTGTATATTCAGTTGTTTTCAGTTTTGTTTTGTGTCTTTTGGGAAAGATATTAGAGTGCTTTACTATTTCCTTCTCCAGCTCATTTTACAGATGAAGAAATTGAGGCAAGGGTGAAGTGACTTGTCCAGGGTCACAGAGCTAGTGAGGACAGATTTGAAGTCAGTTCTTCTTGGCTCTAGATCTATTCACTCTGTAGTATCCACTTTGCCACTTACATATACCTAATGCACACACACACACACACACACACACACACACACACACACACTCACATTCATTTATTTGTCTATTTATTAATTAATTAATTTATACAGTGACCCTAAAATCTTAAAGTTTAAAGCTTTAATAGTTTAAAACTTTGCTAAGACTTTTGGAAAACCATACATATACATATACTTGTACAATGCATACATACATGCGTTTATATTTACATAACTACTAGCAACAAAATCAGTCCCCTATTATCCTACATTCTGACTAGCATGAACCTTACTGGTTTCTCTAAAGTAACCTCAATGCCTTGGCAATTTTTGTAACCTTAGAACTGACAAGTTTCTTACTGAAAATGGGAGAATAAGCCTGAGACAAAAGTTGGGGCTTTCATGCAGCCTTGACCAAGATGGTTAACTATAGTATTGCCCTGCAGCATCTAAGATGCAGAAGCAGCTTCAATTTAGGCTGATCCACTATTGTTATTTGCTTTCTGCTTGTTCTTATGACTTGTATGATACCTTATTCATCCTGTGCAGTATTTGGAATTAGAACCTTTTGCTGAAAATAATGTAGTAACATGCTGTGAATTTTTTTTCCAGTTATAATTCCATTTCTGAATGTCACGCCGTGTAGTTGGTCTGCCTTATATACTAGGAAAAGTCTTGGCATTTTGTTTATGTCTTAACATATCTTTATAGCATTTTGAATGCTCTCCCTGCTTCTGTGTGTACTTTCATTTTTCATGCCTTTCTCTCATTGGATCAAGTTAGATTGTGGCAAATTCAGCCCACTAGAGCTGAAGGAAGTTTTCATGCTCATGAACTATCTATGCTCCAGAATGTTGTTGTTAACATTAGATGGTGTTGATAAGGCTTTCAGATTATTATCCAATCTAATCTAATCCACAAGAATGTAAACTCTTCAAGGGCAGAAATTATTTTTCAATTTTATCTTTATATCCCCTATTGGTTCACTTAGTGTCTTGTACATAAAAGTTGCTTTAAAAGGTATGTTAAATTGAATTGTACATCTTTATCAAAATTGAGAGCCAATGAAGTATTAGTGGTAAAACTGGGATTAAAAATTCAGTGTATTAGCTCCTGGATTTATAATCTTAAAAAATTTTTAATGCAATTTTTCTATGATCCTGATAAACTTATTTGGGAAGGTAGACAACTTTGTGGCAAGTTAATTTCTCACTAGGGCAAAGAGGTGGCGCAGTGAATTGAGTATGGGGCCTAAAGTCAAATTGACTCATCTTCTTGAGTTCAAATCTGGCCTCAAACACTTACTAGTTCTGGGACCTTGGACAAACCATTTAATTCTGTTTGCCCCAGTTGCCTCATCTGTAAAGTGATCTGGAGAAGGAAATAGTAAAACGCTCTAGTATATTTGTTAAGAAAACTCCAAATGGGGTCATGGTTGAAAATTACTGAACAACAACAAAATTTGTAGCTTTCCAAAAATAGCATATTGTTAAACTTTTGTGAATAAAATATAAGTAAACCCGAAATTTTTGTTTTATGAATGAACGTACATATTCCTTTCTTTTATAATTAGAATGAACTACAATAAATCTTATATTTGGAGAGGTGGTGGAAGAGAGTTTAGAAAGAAATACCTTAGTTAAATAAGGGAATTCTCTGTATTGGTTTCCTTTTTTTTTTGGTCTGAGACTTTTTTCTTCTTTATTTATAAAGGCAGATACTAATACTTATACTTATTTACCTCACAGGGATTATTGAAAAGAAGCTCAGATGAAATATTTTGTGCCTGTGTATATAGTCAGGGAGTTCTAGGAAATGAGAATTCCTTCATTCAGCTTACCTAATCACAGAGGTTTTAAATAGCATGTAAACTGAATTTTGGTACATACAAAAAATATCCAAATCTCATTATTGGTTCTAGTTCAGAGAATTGAAGCCTTATATGTGTGATAATCCTTAGAATCTGGCCCTCCCAGAGCCCCAGGTTGATTCTAAGTAGCCCAAGTTTGGTTGCAGAACAAAGGGATCAGAAGGCTTTTGCATAGGCAAGGCTAATTAGACCTCAGCTACCTTTGAATATAGAAATGATGAGGCTAGACTTAGCATTTGTATACTTGGTTGGACTAGTTCTTCTTCTTTCAAGGGAGGACATAGGGATATGTAGATAGAAATAACTAGAATGGCTGAATCTGTAAATGCAGCCCCATTATTCTGTAGCTTGATGTAGGTGGCAGAGCATTGAAGGTGAATGAAAGAAGGCAATAATTCTTTCACCTTTCTCATAGATATCTTCTATCATTTTTATCATTAATAAAGAGCTTTTCTCTAGTTTTAGGTGTTTTCTCCCTATTGTTTTACGATTCATTTAGCTGACTCCAGCAGTAAAATGAATTAATATTTTTAAGTTGTAACTGAAAATATGGTTCGGAAGGAATTAGAAATGGCCAAGATTGCCTTCTTGTCAGCATCAACATAATTACTTCATTAAATAGAAATTAAAATTATGAAAATGTATTTGCATGGAATACATTTTTATTTGTAATGATGAATCATTTTTAATGTTCTATTGCTTTTCTTTGAAGAAATTGAAGTACTTTACATATGTGATCTAATCAGTTTTCACATCTGTGAGAGTAAGAAGAGGTAGATATCTCTGGACTTATTCTGTAGAACATTTTGAGAATAGAAAAATTGAGGCTTGCTGGAGTTGATACAGTGAGTAATTTGTAGATTTCATGTTTCCTCACTCCCAATTCCAGAATTTAAGACATTTTTAGGAATCAACACATTAAAAGTTGAATTTGTTTAGAGTTAGAAGAATGTTATGAAAAATATTTGGATTAAATAACATTACTGTACCTATGATAAGGGTAAAAATATTTTTGAAGTTCTGTTAAAATATTAGAAGTTTCAGTTTTAAGAGGAACAAAAGAAAAAATTAGATGGGCTAATATAGTTGTTTACTAAGATGTTTACATATTTTCTTAATGAAGTTATAATTTTACATTATCTGACAATAGGAGAGAATATGAATAACCAGGAATATAAGGTTTATAGATAATCAATAAACCCTATTTTAGCTGATATTTTCAGGATATTAGCTTTGAAGTCTCAATATAGAAACAATCAAAAGGAAAATTGTGAAAGAGAAGGGGTTAGAAAGATATCCTTCTATCTGTTGTCTGTTTTTGATGACAAGATGAGATGGTAGATGGGGAGCCTTTTGGAGTAGAAGAGGTGGGGTGAGGGAACTGAGGTAAATTTTTATTATTGGAAGGGCCTTCTCATGCAGAAACTCCCTCTAATAATGCTGCATTGGTGAGGCATTGAAAGGCTAGAAAATTAACTAATAGACAAGCATTTAGTAAATGACTATTGGTACTAGGCATTGTGCTGTTTATTGGAGATACAGTATTCAAACAAACAAATGAACCATGAGGTGTTCTTTGAGCAGAATTTTGAAGCAAACAAAATGTACACTTATAAGTATATGTAAAATATATGCATAATAAATATGAGGTAACTTTTTAATGTAGCCACTAGTGGTTAGTGTTTGAGCTAGCCTTTGAAAGAAGGAAACTCAGATTTTAGGAATATTACCCTGGCAGTGTGTGGAAGATGACATGGAGACTGATAGTCCTGGAAGAAGTGATGAAGGCCAGAACTAGGAAAAAAAAGGGAAACTGCTCATGAAAAATATTGTCGAGATAGATTTAGGAAAGATTTGCTAGCATATTGCAAGAAGTTTCTGAGTATTCGTGTATATGTATAAATCTATGTTACAAACACAAACCTATATTACAAACCTAGCTATATTCATTTGTTATACATATAAAAATGTGCACATATTTTAGAGGCAGCATTTTCAAATACCTAGGTCTTTTGGACCACAAGCCTAGCCTTCTATGTACTGTACCATATTGCTTTTTCATGAGTCATAGGATGAAGATGTTTCAAAGTTGCTGGACCCATTGAAGTTAAGAAGCAGCCATATATAGTGGAAAGAGCACCATTCCTTGAAAGTCAGAAAAATTGGCTTTGGGTGGCAGCCACTAGTGTTTGATGTCAAGACAATCAGCCTCAGACTCAACTGGATCATTTAATAGTTTCATTACTTACCGCCAGTATTATAAAGAATGTTCTTTGTGAACCTTAAAGCAATATAGGAGTTATTAATTCCTGGTGTCAGTAACATAATGTGACCTTTACCCTGAGACATAGATGAAAATACAAATCAGAGAAGCACTTTCCTATGCTAAATATTCATTTTAGCTTCACAGGGCATGGACTGGGACTGATACTTTAAAAATAAAAAAAGCTCCCAAACACTTAACATTTAATTTCTTGTTTATACTTTTTGTTGTTTAAATAGGAAATTGTAGAAGAGTCTATTATAATGCAGTGAAGAGGCATAGTGGATAGAGAATTAACTTGGAGTCAGGAAGACTGAATTAAAATTCTGCCTCAGATAAATATTACTTTCTGTGACTGGACAAGTCATTCAGACACTCTCAGCCTCAGTTTCTTTATCTGAAAATGTAGGTCATCATAGCACCCATAATATTTGTATAGCACTTTGCAAAGCTTTAAGTTCTGAAGAAATGTTATCTGCTATTAGCTATTATTATAATAAAAAGTTATTCTAATATAATAATAAAAAATTATAATAAAATTAAAAAATATTCCCTTTGCTTCTAGAAGAAAAGACCATCTAGGTAATGCTGTTGTATAGGTTTTTTTTTTAAACCTTTACCTTCTGCCCTAGAATCAATATTAAACATTAGTTCTAAGACAGAACAGTAAGAGCTAGGCAATTGGGGTTAAGTGACTAGCCGAGGATCACACAGCTAGGCAGTGTTTGAATTAAAATTTGAACCCAGGATTTCCTGTCTCCAGACCTGACTTTTTATCCAGTGATCCAAGTCCTCATTCCTGCCTAGAGTTTTGAAAAGTGTCAGGTCACATCTGCAGTCCCCAGTGTCCCAAGATAAAACCTCTTCAGCTGTGAGGTACTGGAGAAGACAAATGGACATTCAAGATGCTAGCTAGAGCAGTGTGAAGATCAGCTACACTGGTAGAAGGCCTCCCTTTATGACAAGGAGATGGATTATCAGGAATGAGAAAAGCTTTTCTTTCTGCTGCTTGTGCGACACCTCATTTAGAAGCAGAGTATTCCAGACAGAAATGCCATCAGTCTTTAATAATAAAAAATTCATTTGGCAGGAAAAGTAGTACAACTATACCGAATTGTTACAATGTATTGTTTACTATAAACCTGGTTCAATATTGGTAAATACAGAGTAGCAGAAACTGAACTGTTGTGTGTTATCTGGGCATCAGTCCAAGATATCATTAAAAATACTGCCACAGACTAATTTGGATTTTTTAAAATAATATTCTGTTAACAGCTCAACTGAAATAAAAATCACATGGAGCAGTTTAAAAATTAAGAGTTCACGTGATAATGGGATCTGTATGTTTATAGACAGTATGCTCAATATTCTTTGCATGTATTATATATTAAGCATATATCATGCATATATATACATATAAATTTTATATAGATTTAATTTTAAGCTAAAATTCCTGAATACTTTAGTAAAGTTTGCTCTCCCTAGCTTTTTATACCATTTTCAGTATGTTGTTAGGTGCCTCATAAAATTAAAGAATTTATGTTAATGTTATATCTAGAGAATGATGGAAAGTTTCTTTTTTTTTTTAAACCCTCACCTTCCTTAGGAGAAGAGTGGTAAGAGCTGGGCAGTGGGGGTCAAGTGACTTGACCAGGGTCACACAGGTGTCTGAGGCAAGATTTGAACCCAAGACCTCCTGTCTCTAGGCCTGGCTCTCAGTCCACTGAGCTACCCAAGTGCCCTTGTCTTTGCCTTTTTAAAATATGTTATTTTAATTGTAAGAAGTTTCTGAGTATTCATGTATGTGAATGAATCTATATTACACAAATGAATGTATTCAAAGATATATTCATTTGTGTATTTATGTGTGTACTCAGAAACATGAGTACACAGGTGATTTTATCTGTAGAGAAGTTGTACCCTTTAGAAGGAACCTTCTATTGATGGTTGGTACTTACTCTGCAGCTTACATGTTTATAGAGTTTCCCGGGGCGCTCAGAGATTAAGTGATGGGTTTGGGGCTCATCTAGCTAGAGCATATCAGAAGTTAAATTTCAATCCCCTTCTTAGCTCCAAAGCCAGTTTACTCAAAGCTGCTTCTTGTGTGTGTAGACATGCACACATACACACATGAGAATATATAGAAAGATGTATTTGATATGTATTTTACACATATATACATGTATGCATGTGTATATACATATGTCTTTGAACACACAGAAGTATATCTAGAAGTATGGAAATATAAGTGTTCATAGAAAGCATGCAAAAGGATGATTCTCTTGTATTTAGGAATGAACTTCCTTTTAAATGAAAAAAGAATGTCATTTTGGGTTCAAATTTTAACATTTCTCATTTATTAATATCTTTTCATTTTCTAGGTTAGCACTCTATGTATATGAATATCTGCTCCATGTAGGAGCTCAGAAATCTGCTCAGACATTTTTATCAGAGGTATGTTTTGTTTCTTTTTTGGCTTATAATTTTAGTAGATTTCATAAATAAATGAATGCCTGTTTTGAAATGAGCAATTTTATGTAATTTATTTGTGTATGTGTGCTTGCATGATATATACTAAAATCTGTTATTAGTGTATATTTACTTTGTGGATCATTTGTGTAAGCATTTTTGAAAGATCCTAGGCTACTTACTCAAACTGCTTTTAGAGTACATTTCCCCCTTTGCAGTGGTGTTTCTTTAGGCAATGCAAAGCAGTATTAATATTATCTTAAACAAAAAAATAACCTAGGAGGCAAATCTACTGCTTTTAAATCATCTTCTGTACACTCAAACCACAAATTATTTGGGAATTAATTATTATTTAAAATATTTGTTCTGTCCATTAATATAGATATGATAAAGAATTGATTCCTTTCTCATGTTTCAATTAGGAAATATTTTAGTTATTAGCTTTGTATTTGGTTAGCTCTTAATTTGAGCTTTTCACAATTGTTCTATTCTCCATAGTTCTCTTATTGATTTTGATGTTTTGAACTTAGCAGTTGTCAATAAACATGAATAATCTAATGTTAAAAGAACAGAAAAGAGAATCATATGACACCATGAATTTCTGTTGTGTTCACTTCTTTTCAGTTCTATTATTTCTTTTTAGTTTTAAAAAAGGTATATTAAATTTAACATGATAATAACAAAGCAATCCTTATTATGTTCCCTCCTGAACTTCTTTCTACTCTTTATTTGAATCAGTTTTACTGACCACTAATTTTCTAACGCCAGTAGCAGCCCTCCCAATAACTATAGTTAGACAAGCAAAACAAATACATATATTGTTTATGTATGAAACTGTTTGTCTTCTCCTACACCACTGAAGATATACCACCATGCTGCCCAGAGATGGGAGTTATGTTTCATCATGTCTTTTAGAGACGTAATTGATCAGAATTCTTAAGTCTTTCTAAGCTGTTTTTCTCTACTCAGTTGTTCTTCTCCTTTCACTCTGCTGTAGTTCCTCATACTAGGCTTCTCAGATTTCTTTGAATCTTATTCTTCTGCTATTTCTTGAAGAGTAATAATATTATCACATTATATTCCTGTCATTTTGTTTAGCCATTCCCCCCAGTTAATGGGTACTCACTTCATTTGCAGTTTTTTCCTACATCAAAAAGTTCTGTTTGAAATTCTTGTTGTACATATGAGTCCTTTTCCTTTGTCTCTGATTTCTTTGAGGGGTTGTCTAGTAGGTAACTGGACAACTGGGTAACTAGTGATAACTGGGTCAAAAGGTATGGGCAACCCAGAACTGGTCTCATTTCTAGCTTTTTGCCTAGATTCCTACATCATCTACTGTTACAAAATGCCCACTATAAGCCAAGTGTGGGATTTCTTCCAAAATACAGAAGAAACTTACTTTTTTAGGCTTTTGTGAACACAAACATTCTGCATTATCATCTATCTACTTGACAATTCCTCTATCTTATTTAAAAAATGCCTATCACATGTACAACTTCCCA
Organism: Monodelphis domestica; assembly: GCF_027887165.1. Lineage (NCBI taxonomy): Eukaryota > Metazoa > Chordata > Mammalia > Didelphimorphia > Didelphidae > Monodelphis > Monodelphis domestica. Next base: position 456,347,703 of record NC_077229.1, on the reverse strand, counting down.
ATCTTCATAGATAATTTCGGTTTATAACAGCAAATTACATATCTTCATCAGCATCCCTACTGGTTTGCATTTTATTTACTTCACAACCTTGAAGAATCCCACCAGTTTCTGGCAATTTAATGGCACTTAAGTTTTTCAATCTATTCCCTAACTTCTTCCTTAAAGATTTCAGTCTTAGTTAAGGCCACCCTCTGAGTTCCTGTTAATTTTTTTAAGAGCCCTTGGGATAGGAATATCCCCATCTCTGTAGTAATGACTGATGGAAAGAATTTGTTCAATTTCTCTGTAATCTACAGTAATGATCCTCTTTAATTGCCCTCTACCTCTTGGTGGTCTCAAGGATCTGTGGGCATATTCTCATTCTTATAATGTACTTGACTAATTTTTAATTATTTAATCTTTAAAATGGAGGCAAAAATTGAGTCTTTCTACATTTGGCTTTTCAGTAATATTTTACCATTTGCCATTGACATAGGGTAAAATTTTAGTGTGCTCATAGTTCCTGGATAGAATAATTTTTAAGAAATGTTAATCTAGATTTGAAATGTCTGAAATTTAAATCCCCATTTTGTGTGGATCAAAAAAAAAAAGGAGTTCAAACATTGTCCTTCATATAAAACTATTATGAGAAAGAAACAAGTAGCAAGTAAAATGAATACATTGTTATTAGACCTCAAAAAAAGTAACTTTCATTCAAATATTTTCAAAACTATGCTGAAATCAGGCAAAAAGTATCTAAAATGTCCACAACCAAAGTAGGTCAGTAGCAAAAAACAGGTTCCATGCTTCTCCATGTAGCATTTTGCAGGGGCAAAGAACTAGAAGCAAAGTCTTTCAACTGAAGAATGGCTAAGCTAGGGAATGAGAATGTGAGAAACCTTAAATATGATGAAATGGAGAAGATTGGGCAGGCATACAAGAACTGATGCAAAGTAAAGTAAGTGAAAACCTGAAAAAAATCTACACAATAATTACAGCAATAGAAATGGGAAGAACAACAGCAAAACAAATGAAACTGAAAAGTACTGTGAAATAGTAAATTTGACTTCATAGGGGGATAGGAGACTATCACCCTTCACTTCTTCATAGAAGTGGATAACTATGGGTTTGGGTATTCCATACGCATATATATATATAAATATACATATGTATATATATGTATTTTCTATTCCATACCCAAATATGTATTTTTGCTACATATAAAAGCAAATTTTTTTCAATATGCTGATTGATTTTTTTTTGTTTTGGTGACCGTTTCCCCTTCTTTTTCTACTCTTTAAAATATTTATTATTATTTATTATTAGGCATGACTCTAGGGTGTAGAGGAAGAAAATATTAGCTGATCTAAAACAAAGGATATAAATAAAATTTTATTTTAAAAAAGCAATTTTCAGGGTATAATCATAGTCATAAATTTAGAGCTAAAATAAACTTGTGTAATAGTTATAAATCTATATGGATTTTGCGCATTCTTAGAGCTTTTATGTCTAGTTTACAATGCAATCCACAAATACTTTATTAAGCATTTACTATGTTTCCAGCACCATGCTAAATGCTGGGGTGCTGCTGTGGATGATAACTAGGTATATTAAGACTATATATACAAAGTGGATAAAAGGCAACTTTATAGGAAAAGTACTTGCAGCTTGCTAATCAACCATGTAACATATAGATTGCTGTGCATGAAGTGAGGAAGACTCCTCTTGCAGAGTTCAAATCTGGAATCAGATACTTACTAGCTATCTGACCTTGGGTAAAGTCACTTAACCCTGTTTTTGCAATTTTCTCTTTTGAAAAATGAGCTGGATTAGGAAATGACAAAACACTCTAAGATCTTTGCCAAGAAAACCTGAAATGGGTTCACAAAGAACCAGATGTGACTGAAACCACTGCACAATAACAAAGGCATATATATGACAATTGAAAGAATTCAGTTAAACATATCCCATTTCTTTTTTGAACCCAGAAACTGTTATATGTTATCAATGATTTTCTTCTTAAAATACCACCTACATCATGATTTAGAACCCTCTTCTTCCTTTGTATCAGGGAACTTTCATACCCTAGCAGAAATAGAGGTAATGTTTCCCTAATTCCATGTAACTTTTTTTCACCTAAATATGACTAGTTAAGAGGGAAATAAATCAGTTACTTTTGGAAGATATGACCAACTGACAAGTTGCTTCTTGAAATCTAATCAGCAACTTCTAGAATAAGTAAGGCTGTTGCCTAACAACTATTATTAACAATATAATTTTTCTCTGTGTGGATATTAGAAAGAATTTGGACCTATGGATTTTGTGAGTGGAAAAAGCTGTCATTGTGAAAATTCCTTCCACTGATGCAAATTGGTAACTCTTAGAGGGTTACTTTTGGGGAACTGAAAAGCTAGATTTGTCCATGGTCACACACATATGAGGTGCTCTAAACCAGGACTTAAACCCATGTTTTCTTAACTCTTAACTTTTTACCTCTCCATTATGCCATATTTTACTTCTCTGGATTATTCTAGAAACTGAGGCTCATATAGTTTTTAGGAATGCCAGTGGTCACAGAGTTCCAGGTATGGGATTCAAAACCTGATCTTATCTGATTTTAAGCACAGTGCTCATTCCAGCAACCCACAGCTTAATTTCTCTGAGCCTCAAATTTTTCATCAGTTAAATGGGAATATTAATTTCTGTCCTACTTACTTCAGAGGCAGCTTTGATGTAATGGATAGAGAGTTGGCTTTGTAGCTCATAAGACTTGGGTTCACTCTGAGACACATGCTGACTTTGCAGTCTTGGGCAAGTCTCATAACTTTTCTGTAGAAGGTAACTCTTTAAGACTGAGTTACAGAGGAGGTACTAGGCTTGCACTGGGGAAGGAAGGTGAGATATCCATATGTTATGACACCACAGATTCATTTCCCATTCCTGTTACTTATATGACTTACTTCATAGAACTGTTATGAATGAAATGAAATGAAATAAAATAATTTTTAAAAATACTGTGTAAACTTTATACTAGTATATAAATGTTAGCTACCATTCCATCTCTATTACTATTTTTTTCTGTGGGTGGCACATCAAGCTATGTTATATAACAATACACACTAACTTAATTGTCTAAATCAAATAAGACAAATAACATCCCTGCAGCTCACTTTTATTTGAGAACTTCAGCTAATCAGTATGACTTCTCAAGGGAACTTTTAGAGTTAGCATACAGATACTAGGCCAAATCAAGTTGAATGCACTAACATGATAAATCTCATTATAACATCCCATGACCATGCAGTCAAGGTTTTTAGTTAAAACCCTTGTGTAATCATGCTAAGATTAGGGTAAACTCATATCTAAAACCAAATTATGAATAATAAAACAAGGAGAATGATTGACATCAATCATCAGTGTGGTGTCCAGGAACATAAGAAATTAACTTGCCAAATTTACAAATACTATAATTTTACCATATGATTGTATCCTGCTTTATGGTAGTAATATGACATTGCTAGAATAAGTTTTTTGAGATCCTGAATTCTGTGAAAAGAAATGACCATTGCTTTTATTATCATCTTTGCACTAAAATTTAAATTTCAGGGTTTTTTTTTTCAGTTTACAAGAGTCAACAAACACTTAAATATATATAAATGCTGAATAAAGAAAAATTTGAAAATGACAAAAAGTCTTCACATTATGAATCTTAAAGAGAGAAGTTATGCTTTATTATGTATATGAAGAAAAATTATATTTAAGATCTGGGGAAAAATTTCATTTCTCGTATCTGTTTTAGATAAGATGGGAAAAAAACATCACATTGGGGGAACCTCCAGGCTTCTTGCATTCTTGGTGGTGGTAAGTATTATCTTTTTATTCCAATTAAGCTAGATTTATATTGGATTCCAGTGGCCAGAATATATGCCAGAAGTATGTAAAGACACAATCAAATTTTATTATCATGTGATTTTGACACTTTTGTTTTTTTTTCAAAAAGCACTCTCATTTTCTATTTTTAATTTGATATTTTATTTCCCCCCAATTATATGTAAAAACAGTTTTTAATATTTGAAAAAAATTGAGTCTTGAATTCTCTCCCTCTCTTCTCACTGACCCTCTTCATGCAAGACAATAAGCAATCTGATATAGATTTTAAATGTCCAATCATGTAAAACATTTTATTATATTAATCCTTTTTTAGAAGGAAACTTGAAAAAAAATTAAGAAAGAAAATAAAGAAGTGTGCTTTGGTCTGGTTTCAGACTCTATTTTCCCCTTTGGAAACAGCATTTTTCAGCATGAGTTCTTGGAGATTGTTTTCGATTATTGTATTGCTGAGAAGCTAAGTTATTCACAGTTGTTCATCATATGATATTGCTATTACTGTGTGCATTGTTCACCTGGCTCTGCTTAGTTCACTCTGCATCAGCTCATGTAAATCCAGGATTTAAAAAAAATTCTCATGCTTGTCATTTCTTTTTTTTTCCATTTGAATAAGTTTAGTCAATTTAGAACATTATTCCTTGCTTACAATAATCACATTATTTCCTTCCCTCCCCTCCACCCACTCTTCCCACAGCCAACACGCAATTTCATTGGGTATTACTTGTGTCCTTGATCAGAACCCATTTCCATGTTGTTTTTACACTAGGATATTTATTTAGAGTCTACATCCCCAACCATATCCCTTTGACCCATATATTCAAGTAGTTGTTTTTCTTTAGTGATTTTACTCCCGCAGTGTTTCCTCTGGATGTGGATAGTGGTTTTTCTCATAGGTTCCTCCGAGTTGTTCAGGGTCATTGCACTGCCACTAATGGAAGTCCATTACATTTGATTGTACCACAGTGTATCAGTCTCTGTGTACAATGTTTTCCTGGTTCTTCTCCTCTCGCTCTGCATCACTTCCTGGAGGTTGTTCTAGTCCCCATGGAATTCCTCCACTTTATTATTCCTTTGAGCACAATAGTATTCCATCGCCAAAAGATACCACAATTTGTTCAGCCATTCCCCAATTGAAGGGCATCCCCTCATTTTACAATTTGTTGCCACCACAAAGAGAGTAGCTATGAATATTTTTGTACATGCTTTTTTCCTTATTTTCTCTTTGGGGTACAAACCCAGCAATGCTATGGCTGGACATGCTTGTCATTTCTTATAACTTAGTCATTCCCCAATTGATGGTTATCCCCTAACTTCCAAATTCTTTGCTGCCACAAAAAGAGCTGCTTTAAATTTTTTTGGGTATATATATATATATATATATATGTATATATATATATATATATATATATACCCGTTTCCTTTTTTTATTTTTTTTATATCTTTGGAATACAAACCTCATAATGATATTGCTGCATCAAAGGTTATGCACAATTTTATAGCCCTTTAAGTATAGATCAAAATTGCTCTCCAGAATGGTTGATTCAGTTCACGACTCTCCCAACAGTTCATTAGTATTTCAATTTTTCCACACCCTCTCTAACTTTTGTCACTGTCCTTTTCTGTCATAATAGTCAATCTGGTAGCTGTTAGGTGATACCTCAGAGTTATTTTAATGTTCATTTCTCCAATTAGTACTGATTTAAAGCATTTTTCCCTCATGACTATTGATAGCATTAATTACTTTGAGAACTGCTTTTTCATATCCTTTGACAATTTATCAATTGAAGGATGACTTGTTTGACTTATTTCTCCATGTAGTTGAGAAATGAGGCTTTTATTAGAGACTTGTAAAATTTTTTTCACTATTATGATTGCTATGTATTATCCTCCATCCTACTTTCTCTGTTTATTCTTCTCATTCCTTTCATTCTGTCTATCCTCAAAATTGTTTTGCTTCTGATCACTGTCTCCTTCAATCTGCACTCTTTACTATTAGTACCTCTCCTTCTCTTATCTCCTTTTTCTCCTACTTTCCTGTAGGGTAAGACAGATTTATATACCCAACTGAATGTGTATAATCTTTCCTCTTTGAGCCAATTCATGAGAGTAAGGTTCAAGCAGTCTCCTTCCCACCTCCCGCATCTTCCCGTCCACTATAAAAGACCTTTCATGCCTCTTTTACGTGAAATTGTTTACTCCATTCTGTTTCTCCCTTCCTCTTTCTCCCGTGAATTCTTCTTACTTCCTAACTTTATTTTTTTATATTGTCCCATCATATTCAACTCACACTCTTGCGTTCCGTCCTTGCATATTTCTTTTAACTACTCTGATAATGACAAAGTTCATAGGAGTTACAAGTATCATCCTTCCATGTAGGGACATAAATAGTTAATTTTATTAAATCTCTTTTGATTTCTCTTTTCTGTTTATCTTTTTATGCTTCTCTTGAGTCTTGTATTTAAAAGTTTTATTTTCTGCTTAGCTCTGGTCTCTTTATCGGGAATGCTTAAAAGTGCTCTATTTCATTGAATGATCATTTTCCCCCTGAAGGATTATACTGAATTTTTCTGGGTAGGTGATTCTTTTTGTAGTCCTTGTGCCTTTTGCAATCTGGAATATCATATTCCAGGCCAACTCATCCTTTCTTATAGAAGTTGCTAAATCTTGTGTTATAATACTGACTGTGGCTCCATGATATTTGAATTGTTTCTTTTTGACTGCTTGCAATATTTTTTCCTTGACCTGGGAATTCTGAAATTTGGCTTTTAATATTCTTGGTAATTTTCATTTGGGGATTTCCTTCAGAAAGTTATTGGTGAATTCTTTTAATTTCTATTTTGCCTCTGGTTCTAGAATATCAGGATAATTTTCTTTGATAATATCTTGAAAGATAATGTCTAGGTTTGTTTTTTACTTTCAGGTAGTCTAATAATCCTTATATTACCTATTATAAAATTAAAATATGATAATTTCAAATATTATATTTTAGAAGATATATTAATGATCATTAGATGTAAACAAATAAAAAGGTAACAAAAGAAAAAAAAACATATTCCTATGGCTTTTGAAAATCCTGCTTACCACCACCATGGTCGCTGACAGGAAGCCAAAGAGGCCCGGAACCAGCAATCCCACTGCCTGATATTCCCTGTCTATAGGAAGTACATAAGGACCGGAAGTCAATGGGCTCCAGGGAAATGTAGTTTTTAGGGTAACAGATTTCCAATTATACATTCCTTCCCAAGATCCGTGGAAGACTGGTCTCTCCAATGGCTATGTATATGTATGGTTATGTAAACATAACCAACTTTTAAATTACAATAATTTGGGGATAAAAAAGAAAAAGAACAAAACCAATGATTGTTAGGTGCATTGACAATAAGCCATATAAGTTAGGGGGCAGTCCCTTTTGGCATAAGAGTATTCATATAAAACAAATGCATTCAACTCCACACAGTTCAAATCACCCCATTCCAAAGTTCACTCAGGATCTTCTGGTGCAGTATGTGGTCTTTGCAGACATCTTCATAGCACCTTCTCCAAATAGTTCACTTTCTGGATTTGGAGAGGTAGCATGTTTCTAATCCTAAAATTACTCTCAAGAGAATTTAAACTTTGCATTTTAGAATAATAATACATTCCCCCTTGAGGGAGGATTTTGACAAACACAAGGATTACTTAGGGATGCATGGCTGAGTTATGAGGTATATGAATCAATTGGTAAGAGAAATCAAAAACAAAAAAAATCCAAATAAAAGAGAAAAAAAATAACTTCTGAATTAAATATAAAGTATCAAAGTCTTATGTGTAAAAATTCTAGGTAAGGGAAAAATAAACCTATAACAGGCCCTTGAATCAGGGCCCAATTAAAATATTTTGTAAAATTATGCACTTAGCCAATCAGTAGGCAGGCCTACAGAAAGTTTGCCACACTATGAAAGATAGAAAAGGGACTAGGTTTATGGGAGCCAGGTAGGAGCCAAATTGAGATACTTGGTAGAATATGGGACAAGAGAGACCTGCCTTTGTTTGACATATGTAAAAACGGCTGCAACCTTGAACCCCAAACAAATTCAAGTCCTCTTGTCTTGGCTCAAAATTACATCAATCCCACTGGGGTTGTTCTCTGACTTTGTGCTCGATAAGCACTATGCAAGTAGCTTTGTGCTTCTTTAGCACTGCACAGTGACTCTTTTTGTATTCCCTTCTTCTGGAATTAGACAGAATCATTAAATAAAGTCCCATAATTTTTAAACAGTCAATGGCATCATTTTTATAGTCTAAAACTTTTGGGGTATGCATTGACATTAGGGCAAATGTATTTAAAATTTAATGCAAAATCAAAGAAGTTAAAGAAAATCTCAATACTGGTGACATGTGCTTCAAATACAAAAAGGATAGAAAAAATAAACTGACATACTATATTGCACACGCAAGCAAAAACAATAATAAAAAAGTTTTAAAAATAAAAAATATATATCTTACAAACATTGATACACTGTGTCAGCTAAGAAAAGGTAGAATATAAAGGTTTTTTACCAAACATTGAGCTCTATTTCCTTTTTAACTTGACCATGATCTATGGTGTGAGTGCAAATAATTTTTTAACAAAGTAACAGTTTTTTAAAAATAAAGAACAGTAGTACAACAGGTAATGCACATTCAAGAAATATCAAAATCCACAGTTATAATGTCCCATTTAATGACAACACTAAACAAAAGCATTATCATTAGGATTCACATGAGTCTGCTATATAACATTAAAAAAAAACCTTAGAAGCTAATGGATACTTGTCACAAGTTTTTCATGTGTAGCAATCTTTCAACCTTGGCTGATATTATATATATTATATATATATATTTTTTTAATCGATTATTGCCATCATTACAAAATGTGACAGAAGGGTCTAGTGAAATCACAAACCCCTTTACTATTGATGTTGAGTCTAAAAACGTCACCAAGAATCTAGATCATTCTGGTGTAAGGGTAGAGTAAACTGAAGAGTTACAAATGGGAGATACTCCCTCTTGGGAGCCATCCAGGGCTACTACACCCTAGGAACCACTTCCTAGCTCCTTTGGTATGAAACTGTTATGTCTCATGCATTTACATTTTTACAAATGTGGAGGGGGGGATTATAATAGTGCTATCACATTTCACTTCAGCTACTAAATGGACCCTTTACCTCTTGTTACAAATAACTCAGAGGTAGGCAAATTATTAGTCAGAGCTACTGAGAAAAAAAATCTAAAAATCATGTCTGAAGACCCCTTAAAATCAGTTTGAGATATTTAGCTCATTAAATTCTCCACAGGTTGTTAACCAGGTTGACAAAGTCCATCCATCATCATCTATGTGACAATTAACAAAGGCAAAATGGAAAAAGCAGGCTGTTTTTATGCATGGAATTCTTGACAAGGGTTTGGGCAAGATGTTCATGAACTTATACAATGATATTTTATTCAGTAGTCATAGGGGAAAGGTAACAGAATATATCTAAAAGCTAAAACCCAGTAGATTAAAATGATTCAGTGTAACAGAATAGTATTGATCATATTAATATGTGAACTTAAAACAACAAAATTAAATCTTAAACAAAACAATCAACAAAATAGAATGAGATACAGAGACTTTTATATAACAATGGAGTCTAAAAGGGCTTAAAAATTTCACCTCCAGACTCTTTTATGTTCCTTCCCTATACATTTATTCTTTTTGTCACAATGAGGGAGAATTCTTCACTGAACATTGTGTGGAGGAATCCCAAACTGGATGTATCTTAGAGACCAGAGAGGCCCAAATGGCAAGGAGTTGTAGGGAGATAAATTTTTCCTCTGAATCACAGGCAAGATAATCACAAGGACCAGTGCACCCAGGAATGGTAGGAAGAAAAATCATCCTAAAACTGGGAGGTGTTTTAGGCAGGTAATATTTCTTTCAAAACTCTTTCATAGAGTGAGCCATGTTTGCAATTTTACTTCTTGTTTGGAAGCATAAACTTCCTTCCCCTTCCCCCTTGTTAAAAACACTAAGGAGCAGCTTGCTTCCCCTGCCACGGGAACAGGTAGTTAGGGGGCTTATTATTGCCTAAGGAAAACACACCCTGGTTTTTATCAGATGCCAGGAGAGTAGCTCCAAGGACTCCCTGTTTGTGAGTTCTGAAGACACAGGGGCAGCTACCAGCAACACTAAAAGGAACAGCAACATCAGCAGGAGGAGGAACAAGCAGGATCTACAGTAGCAATGCCAGAGGCTGCAGGGAGGAATGCTGGTTCAAGCAGGTGGGTGTGAGAAACAGCTTATCTCTTCTCCACCAAGAGTCCCTGGCTAAGTCCCTCAAACTAAAGTAGGCAGGCCAGCCAGCTGGGCAACCCTGGCAAAAAATGGGAAAGAATAAAAACCAGCAGGAGCAGGGCAACAGCTCTGAAGAGAGTTTGGAATTCTTTTGGAGTTTGCCAAAGAGGCCTGGGATCAGCAATCACACTGCCTGATATCCCTTGTCTATAGGAAGTATATAACGACAGGAAGTCAGAAGGCTCCCAGGAAACGTAGTTTTTAGGGGGACAGATTTCCAATTATATACTCTCTCTCCTGTATTCATTTTTCAGGTCAGTGTTTTAGAATAATATTTTCCTTCTCAGTTACATGAAGAAAATAATTTTTAACCTATTTTTAGTTTAGGGCAAATTTTAGTTTAGTTTAGGGCAAATTCTTCCCTTTCACTCTCCCCTCCTTAAGACAACAAGCATCTAATATAGATTTTACATGTGTAATACTATAAAATATCTTTCCATATTAGTTATTTTGTGGAACAGAATTCAAACAAACAAAAGAAAAGTGAATAAATAAAGTGAAATATGATATTTCTCAATCTACATTCAGACTCCCATCATTTTTTTCTCTGGAGGCAGATGGCATTTTTCATCATGAGTCCCTGAGGACTGTCTTAGATCACTGTGTTTCTAAAAATAGCCAAGTCATTCCTAAATGTTCATCATATATATTGCTGTTGCTGTTTACAAAGTCCTGGCTCTGCTCACTTCATGTAGGTCTTTCCAGGTTTTTCTGATATTATCCTTTTCCTCATTTTTTTCCAGCACAGTGGTTTTCCATGACAATTTTATACCACAGCTTGTTCAACCATTCCCCAATTGATGGACAACCCCATAATTTCAAATTCTTTGCTACCCCAAAAAGAGCTGCTGTATAAGTATTTTTGTATAAAGTGGTCCTTTTACCTTTAAAAAACATCTCTTTGGAATATAGACCTAGTAGTGGTATTGCAGGATTAAAGGGTTACACAAAGCTCTTGGGGCATAGTTTTAAATTGCTCTCCAAAAAGATTGCTTCATTCTACCAACAGTGCATGAGTATCTCAATTTTCCTACGTCACTTTCAATATTTATAATTTTCCTTTTCTGCCAGTTGGATAGGTGTGATGGTAGTACCTTAGAATTGTTTTAATTTGCATTTCTTTAATCAAGAGAAGTTTAGAGCATTTTTTCATAAGATTATGTAGAATCTTGATTTCTTCCTCTGAAAGCTTCCTATTTATATAGTTTGACTATCAATTGTGGTATGATTTGTCATTAAATTTGACTTAGTTCTCTATATATTTGAGAAATAAGTCATTTCTTAGACACTTGTAAAAATTTCTCAACTTTCTTTTCTATGTTTTTTTTGTGTGTGTGTAAAAATTTTTTAGATAAATATAATCAAAGTTAGCTATTTTACTTCCTGTAATACTTTCTATCTCTTGTTTGGTCATAAATGCTTCCGTTAGCTATAGATTAGATAGGTATGCTCCTCCAATTTGCTAATGGTAGAGCCTTTAATCATGTTTCTATTTGGCCATATCTTCCTATAGGGTGAAATATATTGGTCTATACCCAGTCTTTGCCATACTTTTCCCAGTTTTCCTATCAGTTTTTGTCAAATAGTGATTTCTTGTCCCAAAAGTTTGTATCTTGGGGTTTATCAAACACTGAATAACTATGGTCATTGGCTACTCTGTATTGTGAAGCTAATCTATTCCACTGATTGTTTGCTCTATTACTTAGAGAAAACTGGATTGCCTTAAGGATTAAAGCTTTGTAATAGAGTTTGAGATCTGGTACTCTGGCCACATTCTTTCAAATTTTTATATTGATTCCTTTGATATTCTTGATCTTTTGTTCTAAATAAATTTTATATTTTTTTTCTAGTTCTGAAAAATGATTTTTGGGCATTTTGATTGGTATGGTGCTGAATAAGTATATTAGTTTAAGTGAAATTGCCATTTTTATTATGTTGACTTGGCCAACGCATGAGCAATTAATATTTTTCCAATTGTTTAGATATTACTTTATTTTTGTAAAAAGTATTTTGTAATTGTGTTCATATTGTTCCTAGTTTTGTCTTGGCAGGTAGGGCCTGAATAATTTATATTATCTATAGTTAATTTAAAAGGATTTTCTTTTTATCTCTTTTTTTCTGTGATTTGTTGACATAAAGAAATACTGATGTTTATGTGGGCTTATTTTATAGTCTGCAGTGCTGCTAAAGTTGTTAATTATTTCAACTAGTTTTTAGTTGAATCTTTAGAATTCTCAAATTATATCATCATGTCATCTGCAAAGAGTGATAATTTTTTTCATGGTCTATTTTAATTTCTTTAATTCCTTTATGTTCTCATAGTGTTATAATTAGCATTTCTAGTACAATATTACATACTAGTGGTGATAATGGAAATGCTTGCTTTACCTCTGATCTTATTGGGAAGGCATCTAGTTTATCTCCATCATAGATAATTCTGGTTTTTTTAGATTTATACAATTCATCATTTTAAGGAAAGTTACATTAATTTCTTTGCTCTCTAGTGTTTTTAAAAGGAATATACATATTTTGTCAAAGGCTTTTTCTGCATCTTTTAAGATAGTCATATGTTTTCTGTTGTTTTAAAAAACAACAGAATTGATATAATCAGTTATTCTAATGGCTTTCCTAATACTGAACCAGCCCTGCATTCCTGGTATAAATCCTAACTGGTTATCTTTATGATATATTGCTGTATTCTTACATGAATATTCATGAGCAAGATTGGTCTATAGCCATGATGGCAAACCCATGGCACATGTTCCATAAAGGGCATATAGAGCCCTCTCTGTGGACATATGTGCTATCGCCCACCAGATTTTGTTACTAGAATGCTAGAAGGACTTAGGGGAGCTGCTCCTTTTCCCCTATCTACTGTGCTGAGAGCATTTTTTCACTTCACCTGCTCCTCTGCCTAGCAGCCCAATGAGAGTGCTTCATATACAGCAGAGCTGGGATAGGAGTGGAGAACTCAGTCCACTCCCTTCCACTTTACTATGAATGTTCTCACTTCACCTGCCCCTCTGCCCATCATCCCAATGGGACTGTTTCTTGTCCTATTTAGGGTAAGAAGGGAATGCATGGCATAGGGTCTGGGTGGGGAATGGTATGCAGTATCTAAAAGGTTCACCATCACTATGGTTTTCTTTCTCTGTTTTTGCTCTTCCTGGTTTAAATATCAGTACCATATTTGTGTTGAAAAGGAAGTTTGTAGGATGGCTTCTTCAGATATTTTTCCAAATAGTTGTTATAATATTGGGATTAGTTCCTTAAATGTTTGGTAGAATTTATGTGTGAATCCACCTGACCTTGGGAATTTTTTCTTAGGAGTTCAATGATGGCTTGTTCAATTTCTTTTTCTGAGATGGGATCGTTTAAGTATTTTTTTCCCTCTTCTGTTAATCTAGATAATATTTTTGTAAATATTTATCCATATTACTGAGATTATCATATTTGTTGGCATATAATTAAGCAAAATAGTGCCTAATAATTTAATTTCCTTTTCATTGGTGGTATATTCACCCTTTTTATTTTTGATACTGGTAATTTGGTTTTATTTCCTTTTTTTAATCCCTTCATTTTAATTTAATGGTTTATTTATTTTTTAATAAAACCAGCTTCTAGTTTTATTTATTCAATTATTTTCTCACTTTCACTTTTATTAATCTTATCTTTGATTTTCAGGATTTCCTATTTAGTGTTTGAGCATTTTAAATTTGCTCTTTCTCTAATTTTTTAGTTGTATGCCCAATTCATTAATTTGTTGTTTCTCTCTAGTTGTTGATGTAAGCATTTAAAGATATAAAATATCTCCCTAAATATTACTTTAGCTGTCTCCCATAATTTTGATATGTTATCTCATTGATGTCATTCTTATTAATAAAATTATTGATTATCCCTATGATTTGTTCTTTGACCCCTTATTCTTTAGAATTAGATTATTGAGTTTCCAATTAATTCTTTATCCTTCTTTCCAGGGACCTTTATTGAATGTAATTTTTTTGTGTTATGACACGAAAAGGATGAATTTAATATTTCTGCTTTTTTTTTGGCATGCAATTGTAAAGTTTTCGTGCCCTAACATTAGTCAGTTTTTATGTAGGTGCTATGCACTGCTGGAAAAAAAGGGATATTCTTTTCTATTCCTATTTCACTTTCTCCAAAGGTCTATCATATCTTAACTTTTTGAAAATTCTATTCACCTTCTTAATCTCTTTTCTTATTTTTTTGGGGGGGGGGGTTAGATTTATCTAATTCTGAAAGAGTAAAGTTGAGGGTTCCCCACTAATATAATTTTACTATCTATTTCCTCCTGTAACTTATTTAAATTCTCCTTTAAAAATTTGGATGTTATACCACTTGGTGCATATACTAAGTACTTCATTGTCTGTGGTACTTTTTAGCAAGATAAAATTTATTTCCTTATCTCTTTTAACTGGTTCTTTTTTTTTTTGCTTTAGCTTTGGCTGAGATCAATTGCTACTTTTGCCAAAGCATAATAAATTCTGATCCAGCCTTTACCTTTACTCTTTGTGTGTCTGTATGATTCAAATGTGTTTCTTGTACTAGTATATTATAGGATGCTTGTTTTTTCATGTCTTCTGCCATCTGCCTCCATTGTATGGGTGAGTTCATCCCATTTAAATGTACAGTTGTGATAATTAATTGTATTTTCCTCCTTCTACATTCCCTTTGTTTACTTTTCTGACCCTTTCCTTTCAAATTGTCTGTCCTTGCAAATGTTTTACTTCTGATCACTATCTCTCCCATTTTGTCTTCCCTTCTAGAGGTCCCCCCATCCCATGTCCTAATTTTTTCCCTTTCCTTTAGGATAATAATGATTTCTATTTCTGAGTGTGTACATTACTTCTCTTTGAGCCAAATCTGATGAAACCATGGTTCAAGTGTTACTCTATCTTCCCTATGTAATAGTACTTTCAAACCTTTTTTTTTTAATGTGAGATAATTTCATTCTATCTCTCCCTTCCCTCTTCTCACACTGTACACTTTCTCCAAACTCTTTCGTTTTTTTTTTTGATATTTTCCCATTACTGATAATTCACATACACTCTATGTGTAATCATCCTAGTTACCCTAATATTGACAGAGTTTTTATAGGAGTTATTAGTATGATTTTATCATAGAAGAATATGCAGAGTTTATTATCTTAACCTTAATTAATCCTTACATTTTCTCTTTCCTATTTATCTTCTTATGCTTTTGCTGAGTCTTCTAATTGAAATATTCTATGCAGCACTGGTTTATTCATTAGGAATTCTTGAAACTTCTCAATTTTATTAAATGTTCATTTTTTCTCCTTGAAGCATTATACTGAGTTTTTCTAGGTAGATGATTCAAGGTTAATTTCTTTGCCTTCTAGAATATCATATTCCAAGCCCTGCAGACCTTTAGTTGCTGCTAAATCCTATGTAATCCTGATTGAGGCTCCATGATGGTTGAATTATTTCTTTCTGGCTGATGGAAGAATTTTTTTGCTTTGGTCCAGGAGCTCTGGAATTTGTCTACAATATTTCTTGGATTTTTCTTTATGGAATCTCTTTCAGGAGGTGATGTAATTATTTCAATTTAAATTTTATCCTCTGATTCTAGGATATCAGGGCAATTTTCCTTGAGGATTCCTTGAAGTATGATGTCCAGCTTCTTTTTATTGCTCTTGGGTTTCAGGCAGTCCAATAATTCTTAAATCATCTTTCTCTGATCTATTTTCCAATGAGAAATTTCATATTTTCTTCTATTTTATAATTCTTTTATTTTTGTTTGATTGTTCATTGAAGTCTCATGGAGTCATTTTCTATTTGTCATATTCTATTTTTAAAGGAATTATTTTCTTTAGTGAGTTTATCTATCTCCTTTCCCAGTTGGCTAGTTCTAACCTTTAAAAATTTGTTTTCTTTAGTGAATTTTTGAATCTCCTTTTCCATTTGGCCAAGTTTACTTTTTAAGGAGTTTTTTTAATTGGCAAATTTGGGGGGGTATCTTTTCATGTGTGTGTGTGTGTGTGTGTGTGTGTGTGTGTGTGTGTGTGTGTGTGTGTGTGTTTCCTTTAGCAAATTGTTGATTCTTCTCCCCCCTGTGCCCAGTAGATTTTCTGTACTACTTTCATTTTTTTTTAGCTTTTCTTCTCTTTCATTTGATTTTTAAAATTCTTTTAGATCCCTTCCATTAGATATTTTGGGGCCTGGGAACAACTTATATTTTTCTTTCATTCTTCACATATAGCTATTTTGACAATCCTGTCTTCTTCTATACTTGTATCTTCAACCTCCCCATCACTATAATAATTATCTAGTTAGGTCCTTTTTTAAAATCCATTTTTGCCAGCTTAATTTGTGTGTAGTTTTTTCTTTTTTTTATTTTACTAGTAAAGTTGAGCACTGTGTGTGTATTGAAGAGGGCTCCATATCATTTTTCTTGTACTGAGGCTTGTGGCTTTGTTTCTAGCTTGCATGTGGACTCAGGCTCTAGGTACTGGCTTACACTAGTAGGGATTCTCCTTCCTGGAAAGCCTCATTGTTGCCTTGAACTAGTGGGAAACCTAGTTGCTGGCTTATATTTAGAGCATAGGCTTACTATTAGAGAGCTCTAGGTGTTGAGCCTTGCTGTTGGCCAGGCACAAGGGATGTCACTTCGTTGTTGGCCAGCCCCAGAAGCAGGGAACTCAGTGTTGGCTGGTCGTCAGGAGTGGATCCTTACTTTTGGCTAGCTCCTGAGATGGAAGTTCAGTGTTGGCAGGCACCAGAGGGGCACCCTAACTGAATTAGCAACAAGGGTGGAGGTTTGCTGCTAGCTGATCCATTGGAATTGTAGATAGTCACTGCATTCATAGTTTTTATATCTTTTATAATTATCTATTTCTATAATGTTTTGTTTTCATAAAAATTGTTTTCTTGGTTCTGCTCTCTTCACTCTGCATCAGTTCATATAAATCTTCCCATATTTTTCTGAAATTTACCCTTTGATCATTTCTTTTTTCTCACCACTATTTTTTACTCTATCCAAACCATTCTGAAACTATTCTATTTTATTATCATCAGGTCCACATCTTTCCTTTTTCCTACTAGCATGAGATACGTTATCAGAAGTTTTGCTAAATCTAGGTAAAATAAATTTGCAAAATTAGTTGTTTAGTCAATTTTTCAGTCATGTCCCACTCTTTGTGACCTCATTTGGGATTTTCTTGGCAGAAATACCAGAGTAGTTTGCCATTTCCTTCTTCAACAGATGAGGAAAACAAGGCAAGCAATTAAGTGACTTGCTCAGTGTCACACAGCTAGTGTCTGAGACAGAGTTGAACTCAGGAAAATGAGTCTATCTACTGTGCTTCTTAGCTTTTCTCCAGAACATTTACCTCATCTACTAGTTTAGTGATCCTGTCAAATAAAGAAATTATTTTGGTCTGGTGTATCCTTGAAGAATATATGTTAGTTTTTCATAATTACTACTTTTCCTTCTAGATATTTATTAGCCATCCCTTTGATAAGCTTTATTAAACTATTCTCCCAGGCATCAACTTTAAATTTTCTTCCTTATAGTTTGCCAACTTTTTTTTTCTTTTCATCCTTTCTCTCCCCGATGGCCAGCCTTTGGGTGATAAGCTTCTCTCAACTTAGCTGAGCATAAGACAAGATAGTTTATTGCTCTGCCTTTTGTCCAATGACATTCCAAGTGAGTAGGACTTCTCTAAACTCATGCTCATTGTCATAACCAGATTTTCTGAAGAATCAAGCTTACTGCAAAGGTCTGATGAGGCATCTGCTAAAGATGTTATTGGGGGTATTACTTCTAATAGGTACTTACATAGTTTTCTAAGAAATAAACCTTTCTAACAACTGAAGAGTGTATACAAATAAAGCCACTTAATATTTCTAATCATTGGTATTAGTTAGAAACAACAATTATATGTTTCTCTCTTTATTATTTGCTCATTGACCTTAAATTTTCCAAGTTGATGGATGAAAGTCATTTTCAAAAGAAAATGCTAACTTCATTGTTGTATGCCTTTAAAACCTAGACAGTCTACTAGCACCATGCCAGGAAATTAAACCACTTCAATTTGAATTGTTTTAGGAGGGCTTCAAAGTTTACCTGGAAGGATACTAGACATTACGGTGCTTTCTTCAGCTAAACTGCCAAGAATTCAAACTAATAGAGTGCACCTTGGATGGGTTGGTTACATAAACTGAGTGCCAAACATATATTTACTTAAAGAATATTTTATGGAGAACTTGTACAGCCACATGGAGGTCAGAAGTCAGAAGAAGGACACTTTCAAGGGCTCTTTGAAGAATTTTAGTATCATTTGTGAGACATAGGGCACATTAATATAGGACCACTCAGCATGGTGTAGCCATATCAAAGAAGGTGCTGTGCTCTGTGAACAAAGCAGAATGAGAGTAGCACAAAGGAAATGAGAGATATGCCTATCTTCTGACATATCCATCCCAAATGTTCAAATGTACTATTTGTACCCTTCCTGTGGTAGAGCTTTCCAAGCTTATCATTGGACTGATCAGTTACAGTGTACCCTGACCCAATATCATGATCTTATTGGTTCTCTTTGAGTACAAAGGACAAACAATAATGACATACTCCATTATATTTAAATTATAGCATCACCACAATGTTTTACAATGTAGAGCATAAGAAAATTCAGGTGATAAACTTTTAGACTTTTAGGACTAGCTTTTTTACATTTCTTTTAACAGAGCTTACAATTTTTTTGTGTTAGTAAGGAATATATAATTTAACTACCTTCATCTTCTTGAAACACTTGGTGATTAATTATCTCATCTTGAACTGATACTGTTCTTATTGCTTTTACTTTGTTTCTTGCTTGTTATGTGAATTGATAAAGGTAGACAAGAAATTGAGTCCTTGAATCTTATATCTTTTATGTGGCTTTCATCCCTAAAATTTGTTTTTGATGTCTTTTTGTTGTAAACTTGAAAAAATTTTCTCCTAGCAGGGAAGAAGTTCATATAGATGTTAAATGTACCCTTGAGGTCAAGACAGAAGATATACCTTGTTCAACTGGCACAGTACTTCACCTTAGAAATATTCATGTTTTAGTATATCTTTATAAACTAATAAAGTGATGATATACTATAATTGGATTAATTTTATCAAGCATTTCTTTTGGCCTCTGTAATTTTCTTTATAGATGACTTGAGATTTTTCTTTCATTTATTTTATTTGTGGAAATCAAATTCCCATTTTTTTTCTCTCTTTTTGCTCGTTAGATAAGTGATCCATATGGGAGTAGAGGGATGTGAACTCTCATAACTAGTTAATATTTGACTCCATTTCTATTTATCTTCTTTTTGGAGGAGGGAGGTAGAAGCTAAAAAGAATAGGTGAGTTTGTTCTTCATGCTTTGTCTTCAGGTCCCTTCATGGCTACAAAATACAAAACTATGGAGTTCTTTAGTATTCTAAATAGTTTTGCCTCATTACATTCTCTTATCTTCTAAAACTGAGTGGAAGGTTAATTATGATAGTATTCTTTTACTCTTTCTAACAAAAGAAATAATTTTATTGTAAAAAATGAGTGTAACTAATAAAAAGGAAGTTCTCATATGTAAAATGAGGAAGTTGGACTAGGTGAACTCAGAAGACCTTTTCAAATCTCTGAGGTCCAACAGGACTTTGAATGAAATGTTTTTTTACTTTAACTTTCCTGAGCAAAATGTATAGATCAGAGGTAGTAAGGCAAGTTGGCCTCTGAAGAAATCATAAATTATATTAATTTAACTACTATTTATTTAGGTTGGACTGTGCCCTTAGTATGTGATAATCACTTTTGGAGAATTAAGAGAAGCATGAGAGCAAGGTTCTTGCATTCAAAGAGCTTCACATATCCTGTGCTAGAAGAAGGAGAGAGATGAATGATGATTCATGTCATGGGAAAGGAGAAAAGAATGGTTTGTGATTAAATGCCACAATGTGTGGTACAGACATTGTTATGGTAAATATAATTCTATAGAAATGTTTGAGAAGAGATCTGTCAGTCTGAGTTTGACTGGGACAAGCTGGAAACAGAATGAGTGTGGGTTGCACTGGGGATGATAATTCACTGTCTGAGCTAAAAGCTTCTTTACTATCTCATCTATTCATTCCTCTCTTCAGATTAATGAGAGGAAAGAAGGGTTATGTTTGGTAGTTTTATTTGGTTAATGAAATTGTTGACTAGAAACTACCTATTCCCAGCCTCACAACCATAACTCTTCATTCTCTCTTACCTCATATCCAATCTGTTACCGAAGTCTTGTCAATTTTACCCTTTTAATATCTCTTACATATGTCCTTTTCTCTCATGGTTTTCCCACCATTCTGGTTAAGGTCTTCATCTTCTCCTGAGATAACAATTGCAATAATATTTAATTTATGGAATATAATAGCAATAGACTATTGCAATAACATGCCAGTTGGTCTGCCTGCCATGAGTTTTTCCTTGCTTTAGTCCATCTTCTACTCAGCTGTCAAATTGAAGAATTCCTAAAACATTCCTGAGCATGTCACCTGTCACCTTCCTATTCAGCAAAGTTCACTGGCTCACTCTTACCTCCAGAATAAGATATAAAATCCTCTCACACTTAAAGTTTTTCTTATAACCCAACCTGTCCCTACTTTGCTAATTTTGCTATATACATTTTCCACCTCTGTTTTGCTCTCCAGTGACACCAGTCTTGCTGTTCCTCAAACTAGACAATCTATCTCCTCACTATGTGTGTGGCAGCCTAGAATTCTCTCCCTTGCCATTTCTGTTCCTTGACTTCCCTAAAAATTAAAATTTTGCCTTCTGCTAGGAGCCTTTCCTAATCCCCCTTCATCCCGTTTCCTTCCTTCTATTGATTATCTCCAGTTGATCCTGTCTATATGTTGCATGATTTCTTTCCCATTAGATTTTGAGCCCCTCAAGAGTAAGGACTATCTTTTGACTTAGCTTAGCACGATCCCCAGTTCATAATTGAGAAATGCTTGTTGATCGACTAGTTAAACATCACACAATGCTAAATTATACAAAAGGATAGACATAAAGACAGAGCTTTTGATAGAACTGCTCAAACTCAGACAAAGTTTCGATCCCTCAAAATGGGAAATAGATAAAAGTAATCCTAATGACAGTGATTCCTGTTTTTTATAGTATTTTGGCCATGATCCAGAATCCAAAAAAGTCTCCCCTAATGAAATGAATCATTATTTAAAAGATATTTTTAGTATAGGAATTTTTTCCAATAAGGTATATTCTAAACTGTCTATATTTTATTAAGTCTTAGTAAGGTACATAGAGCTTAACCAGGGTGATAATTCTGACTATTAGAGGCACGTGAGCCAACGACATGAATGTTGGTGACAAGTTTCCTACACATGAACCTGGGTCCGTGATGTTGGTCCCAAATGGTTCTGGGCTTGGGCTGCCAAAGTTTAGCAGAGGTTAGATTCTCACCAAAACAGTACCGAAAGAGCCCCAAAACTGCCTCAGTCAACTCTGTGCCAAAGCCAGTCATCCCTTTGCCAAACAAAGAAATGGCAGCAAAAGGACAACCCCAAGGTAGCGTTCCAATGCATTTGTAAATATCATGAAAGAATATTCTAGAAGTTTAAGAGAAGCGTCCCCTAACAAACCATATTTGGCATGCTTACAGAAAACTTAATGCAAGGCTCAGCTAGACTCGATCGTACTTGATAGCCTTTGTAAATGTGGAGGCCAACAATAGACGTGAAATGGGATAGACCCTCTTTGTTTATAGAATAATCCATTCTAATGGTGAGCATGATGCTGCAAGGACCACATTTATAGTCTACCATGTTGATTTGTGCTCTACCATGAAGACATGGTGATAATCACTTTTTATCAAATTTCTGATTTTGAGGGATCGAAATCTTGTCTGAGTTTAAATTGTTATCATCAAAAACACTATACCTTCTTTTTTTTTTTAAACCCTTACCTTCTACCTTAGAATCAATACTGTTTACTGGTTCCAAGGCAGAAGAGTGGTAAGGGCTAGGCAATGGGGGTTAAGTGACTTGCCCAGAGTCACACAGCTGGGAAGTGTCTGAGACCAGATTTGAACCTAGCACCTCCCATCTCTGGCTCTCAATCCACTGAGCTACCCAGCTGCCCCCAGCACTCTACTTTCTTATGTCTTTTGTATAATTTATCAGTGATTTTTTACTTTTAACTAGCCAGTCAACAAGCATTTAGAGTAATTGCCAATATCTTTTAAGACAATGAGTTAAAAAAACTCAATTGATTCTTACCAGATATATTCAGAAAAAAAAGGGCTTTGAAAATATAATTTTAGGGCACATAGTGCTGGTCTTAAAATATAGTTTAGAGTGGAATATTACCTATCTTTTCTCACCATAAAAACGGAGAAAAAACTTTTCTCACCATAAAAATGGAGAAAAAAAACTATCTCTTTACATAGAAAAGGGGAGTGAAAAGCTTCATCCCTTAAAAAGTCTTTATTAGAATATTTTATGGACACATTGAGAGTTTTCTTGAAGTAAAATAATAAGGGACTGGGTGTGTGTTTGTACATTACTTTCTATATAGGATTCCATCTTCAGAATTCTACAACTAAGTAAAAGTGTAAAAAATGGAATGTCCCATTTTGAGCACTTTTTGTTGAATATGACATTGTATAGTCATGGAAGACTTTATTTTACATACTCTTTTTTATTGTGAATTCAAGGATCACCAGCAAACACAAACATTTGAATAAACAAGAACAATAAAAGCAACATCTGGCTTTAAAAGCGCATGGATTGACTTCTTTATCTGATGTTAAAAGCCATAACTGTATTGATGAGATCTCCTTCAAGATAACTCTTCAACAATCCATTTAAAGCCAACAGCAATTGAACTACAAAAAAGACCCAAGTTCACTTAGGGTATTTGCCAGTGTAAGGAAGGATCCACATCGTACCCAAATAGAAACATTTTGTATTGATGTCAGTCACCCAGCCAGGCAGTAAAGATTCATGAGTCACCTACTATGTGTGAGGCACAATCACCCAGTCAGGCAGTAAAGATTCATGAGTCACCTACTATGTGCGAGGCACAATCACCCAGTCAGGCAGTAAAGATTCATGAGTCACCTACTATGTGCGAGGCACAATCACCCAGTCAGGCAGTAAAGATTCATGAGTCACCTACTATGTGCGAGGCACAATCACCCAGTCAGGCAGTAAAGATTCATGAGTCACCTACTATGTGCGAGGCACAATCACCCAGTCAGGCAGTAAAGATTTATGAGTCACCTACTATGTGCGAGGCACAATCACCCAGTCAGGCAGTAAAGATTCATGAGTCACCTACTATGTGCAAGGCACAATGAAAAGTAAAAGCCAGTGCTTGCTCCCAAGGAGATCGCAATCCGGAGGCAAATGATTGGGCTCCAATGATCTCTACACAGGATAAATTGTAAATAATCACCCGAGGGAAGATGCTAGAATGGAGAGGGACTGTGAAAGGACGCCTGCAGAAGGTGGGATTTTACTGGACTTGAAGAAGCCAGAGAGGATAGAAGACTGGGGTGAAGAGATAATTTCATGCATGGGGGAAGCCAGTGAAAATGTCCACTCAGGAGATAAAGTGTCCTTTTTGTTATTGTATCACACAGTACATGGTGAGGTATAACAAGACTGGAAAAGGAGTAAGCATGTTATAAAGAGCTTTAAATGTCAAACAGATGATTTTAGACTTGATCCTAGAGGCATCAGGGAGCCATGGTGGGAGCTTCTTGTAGATCATTTTACAGTATTTTGGCCATGAGCCAGAATCCAAAAAAGTCTTCCCTAATGAAATGAATTATTATTTAAAAGATATTTTTTAGTATAGGAATTCTTTCCAATAAACTGTCTATATTTTATTAAGTCTTAGGCACATAGAACTTAACCAATATTTCTAATATTAATAAAATAGGAACTCCTAGAGGCATAATTTTAACCCAGGTGTTCTTGAATCTAAACCTTTGTACTCTATACAGTAACCCATGCTGCCTCTTGGTCTAACTTTATTCCCTGATCAAAAATAAAGTGGATAAAATTGAAGTAATCTATTGGTATATGTTCCCGGGGCAAGTTCTATAGATGGACAATGAGGAGGACCAGAACTTAAGAGAAGTAAAAGTTTGGGTATGTTGTACTTCATTTGGGAAATTGCTTAGCCTTTTTAATAATCCCAAGTTGATTGCTGTTGCAAAAGCTTATTAAAAAGCACCAATATATTTCAGTAATGCTCTATAGAGCTATAAATCATGTAATACTATGAATACAGATAATCAGACCCAGACAGAACAAGAGGACAATCAATTGAAAAGGACATTGAAGATGTAAGAGTTTTTCCAAAGATGACTTACTTTTGAGAAATGATATGAGGTGAAGCCATCTTTTTAGTGAGAGAAAAAAGATGTATTAAAACAAAAAACTAGAAACCAAGGAAAGAATTTAAATAAGCAACACCATGATGGTAATGTGGCTGAACTAATGACCAATGAAGATTAAAAGGAATAGAGGGGGAAAAAAGAATGAAAGAAGTTGGCCATTGTTTTAAATGGAAAGTTATAAATAAGAATTACAGAGGTTAGTAAGGTTTTTCTAGGGTTGTGATCTATTCTTTCAGAGTGCTAGTATCTCCCATTGAACATTAAATGAGCATTCTGGTCAGTTTCCCAAAAAACAAAACTCATTGTTCCATAGAAATAGCATTATATATTCAAAGATCTTTTAAGAACTCATAATTCATTAGTTATATATCATTATTTTCTAAAATAATTACAGGGAGAACATTTTAAAGTAAGAAATTATACCTTGCTCAGGTTGTTTGTCTTGCTCAGAAAAAAAAAATCTATACTACAGAACTCTTAGCAGAAACTTCTTTGTATTAGAACTCACTCGAGAGTAGAAATATTTTAGAATAATCATCAAATTTATATTCGTAGTATTCTAAACACCATTCAGAGTAACTTAGCTCTGTTAATTGTAGGAAGAATAAATATTGGAAGAAATGTGGCTTTGTCCTATTTTAGTGGGTACAGAATTTGTATATGAGCTAATTGAACAACTTGATAATCTTGGACAAATGAACAAATTTCTTTTTTCTCCATCAATTAAATTAGGATTATTTTTTTACTTATCTTTTCAGTACTGAAGGGACTGTATTAAAAATTACTTAGGTGACTTCTGTAATTTCTTCTAACCTTGAAAAAAATTATTGTTTATGGATATATGTTATGATTTTTTCTTTGTTTTCATAGTATTGGTTTCTAATTCATAGATGTTTGATGATCTCATTTATACAAAGTTGAGGAATATCTCATCTAAAACATCCTCTAGACTTATAAAAAATAAACTCTTGGCAAAATTCCAAATTTGTATGAATATCTCATTTTACCTTTCTAATGGACTTTTTAATTTCTTTTTAATTGTATTTTTATTTATTTTGTTAAATATTTTCTAATCTCATTTTAAAAATTCAGACCAACCTCCCCACTCCACATCAAAGAAGGCAGCATCCAACAAAATATATAGATTATGTCTTTCAGGTTTCCACTTTATATTCATTCTCTGGAGGTGAACATTCACAAGTTATTCTTCAAATATTAAATCTGTATAGCTATATAAAATGTCTTGGCTTTTGCCCTTTTTACTTTTCATAATCATGTAGTTCTTTCCAAGTTAAAAAAGTTAATCTGCTCGTTGCTTAATAGTAGGTTATGTTACTTTAAGAAGAAAATATTATCTTTTCCAATGTCTGCAGTGGAATAGTTATTTCCTATACTGATAATTGATTTTTCTTACTTTTGTTTTATTTTTTTATAGTGTATTTTGGGATCTCTACTGTGCAGCTCCAGAAAGACGTGAAACATGTGAACACTCAAGTGAAGCTAAAGCTTTCCATGATTATGTAAGTTGCTTGCTGTTTGACAGAATTGAATTAAAATGCTTCTTTTTGAACTAGAGGGCTTGAATAAACAGTCATATATAATGTCTTCACTTACATTTCTATTTTATACTCATGATTATGCTTTGATTTTTGAAAATTGTTTTTTAATCAACAAATAATTACTATGAATTTTGGTGAGAATATGGAGGGTAGTCATACAATCATAATTCTAAGCTATAGTTATCTTTGAAACAAAATCAATATGTGTAAGTCAGAATTTACAAAATGAAGAATTTACAAAAATGAAGGCATAATTACTCACTGTATAAAATGATACTTTGATTTACGGATCATTTAACCATAGAATTATTAAGAAACAAGTCTTTCTGCATTTCATTTTTTTTGCAAAAATTTAATCGTCGATTGAATCAGCTCTTTGAGGAACATATTGCAGCAAAATATAACTGCCCTCCCAAAGTGATTGGGAGCAAGGGGGCAATCATAGATAAGGGCATGGAAGTTTGTTTGCATCAATATAAATGTGAAGTTTTAATTGTAAAATTAAATTAAATTGTATAAAATATTAAAAAGTATAAAATAAAATTAAAATTGTAAGGGAATAAAATTACTCCTTCAGTAATTTTGAAATATACAGATGTGTATTATAAATGCCCAAGAAGACTCCAAGTTATGCCCAGAGATGATGGTGCTAAGTGACAGAAGTATGAAGACATTTGAGTGGTTTTCGATAAAAAATCTGGGAAAAAAAGAGACAAATAGGAAAAGAAACCCAAGTTTACTGATTTAGAGTCAAAATGATGGGAAAATGCTATCTTAGGAAAAATAATCGAAGGGCAGACAGAGTGAGGTCTGGGTAAAGGAAATCCAGATAAGCTGATCCACAGTTGAGTACTAGAGTAACATTAGAAGAGTCTAAGGGCAGAGGGGAGGTAGAGAAGAAAAAATACAGAATTCCTGTGAAGACAGATACAAGGAGAATGCTAGTCACTTAATGAGGGAGGAACCTAAGCAGACTGGCATTTTATCTAGAACCTAAAAAAAAGATAGGCGTGAAACTTAAACCCGAAAGTACCTTTCTTAAATAAATATAAGAAATAAAATAGTATTACATTATATTCTGATATATTGATGTTCTATCACAACATAATATGTAATATATATTTATTCAGGGACACACATCCAATTATTTTGTGTGTAGTTCATCTGCAATTATTTAATTATATATATTTCTATAATTGTTTTGTTTTTAGCTATATTGGGATAAAAGGGAAGGTCAGTAACTGACAATGGAAGGAAAGCAATCTTATTTTGTTTCTATTTGCTTTTCAATAAGAATGACCTTTACATAGGAAATGAAAGAATAAGTAAGGGCCATAGTAAATAATTAGCTATCCTTGTTATATTCAAGAAACCCTGCCCAGACAGTTTAAATCTTTGGATTCTGAAAGAACTATATGATTGTCAAACTATTGTCAATGATATTTGAAAAATCTTGGAAAATGTGAGGCACCATTGGAGAAGGGCAAATGCTGTTTCAACTAATTAAAAACCAAAAAAAGAAAGAAAGAAAGAAAAGAAAAAATACCAAAGACAATAGAGTCTTCATATAGTAGACCAGTGAGCTTGACCTCAATTTCTGTGGAAATCCTAGAAATGATTATTAAAGAGATGATTTGAGTAGTGATTGCAAAGAGCAAGTATTGCTCCATTAAGACCAGACCATGCCATATTAATTTATTTGCTTTATTAAGGGCTAATTATTAATTCCTTAATATAAGTTTATTAAATCTACTAAAGGAAGAGAATGCTTTGGATATAGTTTAACCTAGATTCAAGAAAGCTTTGATAAAGTAACTCATCCCCTTTTGTTGAGAAGATGGAGAGATGTGTAAGATAATAATACAATCAAGTGAATTCCAAATTGATTGGATTGTCAGACTTAAGGAGTTGTTGTTAATGGTTCAACATCATTTTGGTAGGAAGTCTCCAGTAGAGTGCCCCAGGGCTCGGATCTTGGTCCTGGGCTGCTTAATATTTTAATCAATGACTTGGATA
The DNA here is from genome assembly GCF_027887165.1 of Monodelphis domestica. NCBI lineage: Eukaryota > Metazoa > Chordata > Mammalia > Didelphimorphia > Didelphidae > Monodelphis > Monodelphis domestica. Next base: position 456,319,493 of record NC_077229.1, on the reverse strand, counting down.
AAGGTATAGATGACAAGCTCATCTTACTAATGACATTAAGATGGGAAGAAGAGCTAAAACACTTGATGAGAAAATGATGATCCAGAAGGATTTTGAAAGGCTAGATAGAGCATGTCTGAATCTAATAAAATAATAATAAATTCATAATAATAAACAAATAATTAATTAATTAATTAATAAAAATAAAATAATAATACTCACTTTAATACAGATAAATAAAAGTCATGGACTTTTAAAATCAACTTCACATATATAAGATAGGAGGGAGGGCTGGGCTTGGTGGTGTATGTCTGTCATCTCTGCTCCTCAGGGATTCTGAAGCAATCATTTTGTGATCAGGAGTTCTGAGCTGCAGTAGAGCTAAAGTAATTGGCTGTCCATATTAAGTCCAGTCTACATTAAGACTCACCAAATATGATGAGTCCCCAGGCACAAAGGATCTCCTGACAGTTTAAGAAGTAGGGGTGGATGGACCCAGATTATAAAAAATGGAGCAGGACATTTTTGTGCAGATCAGTATTGGGATCTATCCTGTGAGTGGCTACTCTATTTTCAGCCCAGAAAAAATAGGGGAACCCATTCTCAAAATGAATAAAGAAAAAAATTAATATGAGGGAAATCTTGTCTACATACCGGGTTTTTTGCTTTTTGTTTCAATAAAAAGAGCTGGAAGTTTCAGTAGACTACAAGGTCAAGAAAAGTCAACAGGATAATGTGGCAGCTAAGACAGCTACTGTGGGTTGCATTATAAACGGATGGTTCATTAAGTGGAACAAGCTTTCAGAAATAAGGAGATGAAAGTCTTATTAGAACAAGAATATTAGACCTCACTTGAAGTATTGTATTCAGTTCTGTTCACCCTGGTTTAAAAAGGCCATTGATAAAAGCTGTCTAGAAGAGAGCAGTCAGGATGGTGAAGGGTCCTGCATCTTTCTCATATGAATATTGGTTGAAGGAAGTACATGTTTAGCCTGAAGAAAAGAAGACAGAAGGGGTCATGGGGAGTGCAGGATTAGTGGGAAGGACATGATAACTACTTCCAAGTATGTTATTCTGTTTGGACACAAAGAGCAGAACTACAAGTCTCACCAGGAAACTACAAAGAAGGAAATTTAAGCTTGATATCAGGAAAAATGCCCCAACAATTAGAGATGTTCAAAAGTCATAGATTCTTGCCCCTTCTTGGAGGTCTGTTGGCAGAGGTTTGACAATCAACTTTTCAGATATGTTTTAGGGAATGTAGATTAGACTAGACTACTTCTAAGGGTGACTTATTCTTCTCCATGATTTCATTCTTACACAGACCAGGAAATCTATATGCATATACACAAGTACATAAAAACAAATATATATAGTGTGAATCAATCAACACACATTTGTTAGATTTCTCAGTGCCAGGTGTTGTGTTTGGTACTTAGGGATACAATGACCAAAAAAAATGAAATTACTCTATTCTCAAGGAGCTTATATTCTATTGAGTGGGAATATGCTCATATATAAATATTTATAGAATAAATAATTATGAAGTTGTTAAGGACAGAAAGCACTAGCAACTGGGAAAATCAGGAAAAGTACAGAAGGAAGTTAATAATGACATAAAAGTAGGGAGAAGTATATTCCGAGCATTTGGGTAACCAATGTCAAGAAATGGAGAAGGGAGATGAAATAGAATGGAAAACAGAGACTGAAACATTTAGGGCATAGGGTATTGGGGGTTGATATATAATGAGACTGAATAGATAAATTGAGGCCAGGTTGTGAAGGGCTTTAAAGCCAAAGAAAGACAAATAAATAATTCTAAATCTATGATTATGTGATATTGTTTTATTGGAAAATAGTTATTTTTCTTTTAATGTATCTTTTAAAAAACTTGCTTTTTTATTTCCTATCATCTTGGGATTGTTACATTGAGGGAATTTTCTTCTCCAAGTAAATAAGTGGGAAGGTATCATTTCACTTATAGAAATTTGTATTGCAGCCAGTTTTTTGGGAACACAGCTGCTCTGTAAAACAAGGTGCATATGTACATTTGATGAATAATGTGTTTGTTATTTTCCCTAAAAGGGTGATTAGAATTCTCATTAGGTATACAGTATCAGAAAAAGATTAATTTACTTTAATTTTAATAAACAATTATAGAAGTGTTTATAGTGAGGAGGAAACTATTGAATTTGAAAAACACTTCCTGTAGCTTCATTTTAAATGAAAAACCGTAACTTTTTATTCAGAGAGGTGAAAGATTGGCAAAAAAAAAAATAGAACAAGAATGAATCTATTACATAATAACAATTATTATAACTAACATTTTTTATGTGTGTTGTTGATGGTCATGATGGTGGTAATTAGGACCTGTGATTGCACTGGTTTAAGGAACTCATGCCAGTTTACAGCTCTTCTGAAGGATATTTCTACACACTCATTCATTTAATGTATATTTAAAAACTTTCTGTATTTCCAAAGTGACATTTCTCTTATAGCGTGGAACCCAGTTTTTTCAGTGAGATTTTTTTTCCCTACAGTTAAATCAATAGGAAAGCATCATTTGATTTACAGAAATTTCTATTATATTGTGAGAATTCTCCCTCAGCCCCCACTCATTCTTTAACCTCAGCGTGCCATTCAGGGTCTGGCTAAGCTGGACCTCTGAGAGCAGACATGTTCTGTCTATAGGGGGGCATTCCCCTGACATGTGTGTCTTCCTCCCAATTTCCTCATATTGATTTTCTTATACTTATATACGTACCTGTTGTCTCTCCTTAATAGAATGTGGGCTTCTTAAAAGTAGACTACCATGCTGCATACACACTAGAGGCTTAATAAATGCTTGTTGATTGATTGATTAATTACTAGAACTGTTGCTAGAAGACTTTCTAGTTGAGTAGAATCAGCCAGGGATTGTGCTCTTCAATACAGCCTTCAGAACCTACAGGTGTTGAGGAATGGAGACAAAATTTTGAGAAGGATTAGATGTTTTTAAAATTACTTAGACCTTTAACTGGTACCAATGTAGTTTGACATCAGCTATGAAAATAACAGCCTTAGAGATTTGAGTGGGATGGGGGGGGTAGGGTAATAAGGGTGGGGAGAACACTCAGGGGTTCATTGATTTATCTAGAGTCACATAGCCATTATGATGAATAGGTGGGACTTGAACCCACATCTTCTTGACAGTGTACTAGCTAGGGACCAGGAACTGAAGTTTTACAGGTAGCTGAGAGGGAGGGAACAGATAAAGAGGAACACTACTTCCCTCCTAGGCAGAGCTGTCTAGAGAAATGGAGTTGGATCTGACTAGAGTTGAAGGGTAAGAAAAAAATCCCCTTCAGTCTCTTCTCCTATTTTCTTCTTTAGTTGAAAGTATTTATTATCCCCTTTAATACATTGAAGATATCTGGTTTCTCAAGTAGTTAAAATATCTATTTATTAGATAAAGGGTTTGGTATAATAGGTTAGAAAAGAGAAAACAGGAAATCCCTGAACTCTCTTCCACCTATAGTTTCTTCAGGGGTTTGAAGCTCAAATCTAGGGACTAAGTTCCAGACAATCTTTGTATCTTTGTAGGTTCAAGATGATTGTATTTCTTGACACAGAGATATAGCTTCTGAAGGATAGGCTATTTCCTTCCCTGAAGGGAAAAAAGTCTCTATCCAATCACTATGAGACAGATGGTTAGTCTGAATCTTTTCTCTTGAAATGAAGGATTGGTAACTAGATATGGTCAGTGGAAATTTCTCTTTCCTCTTCTCAGTTCGAAAGGGAAGAAAAATCTGAATCCTCAACTGCTCCTCTCCTGTTTTTCTTAGCTGGAGATTCATTTCCCATCCCCCATTGGCAGCCAGAGTTCTATCTCCTTTTTTTCATGAGATAATACTGCAAATCCAGTCCTTGCATTTCCTTCAATATTTCTCTCTTTCACAACAGTAAGGAGATAATCTCTGTCCGCTGTACCAAACTGCATCTCACTTCATATAATTATCCATAAACATAAAAATTCCTTAACATAATTATTAATTTCTGTACCTAGTAGTTGAAATTTGTGATTTTGACTATATCCTTCCTACTCCCAAACAAAACCCTAGAAATTTGAAAAGACCTTTTTTTGAACTTGGTGAAATTATAAATACACTGTCTCAATTATCACATATTTGTGATCAGTAGAGGCCTAATTAATGATATTTTATTATGTTAAGCTAAACATCTACTCAGAATTAGGAAGATAAAATTTGTTTTGATGTCTCTAGCCTTCCCTTTCTCTTATATTTTCTTTTTAGGTTGTCATCAAGCAGCATACTCCCTCTGGTCACATATATTAAATCTACTTTATATGTGTGTGTGTATGTGTGTATATATATATTTATATGTGTGTGTGTGAAAACAACTGTTAACATTCATTTAAAAAAATCTTGTATTCCAAATTCTCTCTCTCTCTCACCAGCCCCCCACCCTCACACCCAATGCGAAAAAAAGCAGTTCGATATAGGTCATATATGTGCAGCCAAGCAACATGTAGTTCTGTATTAGTCATGTTGTGAAAGAAAACACAGACCTCCAAAAAAAAAAAGAGAAAAATAAAGTTAAAAAATGTTTTAATCTTTATTTATATTCCGTCATTTCTTTCTCTGGAGGTGGATAGCATTTGTCATCCTGAGGCCTTTGGAATTATCTTGGATCATTGCATTCCCGAGAATAGCAAAGTCATTCATAGTTGGTCATCATTCGGTGTTGCTTTAATTTCCATAGTGTTCTCCTGGTTCCACTCACTTTACTTTGCATTAGTTCATGTAAGTATTTCCCAGTTTTTCTGAAGCATCCTGCTCATCATTTCTTGTTGCACAGTAGCTTTCCATCATGGTCATATACCACACTGTTCAGCCATTCCCCAATTGATGAGCATCCCCTCATTTTCCAATTCTTTGCCACCACAAAAAGGGCTACTAGTCATATTTTTGTACATATGGATTCTTCTTTTTTTTGTCTCATTGGGATACAGATTTAGTCATGGTATTATGTGGTCAATAGGTCTGCACAGTTTTATATATCCTTTGGACATAATTCAAAATTGTTCTCCATAATGGTTGAATCAGTTCCACCAACAATGCTCTAGTATCTCAATTTTCTCACATCTCCTCCAATATTTGTTATTTTTATTTTCTTTCATATTAGCCAAACTTATAAGTTTGAGATAACTCAGAGTTGTTTTGACTTGCATTTATTTTTCATTAGTGATGGTGTGGCAATTAAAAGAGTGGATGCCATAAACTGTAAGAGTTAAAATGGTTGAAGTCTTAAACTGTAGTGATTAAAATAGTGGAAGACTTAAATTGTGATAGATATAAGAGTGGGTGAGTAAATTGTGACCGCAGAAAATATGTTTTCACCACAGTGTCTTGTTTTACATCAAATATTTAAGGTGGTTGCCAGGGAAATATTCCCAAATATGAATATACCCAAGTCAACTGGGTTTTATAGAGATTTTTAATTAATAATACAATGAGGAATCACAGAGAGAGAGAGAGAGAGAGAGAGAGAGAGAGAGAGAGAGAGAGAGAGAGAGAGAGAGAGAGAGAGAGAGAGAGAGAGAGAGAGAGAGAGAGAGAATAAATGAGAAAAGAATAGCCAGCCCAGGCAGTCCTGGCCAATCCAGGCCTAAGCTTTCTGAGAAAAGATCAGTCAGTCCTTAATTACTCACCACAAGATCTGTCTAAGCAAGGATTCTAGTGACACCAGGCCAGCTCCATCTCAGCTGACTTCACTAGCTCTAATCCTCAATCTGAATGTCCCCGAGAGAGTCTCGAGAGAGACCCTTCCAGGCAGCCTTTCCCAGCTGACTGATCTCTTTTTTTCTTGAGCTCCTATTTAAAGGGCAATTTCTCCTATGTCACCTCCCCTAAGTCCTTACATCTACCAATCACAGTAGACGTTTTCCAAAGGACTGGCCATTCTTAATTCACGTTTTGTTATCACCTTCTTAATTCACATCTTGCTCTCACCTTTTCTGGGTAGACTAAAACTTCTGAGTAAGTTCTCACCTCTTTGCTCCTTGTAAGTTCACAAGTTACCTGACCTTTATAGGTACTTAGCACCCCTTTGTATTAGTTCTAAAAATAGGCATGGCTTAAAGAACTTTTTGCCCCATTATAAGTATGGGTTTAAGTATTTTCAAGTTTGTTCAGAAAAGAGTTCACAACTTTATCTTCCCCTAGGGCAGACCCAAGTAGGTGAAGTAGAGTTCTCACATTCCTGCTTTAAGTAGAGTTCACTGCCCAAATGGGGAATGGTCTTAATCCAATCTTATAAAGTAGGGTCTGGGAAATTTTAAGGTTTACAATGGAGAACATTTTTTCATATTACTATAGATAGCTTTTATTTCTTGTGCAACTTGCCTAATCTTATCCTTTGGCCATTTATCAGTGAAGGAATGACTTTTTAAATATAAATTTGACTCAGTTCTCTGTATTTGAGAAATGAGCTCTTGATCAGAGAAACTTGCTCTAAAAATATTTTCACACTTATTATTGTGTATTTCCCTCTGTTCTATTTTCCTCTGTCTCTCTGTCTTTCTGTCTCTGTCTCTCTTTTCTCTCTCCTGTCTCTCCGCAGAAGTGTTTTGCTTCTGACCACCTCCTGCACCAGTCTACTTTCAAGAAAGATTCTTTCTGCTAAGATAGAATTGGTGAAGATGTGGCATGTCTGCAGAGCCAGCACTAGGGGAGCTGCCCTGTTTCCCCCTTTCTCTGTGCCCAAGGACATTTTTTGCATGCACCACCCCTCCGTGTAGACTCCCAAAACAAGCATGCACTCCATCATCTCTCCCCTGTAATGTGGGGCTCACAGACAGCTTGAATTTGTCCTCTGGGCACTCAAACTTGGAAAAGGTTCACCAATGCTCTTTTAAGATTTAGCAATAACCGATCAGATGAAGTTTTTCTTTGGAAGGTATTTAAATTTGAATAGATCAAATCTTAGGATAGAAATGAAGCTTTCTGTTGTTGGGAAGCTTCACTTATCAATGACCAATGAAAAAAAATAGTTTTGGGGAGCAGGGAACCTTCCAGGTAGATCTGAAATCTCACCATATTGGCCTTTGGCATTGCTGATATTGAAGAGTAAATTTCTAATTATCTACTTTTATTATCTAGAAACATTTCTGAAGTGTAACTTTAGAGCTTAGGTTCCCTTCCTTAACTTAACTTTTGTCTGGTGGTTACCCCACCTGGCTTGGGAAGTAAAGCAGAAACCTTAACCCTATTAGAATTTCCATGTTTTAGGGTTAACCATACTAGTGCTTCTAATGAATAAGAGTTGGATATTTAAATAATTTCCCATACTTTCAACTTTGTTTTGTTCTCATCAGGACTTGTAAATCTTCAAGAATAAGCTGGAAATATAATACCCTCGGGGTTGTAATTATCATTTGCTAATTGCAACATTTCTTATAAACAGTGAGCATCAGAGAACAATGTTCCCTTGATAAGAAGAGTCATTTAGTTCAAGGATATGGGAATGGTTGAATGTTTTTAACAATAGAACTAGACTGTCCTGAAAAGTATCTTTGTCATAAAGCCAGTCTGTCAAGTGAGAAGTTTCCATCTGATCACTTAATTGTTCTAGCTGATCATTAGATTAAATTCATGGAAATAATGAGAATACTACTGATGAAGAAACTTATCTAGCTCCCTGGAAAGGAAAAGCTACCTCTAGCTCCCTAAATGTGTGTCCAGCTTTGACTGAAAATTTCTATCCTTTGCTAACAGACAAAAGAAAGAAAGGAAGGACTTGAGGAAAGGGTTTTTTTTTTTTTAAATTTTGTTGTTATTGTTGTTTAATCAAAGTGACTGGATGCTTCTCTATATTTGAACTCTTTATTCTAAAAGAAGGCAGGTATTCTTAGAAAGGTACTACCAACATCTTTTGCTCTTTGACTCTGATTCTTTTCTTTTTCATTTCCTGAGTGACAGGATCTCTTTAACTTTGAGTCATTTTCAAGTTGGAAAAGCATTTTGTCCATTCCCTTTTCTCAAGGCATGGATATCCAAGGTTGGGCAGGTTGATGAGGGAAGAAAAGGAGGACAGTTGGGCAGGGACCATAAGATGAGAAGAATATAAGCATCAGACTTATTAGGTTTCTGCCCTTCATGCCTATTTTGATATGTGTTTCTATTAATGTTATGTGAAGGGGCTGCTTTGTATATTTTCTGGCTTTGTCCAGTTAGTATAATTTTTTTGCTGACATATACCATGTCTTCTGGATCATAAGTTCTTCATAATATTGCATTTAGTAGTCTATACAAAAATGTCATTAATAAATGTTGAATTGATTCATAGAAAGGTTAGTAATAGTAAAGCTTGTTTAAAATGCTGTATTTGAGTTTTCTCAGAATATTCATTTTTGGGAATCATTTTTGTACATCATGCTGTTTTAAGTATATATAATTACTTCACTTTAATTTAAAGTGCATATAATGCATTCTTAATACAGTATCTGTTTTATGTCATTAGATCAAATCTATAGGACAATTATATTTTAAATAGATGCCTATATTTAGAAAAAGGAACATAATTTTATAGTTTTCTTGTTAAAAACGGAACTGGATATTAATTAAGACCATAATAGAGATTGAAAAAAGGCACCTATGTTAGACTTAAGAAATGACTGAGTTTTTTAAAATGAGAGTTTTATTGTGATTCCAGAAAGCAGCTTAAATTGAGAGAAACTACTGATCTTTTTACTATGTTTTACATTTGTCCACATTTTTTTCAATAATAAAACAGTAGCTGATTACGATATATATGTATGTGCATGCATATATCCAGATGTATATATGCATGCACATACATATATATTCTCTAATACATGTTCATGGAATATATGATCATATTTTTGAAGTAATCACTTAAATAAGCATTTATCAAATATTATGGTAGAAAATTATTTTTTGCCATCAAGAAATTTATATTCTTATAAATTAGATGATATTTTATTCTTACTTTTTTTGTTCAGCATTTTATGTAATACTATAAAATATTTGGCAAACTTTTTTGGGCAGTTGATTAGTGTGTGTTAATATTTATTCTTTATGGCAATTTAGTGAGAGTGGGGGGATAAAAAGGGACTGGTGTAGGGAATTCCCAGTAAGGAGAATGCCTTTTAACATACAGATCTGAAGCTGTTCCAAAATATACAGTTTTACAGATTTGCTGGGACCTTGAGCAATTAAGAGATCTGCCCAGTATTATACCCTCTTTCCCAAAGTTAGGCATTGATCCCAGAAATTTCTGACTCTGAAATGGGGTCTCTATTTACCATACCATGTTGTGTTTCTTGACAAAAATGAAAATGAATTATTCTTTATAAGGAATTTGAATATTTGTCTTATATTTACTTAATAATTCTTGATTGTTCCTTTCCTTTTGTTTTCCATTATATAGTAATTTCTTCCTCACTATCCTTTCCCTGCTTAGATTTTTCCTTTGTAACATTATAATTATTGTACATTAATGTTTTCAATTACATTACCTAACTTAGGCGGGACCTACGACTTTGTAATTTTCTTCACTGTCACTGTTCCAGAGATGATGATAAAAGATAATTATTTTTATCTTTGAAAAATAAATCCAACCTCTTCACATTTATTAGAATCTACTAAAAATGTAATAGCTTTACTAGTTTTAGAGACAATTTTGGTATAACAACAGTTTAAGCTTTTTCAACATGTAATTTTCTAAAATTACAAGTTATCTTCATAGATTTTTAGAAAATAATCTTTGTTTTAATAACAGGTAAGTTTAATATACTAAAAGAATCTTTACATTAAAGTTTATACAAATTCTCGCTTCCTCTTCCTGCATCCTTAGCACAAACTCCATATCTAGCTATCTGGTTTCATATGAACAATCAACATTTAGGAAAATTAAGAATATATTAGAACTAATCTTTAGTAAAAATATTTTTTAATTTTATTTAGTCAATTTAGAATATTTTTCCTTGGTTACAAGAGTCATGTTATTCCCCCCCCCCCCCCCCCCCGCCTTCACCAAACCCCTCCTGTAGCTGATGCACAATTCCACTGGGTTTTACATGTGTCCTTGATCAGAACCTGTTTCCATGTTGTTGGTATTTGCACTAGGATGATCATTTAGAGCCTACATCCTCAATCATTTCTCCCTCGACCCATGTGATCAAGCAGTTGATTTTCTTCTGTGTTTCCACTCCCACAGTTCTTCCTCTGAATGTGGATAGTGTTCTTTCTCGTAAATCCCTCCGAGTTGTTCAGGATCACTGCATTGCCACTAATGGAGAAGGCCATTACGTTCGATTATACCACAGTGTGTCAGTCTCTGTGTACAATATTCTCCTGGTTCTGCTCCTTTCCCTCTGCATCACTTCCTGGAGGTCGTTCCAGTTCCCATGGAATTCCTCTAGTTCATTATTCCTTTTAGTAAAATTTAAAAAAATAGTATTTTTACCAGTAGACTTTGGAGTAGCTTCCTTCACTTTCCCTGGAGATCTTAATGGTTTCAGTCCCTCCTCTGCTCTGAAATTTCCCTCTTATTCTTGGCCTAGCACTCTCTAGTCTAGACAGGTAACCTGAGATAAAGAAACATTATTTATCATCTAGGTGTGGTATAGCTACAGAGCTCATATTCTAGCTTGAAGTACTCCCATTTCCTCTTTAGACATTCATCAAGGATGCCCTCAGCCAATATATAGATCATTTTCATAATGATTTGAATAATAATATTGAATAATATTATAATATTATATTATCTATGTAAATATATTGAAGTAAATAAATTCATTTACCACCTTTGTGTTTTAAGTGATCAAATCTTTAGTAATTAATCATACAGTTAAGATAATTGTTGATAAATATGGGTTCTGCTTCTGAGTAATCCTACAATTTATGGGAAGTTGGAGGATTTATATACTCTTTCAGGAGGTGTCTAAAGAATTCATAGTAGATTTCTGCAATATTGCGACTTAAGAATAGAGATTTTAACTGAAAAGGAAAATAACTAAAAAATACATTTAATGGGGCCAGGAGAGCCAGGACTAAACAGTAAGTCCTGGGTTCAAATTTGGATTCAGGCTCTTCCTAGCTATGTGACCAAGGGCAAGTCACTTAACTCCAGTGGCCAAGCTCCTACCAATCTTCTGCCTTGGAACTAATACTTAGTATTGATTCCAAGACAGAGAGTAAGGGTTTTAAAAAAGCACTTAGAATATAAAATACTATATAACCTCAATGACTCTAGAATAAAATAAAGGTATTACAAATCACAGAGATTCAAACACAGACTTATTAGAATAGAAAACTTTTGTTTCTGTAAGAGTATAGAATATTCTGATTTTTTTAGTTAATTGACATGTAAGCATTTAATTTTATTAATATAGTTATAATTGTATAATATAATTAATACTATAATTAATATAGGCTAATTACTTAAATAAGTAGCCTTATTTCAGCTATAATATACACATAAAATATATATCATATATATAATATATCAAAAATAAGGGGAAGACTTTCTCTTGCTGTGTAATGGAAAGAGTACTGGACTTGATGACAAGTTACATGAGTTCAAATCCATATTCTACCATTTACTATCTGTTTGACATTGGATAAGTCACCAGGCCTTCTTGGCTTTCTTTTTCCTCTTGTCTTAAATGAGGTTTTTGGACAACACGACTCCAAAGTTCCTTCTAGCTCTCTGCCTATGATCCTATGTAGAAGTTGAGTATTGTGATGTCACTGTTCAAATGTGATGAATCACTGAAATTGTGGGAGGAAGAATTCATAGAAATCTTTTTGGATCTTAAATTTTTCTTCCTTCGTTTCTTTCCTTTTGGCTTCATCTTTAAATGGTCCACTGGATGATTTGGCTTAACTGGCTCTCTATCAATTTCTTTAAACTTTTCTTCGTTCTGCTTTTCACTGTTTTACAAGACAGTACTTTTCTTAATCTTTTTTGGTCTCTCTCAGACAGTTTTATATTCTAGCTCAATATTGATGTCACATTTCTTTAAAGTATCTTATATGTACTAGCTGAGATTGTCTCTGGGTTTTTTGGGTATCTTCATCGTGGTGGTTGATTTACTTCATTAAACTTCTTTAGGAAGTGATGTGTTAATTCTGTCAAGGCTTATTCTTTTATCCATTTCTTTTTTACATAAATAATTTCTTCAATTAAATTAGAATTAAAATGACTTTGTTTCATTGACTTATCATTTTATTCTCTTCTAATGTAGTATTGATTTTAATCTTTGGTTTAATGTCAGTAGTCTATCTACATGGACATTTGCTTTAGAAATGACTCCCATATCATTAATGTGTTATTTATTGTTTGTTAAAATCTAATCAGTTTCATATTTTTGGCATTTGTCATGTCCAGTGTTTCTCACCAAATAAAGTGTTTGTGACGGCTTGGTGTTCTCATCTATATTATCTTGAACACTTTTGTTCTCTCTTGTAATTTACTTCTGAGCCTTGTTCTTTAAAATATTTTAGGATACCTTTCTCTGGGACCTCACTTTCAGTGAAATAGCTGTGCATTATGGTATATGGTGTTTTCATTTGGAAAGTATGTAAACTTTTAAATAGCACTTTAAAGTTTGTATGCACTTTATCAACAATTGTCTCTTTTGAGTCTCCTAACAGCCCTGGTAGGTACAAAGGACATTATATTTTCCATATTCCAGAGGAGGAAGCTGAGTCTTAGGGAGTTTATAAGCCTGTAGGCACACTGCTACTCAATAGCAGTGGTAGGGTTTGAATCTATGTTTTCTTAATTCTAAGACAAGGATTTTATCTACTGTGCCAAGCTGCTTCTTTAAAAATATTTTTTTAATTCTCGAGAGCAAGAAGTAGCACATAATAAATCTTTGGTTATTTTATTTGGTATTCTTGCAAATGTTTGCCATGAGCCCTGTAATACAAATGTGCATTTGTGCCCTGAAATAAAGCTTTTTGTTGGACACTTATTAAAACCACCTCTACTATCTTATATTTGTAGCTCCAAGAAGAGCTTGTGAGCAATCTACCCAATCAACTGCAAATTCCTTTTGTTTCATTTTATTTGTAGTGAGAATGTGACAATTTATGATTCAATTTCTTCACTGATATGGCTGCTCGTTGGACTCTAGATGTGACTTATATTTTGAGAACCTTTAGATAGGTTGGTATTTATAGATGTTTTAAAATTGGGTGATTCTTAACATTCTCGACTCCCTTTTTTACCATTGCCATCACCACGGAAGGTGTGTTCGTGGGTTTTTTAGGATCGAGGACCATTTTGATATTTTCTTTGTTTCACAAGTTGACATGATGAAAAGTCATCACTTCCCGCCCCCTCCCCCAATAACCAATAATACTTCACCTTCTGGGCATAGAACTGTATCCACAAATCAGATGTTGAAAACACAACATGGCAAAAGCAAATATACTTCTGGTCCTGGTTGAGTGGCTACCATATTGGTGATGGGTCTCTCTGTAGTAGTAGTAGGGCTAGTTGTCTTCATTGCATTGTTTTCATTATGATCATAGTAATAAATGGCATTATAGCACTTAAAATTTAGAAAGCCCTTAACAAAAATGATCATATCTCAGTTGTACATAATTATTATATTCTACAATGGTTCTTAGAATGCAGATATAATACAATTGACAGTTGAGTGATAGTAAGTGCTCTGGGACGCCAAGAAATAAAATGAACAAAGTGAACTGGATTCAGTAAGGAAACTATGGAGGAAATGGGATATGACCATTGAAGGACATAGATAGGGGCAGCTTGGTGATTCAGTGGATAGAGTGCCAGGCCTGGAGATAGAAGGTCCTGGGTTCAAACCTTACCCCAGACATTTGTAGCTGTGTCACTGAGCAAGACACTCCCAATTGCCCAGCCCTTACTGCTCTTCTGCCTTAGTATCAATTCTAAGATGGAAGGTAAAAAAAAATAATAAAGATACATAGGATATACATTAAATGGAATGGAGGAAAGGACATGTCTGACAGAGCCACAGTATTAATAAGGAGAAGAGCAGAATAATGAAAGGTGAAATAAGTAGGGCATGAGTGGAACAATAATTGAGAGCGATTATTCCTATTAAGTTCATTCATAGTTAATTCACATAATAATTTCTGTTACTCAGATTCTTGTCTAAGATATACTTTATCCTTCTGAATTCTTCAACTTAAAACTGCTCTTTCTAGCATATAGTATTTTTTTATTGAACATTCTTAAACTATATCTTATTCCAGTGAAATAAGATTAATTCTATATGTGGTTAAATGAAATATCCCTTATTATACAATTGATAGTTTTTCTAATTTTATTTGGCATTCAAATATGGTATCCTATCCAGATAGTTTCTAGTATATGCTTGTTATGCCAGTTTTATTATGAAGTATGAAATTTTTACTCGTAGGTTTGTTATGTTGCAACTCCCTGGCACCTCTTCTTCCCATTTCTTGTTTATCTTCTCATAGAAATTTTAGCCAAATATTGCTATCTTCAATTAGTTCTCCTAATTCCTTTCAAGTCTGAATATTTATTACTTCAAATACTTTTTGCCAAGAATTCTCCCCTATTTCCCATATTTATTGTTTTCCTCAAGTACATGAACAAATTTCCCACTGACCAATCTGGCATGGCTTTTATCATTTGAATCTCATAGTCTTCTGCATATATACAACTTTCTGCAATTTTTAGTTTAAATACTTTGCTATCTTTTAGACCCCAAATTTTTAAATAAAAAACAAGTCAAATTAATAACAAAATTTTGTACCAACAAGGGATAAAATTTGTTTTAGGGGAAAATTAACCTTAAAAAACTTATCTAAAGAAGCATAAAAATTATATTATGGAAATTATTAGAAATTTAGCAAAAAAAGTTTGCCAAATCACAACACATTTTGCTGACTCCTAAGCTGAGATTTTGAAAATTCAGCAGAATATCCAGATATTTGGAGAAATCCAAATAATTGATTTTTCTTCATTTTATATGAATAGATGGTGGTATTTAGAAATAGAATCCAAAATGACAGATTTCAAAGATATAATATTTATGCTTCAAACCGGCATGAGAGTGAGAATACAGTGATCGTGATCCCTCACCTATCATGGTCGTTAAGTTCCAGAGATCTCCACAATAGGTGAAAATCTGCGAAGTAGTCACATTATATTTATTTTATCATTTATATATATATATTTAAGGCTTTATAAACACTTCCCACTCTCCTATAAACCTTTTTCACACTCTTATTAACATTTCCCACACTCTTATAAACACTTCATATGCTCTTAAACATTTTCAACACTCTTAAATCTATGCAATTTTTAACAAAATCCTGTGATATAGAGAAAACTTCATGATACAGAATTATATATATTGAGAGGCCGCTTTAAGTGAACTATGATATAGCAAGGGACGACTGTATATGAGAATGCTATATGATTATATACTTTTCTGAGAATGCACATTAATGGAATATTATTGTTTTGTCAAAAAAAAGATTTTATTTTCAGTACAGTAACCAGTACTTTTTAACAGCAAGGATACAAAAGGGAAAAAGCATCCATTGAAGCTTTGCCTTGCAAATGATGTCCATGGGCTGATTCATTTTCTCAAATAAAATAGTTGGGGATTGAGTAGCTTTATTTCAACAACAACAACAACAACAACAACATATGGTCTTAAAAGGCAAAGAAGATGATCATCAGAAATAGGTCCTATAAGCAGGTGTTGTAGATTATTCATATATCCAATGGTATAAGAATTGAGAATTACATTTTCTGGATGGGAAATGTGTTAAAATTGTATTTGTTTATAAGAAATAAGAAAGAAGACAATAAGTATGTAATATTCTTGTTGCAGTAGTTCATTAATGCTCACACAACTAGTTAATAGAAAAGTTAGGAATCCTGAATCTTAATTCACAGTTCTAGTATACTGTGCCCACTTTGCCTTTTTTATGGGGAAAAAGTTTGTCAAATGTGCCCTCACATTCTCATTTTCAGTGCCTTCATCTTTTCTTTTGATTACTTGTAGTCAATTATTAAGTGCTTCACCAAACATACTCTTATTCAGAGAATGGGAGATCATGCCTTTGGCCAGAATTTTCTAACCCTTAAAAAAAATCCAACCTAAATACTGCCCTCTATTTTATTCCTTAGGATCCATATTCTGAGAGCTGACATTTAGTAGTCAAAGGTTTTAATCAGGTTAGCTAATGTAGCAGTTTAACTGTTAATTAATTACACTTAACTTTGTCTTTTAGAGTTTTAGCTAATAAAAAATGAAAAGAGTTTTTTATGTTAACAGAAATTCCTTTTTTTTCTTTTTAGAATTTCAAATGTCCTAAATCCTATTTTAGCCTTCTTGGTAACTTTTAGTTGACTTCCATGGAGAAATTACATTTTTAGAAAAAAAAAAAGATATTATAAGAGTAGAATTCTAGGTCATATTTTCTAAATACTTAGGATTTAAGCTCAACATGGAGTCCTCTCAAAGAAACATTTTCTTCTGTGAGTTAATAAATCAGTGGGTTAGTTAATGCCAGCTTTATCTTGTTTGATTTCAAATTAGAAATGCCTAGTAGACCTGTAACATGACCCTCATTTCAATGTGTTATTTCACCTTTTTTTTTTAAGGGGGAATGCTTTTCTCTTCTTTTTTTAAAAATTATCATATGTTTTTTTCTCTTATTTATTAAAAGGGAAAATAATAAGACATTCAGCAGCCCCCAGACACAGAAAAATAAGGCTACTTATTTTTCCTACTAAGGTGGCCTTTCTTAGTCAAAATAACCAGAGGGTTTATACCAAACTCACCTTAAGGGACCTAGGGTACAGCTGTTTACTCTGAGACTCATCTGCTGAGAAACTGCTAGAAAAAAATGGAATACAACCACTATGCTTGACCCTAAAATTTTTGCTACTTCTAGGATTGGTTAAGTCTTCATATTTTGAGTTTGGGGCATTTAAAATGTGTATGTTAGAGAGTTATCTTTATTTCCTTGGTTAAGTACAAATTTACTTCCAAGAGTTTTACTTTTTTAAAAACAGTTATGTAGTTTTCTCTAGATTTATTATGCAATTTTTGGCATTCACTCTCCTTGCTCACCTGGAGCCCATCAAATGAGAGCTGTTAAAAAAAAATCAAAGCACAGTAGTTCATTCATGAGAACAAAACTGTCCAGATCTACTTATACAAAAAAGAAAAATTTAATATTTTTCCAAATCACATATAATTTTTAAAAGCAGTTAGCTAAGGTCAGTTTGTAATATCAGATTGTAAATGATAAGCTCTGATAGCATAAAGACTTGTCACAGTCATCAGTTGATAGAAGTGGTAACAGCTTTCCTCTTTTCCTGCTTCTCCAGAAATTGCTTGAGACAATCATTTTAGTCAATGAAACTGACCAGTGCTTCTATTAAAATATAGCATTGAATGCATTTTTAGAGCTGGAAGGTAATCTTAGAAAACTTTTAGCTATTATTTCTCCTCCTCCACTATTTAATAAATGAATAAATAAGTACCAAATGGTGAAATGACTTGCCTAGTGTCATAAAATTAGAGAATAGATGAATATAGACAATAGAAGTTAGCATACTAATTTCTAGTCTTCTTACGTCCAGCTCCTATATTTTATAAGGGAAAAGTTTGTCAAATGTACCTTTCATACTCCTTTTAACAAATGCCTTCCTATTTTTTTAGTAGCTTGTGAGTGCTTCACCAGACAGACATAGTCTCACATAGAGTCTGGGAAATAGTGCCTTAGGACTAAATTGTTCCTTATTTTCCCAATCCATGAAAAACTGCCCTCCACTTTATTCTTTAGGACTATTTGTTCTGATAGTGGAATTGGGAGTGGAAGTGGGAGTGGGATTAACTAATTTAGCTAATTGATACCCCCTAATTCATACATTTCCAAAGATATTTAAGGCTAGATATTAATGTTGGTGAGATGTATTGTGGAGATTTTAGATATTGTGATAGTTTTGTGTGATGTCTAGTAAGAGAGTAAAAATTTTTGGTTCAAAAAGCTTCCTTGAAAGCATATCTTTGGGTTAATCAAGCACAAAGACAGAAAGGAGATCCCAGATAGCAACTAGTCTATCCTATCCAAATTTGAGTTAGAAGACTTTTAAAAAAATTCAAAGATATTTGATTTTCCAAATTACTTATAATAACAATTTTCAACATACATTTTCTGAATTTATAAGATCCAAATTGTTTCCTTCTTCTCAGAGATGTTAAACAATTTGATCTGGATCATGTATAATGTTCTGCCAATTTTCCTTTTAACTCTTTGTCAATTTATGTAGATCTTTCTAGCTTTTTCTGAAGTCATCTTGCTTATCATTCTTTATAGCACAATAGTATCACATATATCACAATTTATTCTGCAATTGATGGACATCCCCTCAGTTTCCAATTCTTTGCCAACACAAAAAGCGCAGCTATAAATATTTTTGTACAAGTAGGTCCTTTCCTTTTTTTTAATATCTTTTGGGAACAAAGACCCAATACTGGCATTATAGCCCTTTGGACATAGTTCCAAATTGCCCTCTGGAATGGTTGGATCAATTAAGAAGCCCTTTTTACAATATAATATACAAGGATGAAGACCTATGAGAAGTTCCTTCCCAAACCATCCCAATCCTATTTATAGGTAGCTCTACTTCCTCCCTTAAATTCTTTCCTATCTTAACCTCACCTCCCTTGCAATTACAAGAGAGAGAGAGTGAGAGGAAGAGGAAGAGGAAGAGGAGGGAGGAATAAAATTTAGTAACTATTCAAAGTGTTGAAGATAGATATTCTCCCCGTAATCTCTTCTCCAACATAAATATCCCAGTTCTTTCAACCCTTGAATAGCAACTAATTCTTCACTCTCCTGTTCACCCTCCTCTAAGTAGTCTTCAACTTATCTCAATGGCTTTCCTAATATGTAACTCCTTGAACTGAACATGATACTTTTAGTATTGCATAACCACCACAGTAAGGAGTGGAGTCATCATCTATTTCTTCCTAGATTCCATATCTCTCTTAATGGATCTTAATATTGGATACCATACATATAATGCTATTGACATATTCAGCTTGCAGTCCACTAAAATCTCCAGTTAGTCTCACCCCCCAAAGAGGAACATCTCCCCTTATCATGTACTTGAAATTTAGATTTTTAAAAATTTCTCCATCTTTATCCCTGTTTTTTTTTTTAACTCTACCTTCCTTCTTAGATTCAATGCCATGTATTGGTTTTAAGGCAGAAGAGTGATAAGGGCTAGGCAATTGGAGTTAAGTAACTAGTTCATGGTCACACATCTAAGAAGTGTATGAATCCAGATTTGAACCCAGGACCTGCCATCTACAGGCCTGGTTCTTTATTCACTGAACCACCTCAATGTCCCCCTTATCCATGTTAAGGTTCTTCTTTTTGGAGTCAGAAATTCAGTGAAGTAAGGCAATTCCAAGTAAATTTAAGGAAGAAATTGGAAGACTAACAACAAATAGCAATATATGGAAAAGTACTTAAAGATTAAAAAAAACCCCTCTTCCTCAGCAACAGTGGTAATCAATACTTTTAAACTAGAACATTAGTGTGCTCGATGTGTAGTATATGGAGTGGAAATGTTATAGAAATAAACAAAGATGGGAAGAGTAGCCAAGACCACATAAACCCAGAGGATATCTTTGCCCAAAAAACAATATAGTTGTGTGGTCATTGAGAGTATTGGTTTTCTTTAAAAGCGAGGAAAGTGCTAAAAGACTTGGAAAAATCCAGTAAAAATGGACCTCTAGGCAGATATAATAAATGGTTTTTATTTATTGGGTAGATTATGGGAGCAGGAACTGGGTGTGAGAGAAAGCCCATGTGAGAGAAGGAATGGCAGCTCCTTCTCTCTCACTCAAGTGATAACAGGCTGACAGTCATCACTTGTAGCCTGTTGGGGAAATGGCTAAGGAGAGATGTTTCTCTCCCCAGTCAGCCCCCTTGTAGATATCTCCAATGCCTTCCAACCCAAGGAGTGTCTTCCTATAACTTGAATTGAGAGACCTGGCCAGGATCTGACTGCTACAGTTTGTTTAGTATTTATGGAGCAGGTAAGCAGGGAAAAGGAAGATGGAGAGAGGGTTTAGGTAGCTCTACCAGGATCCTCTGAGGTCCTTAATCTGCTGGGCCTGTATCAGTGCCCCTTCCCAGCTAAATTTCCCCTTTTCTATAACTTAATCAATAGCTAGGCTTATGTGAAAAGGTTGAAAATAGTTCAAGGAGGCAGGGAGGCTCCTGGGTGGTGTGTCCTTTGAGAGTCCAAATTGTACCCTCTAGAGGGGACTGAGATGTCTTTCTTCAGGAAGAGGGTGGGAGAGAAGCAAATAGCTTGGAGAAAGAAGCAAGATCCTTCTGTAATCCTTCAGCCCCACAAAACTGGACTTCACAGCTTCAGGTCCCAAGGCAGAAGACCAAGAGGATCTTCAGAACCCCCCCCATCCCCCCAGAATCTTTTTTTTTTGGTCCCACAAGCCATTGCTTCTTCAACTGTCACTCAGCTTCTTATCAATCCTTTCCTCCAGAATTCCGAACCTCCCTGCCACCATCCTAACAGACATTATTAACACTACAAAAAAGAAGAAAGGAAATGGAAAGAATATCAATAAGCATCAACCCTTATGTCTACCCACCACAGCACAGTGAATAGGGGGCTACCTCAAGATGGCAAGATCTAAGTACAAATTCAGCCAAAGAGAGTTCCTTGTTAGAGTGTGGTCAAGTCACTTTATTTCTTTATGCCTCCATTCCTTGATCCATGACATGGGGATAACAGCTCCCATTTCCCACAGTTGTTGCAAGGATCAATGAGCTAATACTTAGAAAGCACCTGGCAAATCTTAAAGTGCTTTATGAATGCCAGCCATTGTTTTTATCCTATCACTTTCTCATATCTGCATGCTTTTTTATTTTTGTTGTTTTATTTTGGGTCTGAGTCTTCCTCTCCCCTCCCAGCTGGACCTGAACCCACTGTGGATTGACCCAGCAGCTTTGACCTGTTCTGTTTTCACTGTGGGCCAGTTTGCCCCTCCGTAGGCAAGCCTGGTGGTCCTCTGCTTTCAGGGTCACAATATGTTGTTGCCAGACTGTATTGTTACCTGATCAGTTTGATCCCTATTACTGTCTAGAACTCTGGAGCTTGAAGCAGCTTTAGCAAGCCTGCCTATTAGCAAGAATCACAGGCATGCCTCATAACACTTTTCTTTGTACTTCTAAAGTGACTTGACCACAATCTAACAAGGAACTCTCTTTGGCTGAATTTGTACTTAGATCTTGCCATCTTGAGGTCAGCACTCTATTCACTGTGCTGTGGTGGGTAGATGATGATCATGATGATGATGATATTAATATTATATTGTTATAAATTGATGAATTTTAGAAAAAGAAACATGTAGACCAGAAATTCTCAAACTTTTTTTTAGAACCCTTTCATAATATTAAAATTTGGGAACTCTAAATTTTGTTGGTGGCAGTTATAGCTATATTTACCATAATAAAAATAATAACAAAATTTAAAGCATGAATACATTTTAAAATAACAATAACGAGCCTATTACATATTAATGAAATATCATGGTTTTATGAAATATCTTCCAAATTAAAAAAAATTAGTGAGAAGAGTTTTATATATCTTTGCCAATCTCTTAATTCCTGACTCAGTGGAGATAATTGGATGAATTTATCTGTTTTTGCATTCTTTTGTGATATGTTTAGTTGTTGTTGAATTACGTGAAGGAAAAACTCAACTTACTCAATCTTAATCGGTAAATAATTGCTTAGTATTCTTATAAAAATAGTTTTGACCTTGTGGACCCTCTGAAAGGATCTTAGGGACTCCCAGTGGCCTGTGAACCATACTTTGAGAACTGCTAATGTAGAAATTCACAACAATACTCTATAACAGATTTCATCTTGCAGTCCCATGGCACCTCTTGTGTTTGACATGATCTTTAAAAGGTCACTGACAATGGCTCAGAAATTACATTTACCAGTTTCATTCATATCCTAGGGTAGAGTCTTATTGGGTCTGTTGAATTAATCTGAGCAAGTATTTTATTTTAATTTAAATAAGTGAAAAATTATTAAGTGCTGAATATGTGCAGGTACTGTGCTAAGTGCTAGATACAAATGCAGAATAGAGGCCAAGAAACTTACCCCAAAGAAACTTACATTCTAGTTGGGGGAGAAAACACATATAAGGGAATGATGGTCAGAGGATAGTGTTTTGTTCCAACATGTTTAGGGGAAACACCAGACATTCTTCTTGAAAAACAACCCATACTTAGAAACAGTGCTTAGACAGAAAAGCCTGTAGAGCTAAGAAATTGGGGTTCACGGATTTGCCCAGGGTCACGCAGCTAAGATGTGTCTGAGGTCAGATTTGAACCCAGCTCCTTTTGACTCCAGGTCTAGTGCCAATTTAGGAAATATATCCATAAAGTCTTAGCAAGCAGATAGCTGGGGTAAAGCATGGTTAGGGATCTGAGTCTATCTAAGCAATCAAGAAAAGCATGGCTCCAGTGTAAGAGTGCCAAGAAGTTCCACCTTGGCTTCAGCTTGTGTTTGACTTCCTCCATCAATTATTTTTATTTTCTTATTTCTAGAACAAAATTCTTCTCCCTGGCTGAGAAAACTGCAAAATAGCTAGATTTTAGCATGTCTCCCTTTTCCTAATTGTCCACTGGAATGATTCCATGGGCCCCATCATTTTCTTTTTTCCCTGTATATGATTACATATAGAATGTGAGAACTTTCTGCACCAATGAAAGAAATCACAGCTTTGTAGCAACATGTTTGTGCTCGTGTTTCTCCCTGGTAGAATGCACATCCCTCAAGGGCAGAGATTGGTTTAGTTCTGTGTTTCTTCTCCCAGTGCTTAGAAACGTAGTAGATACTTTAAAATTGCTTTTTGAATTGATTTTAATTGAATTTATCTAGTCTCGAAGCTGGGGCATGGCAGCAATTGAAAGATATTTATTTACTCAACCCAAATGTTAGGCTGACCTTAAAGGGAAGTGATGCTTGAGAGAAGCCAACTTAGTTCACAAGATATTGTGAGGTACTCTCTGCATTGCTGGCTAGAATGACCGTGTCTCTGACTTAAAATGAGTTGAAATCAGCGGAGGCTTTTCACTATCTTTAAAAAGAACTGTTATATCTCTAGTGTAGGGAAAGAAGTTGCAAAGCAACTGGGATGTGCTTATTGGAAAGCCAGTCGATGGTCACAGGAGTTCAGTAAAGAAACTGAGGGCTTTGTAAGAATAGCTGGGAAGGGAAGGACAGCATTTGGAGTGTATCGATTGTCTCCTCTATTCATGTTTCCTCTTCCGCTTGTCGTGTGGATGGGTGTACTTACATAGGTAGGAGTGTTGTTATTTTTAGCTAATTTTAGTAAATCCTCTAGTTTAGTTTGTCAAAAGAAGTTCATAAACTGACCCAGATAATGTCTTAAACTCAATTCTAGTTCTCAGAGACCCATGTCTAAGGAAAACCAGAATATAAAAATGTTAACTTTTTATTTTTTTTTCCTATGTGTATTTCCAGTGGGATTGGGATAATGAGAATTAAATACATAGGAAAAAGCTAGAACCAAACAATAAAAGACAGGAGAAGGTTATTCTTATGCATAGAAATGACATAATTTTTATATGAAAAATTGACTGTATCTGCCAAGGCTAAACTAAGAAGGAGATTTTACTATTGATTCATCTTCTTTTACAAGTCTAAATCCTGTCTCTGCCATTTATTGGCTCTCTGACCTTGGATAATGTAACCTTTCCAGGCCTCAATTTCCTCAACTCTAAAATAAAAACATTGACCTAGCTGACTTCTGTGTTCCCTATAGATTTAAATCAATGATTTGATGATGATGAGCCTGAAATGTGGAACTACATGGCATTACAGATAACACGTTGAATAAAGTATTTGGTAACCACACTGGAACTTTTGGAATAAAAAATATAAAATTTCCTGTGAAAATAGTATCTTTACCCTACTTCCCCACCCACAAAAAAATTAAAACGAGGACAACTTTTTAGCAAAGAACTGAACTCTTATTTTGAAATTAATTAGTTCGTTGGTTACATGAAAATATCTAGATATATCTCTCCCTCCTTCTGGAACTCTCCTCACATCAGAGAAGGCACTTTTTAACCAAATATATGTAAATATGTATGAACGTATAAACTTCATCTTCCCTGTTTCTATTTGTCAGATCTTTCTCTGGAGGTGAACATTCACAAGTTATTCTTCAAACATTAATTCTGGAGCTGTATATAAATCTTGGTTTAACTCATTTTGCTTTTTTAAAAATCCATGTAGATCTTTTCATGTTTTAAAAAAATTAACCTACTCAAAATTTCTTAGGGAGAACCAAACTTCTTGCAATACTTGGATGTGGAGGTTTTGTTTTTGAATTATTATTGAATAGTAATGACCACAAGTGGAGCTACACAGTTCATCAATGTCCTCAAAGCTCTTGATCAAGATACATAATAAGAAATGAAAGAAGTAGCAGCAAAAGTGAATGTAGCAACTAAAGGTCTCAAAATACTGGGGAAAGATCACACCCCACACCTATGTTTTTGCCTAACACATTAGAGTTTCCTTTTTGCTTCCCAGAGAGTGGGTAGAAGGGAATCCTACTTTGTTTGCCTGTGGCTCTAGGTTACCTCCAGAATGTTGGCAAAGTGAAAAGGTGATAAGGGGCCAGAGCTTCTGAATTTCAGTACTTTGCAATGAATAAATCAGAAAATGAACTAAATGAAATTTATTGTCTGAAGAGGAAATTCAAAATTCATTACCTCTTTCTTTTAGCTCAAATGCCACCTCTTTCAAAAGATTTTTCCTGATTCCTTCTGGTTATTATATTCTCCGTATCCCCAAACCTCTATCAGTTCATCTTTATGTCATGTGTTGTTTGTATTTACACATTTGTATGCCTGTTGATTCTGCCCAGTGCAATGTAAATTCCTTTTGGGCAGTTACTACCTTTTTTGTCTTTGTATCCATAGAACCTAACAAAGTGCCTAGAATAGAGTAAGTGCTTAATTGATGGTTATTAATTATTGAATTCATGATTTTGATCAAACTTTGATTTATTAGTTTGTAAAGTTAAAATTCCAAATATCAAAAAATATACACTTGAATTTTAATAATATTCTTTTTTATAATTCTTGTAAATCATTGGTTTCAGTGGGCAAAGTATGTGTATTCTTCATGTGAATTATTTAATGCTATTCTTTAAAAAAATAAAAATCCTTACCTTCCATCTTATAATCAATTCTGTGTATTGGTTCTGAGGCAGAACAGTGGTAAAGACTAAGCAATGGAGGTTAAGTGATATGCCCAGAGTCACATTTGTAGGAAGTGTCTGAGATCAGATTTGAATCCAGGACTTCTCTCTCTCTAGATTTAGTACCATTCTTGGGCTTTCCCCCCCAAAAAATGTCCTCATTCTTGACATGATTAAAATGTCTTTTATTTATTTTTTATGTTACCTTCACTTGAATTTAAATTTAAATTAGATTTGTAGATCTGGAATCAACATTATTATATACTTTTGATTCAACTCTCAATTTTCAGTTACTTGATTTTTAAATGTACTCCTTTGGGACTGAAATTTTGTTGTCA
Organism: Monodelphis domestica; assembly: GCF_027887165.1. Taxonomy (NCBI): domain Eukaryota; kingdom Metazoa; phylum Chordata; class Mammalia; order Didelphimorphia; family Didelphidae; genus Monodelphis; species Monodelphis domestica. Next base: position 456,293,808 of record NC_077229.1, on the reverse strand, counting down.
GTATTCTTTGTTCTAGTTGCTTAGTAGTTTGTAGTCGGGTATTGTCAAGGGAATTTTCTCTAAGAACAGCTTACCTTTGTTAAACCTTTGTGAAGGAATGGAATAAATTTAGTAATGTGTTCCATGCTGAGATCCCAATAGTGAAAAATCTTTGTCTCTTTGCAGAAATATTTTTGGATGTGACATTAAGGTTAATAAAATGAATTTGTCTTTTCTATAGTAATTCTTTTAGTTCAATTAAATAACGCCTTTCAAAATAGTACTATGACATTTTGAGAAGCATTCGTATAATTTCAACATTTCAATTAAGATATTTCTAAATTCTACTTTTTATCCCATTTAAAGCATTTTCCGTTACGTAAGAAATTCATATTCTAATGGTTTTTAAATACAAGCTTTTATAGATGTGATAAAGTAATTAAATGTATGTAACAGATTTAGCAGACTTCAAAGTGCTATATAAATGGAACTTGTGATAATGGAGATATCAGTCAACAAGCTCTTATTGTGTACATCTCTATTAGGACTGTTGCAGGAGTTGGAGTCATGAGTCTGAGGGTTTTTAGTTCTGGCTCTTCCTATTAACTTATTGTGGGGATTGGCCACTTAGCACCTTTGACCTAATTTCTTTATGTATATAGTAGACATGGCAATATTAGCCCTACCTACCACATAGAGAAGGTTAATGAATCATATGAGATATGATGAAAATGCTTTGGAAAAGTAACAGGATTAGGCAAATGTAAAATTAAAATCTTGGTATAGTTGATGAGCACATATAATACAAATGTACATATGTATTGGGAACATACACATAAATGATTTTATGTAGGACTCTATTTCTTTAACTAGAATCTCTTGAGACAGTCTGATGTGGCAGATGAACACATTGGTTCTAGGACCATTGGCAAAAGCATTTAACCTTTGCAGTGCTCTGGGCAGGGAAGATTTGAAGTTTCTGGGAAACTGCCAATGTGTATTGATATGAGGGAGTTTTCTCACCCCAGAATTTCCAATACCAATGAAATCAGAAATCTAGTCCATAGCTCTATCTAGAATTCAACATCCAGAAAGTTCATATATGTGTGTGTTTTAACCATTCACCCATATATTTATTAAATATTATGCTTTGGATTTCAGAATGTGAAATATAAACCCCCAAATGTACAGTAAAACAACAGCAATAATACATGTCAAGTAAATAAGTAATTATCAGGTTTGGGGTATTTTTAAAAAAAATTAGCTTCTTTGTGATAGAATTTCTGAAATACAAAGTGCTGAGCTATGATCCATTTATTAGTAAAGCTAGCAATTACTAATAAGTGGAGTCAATGGCCTCTCTTGATGATCAAAGATTCTAGTGAAGTTTTGCCAAAAAAAAAAGCACTCCAAAATTTTCAGTAAAGATCTAACCAAATTTCTACTTTATATGACTACTATAGGTAATTGTGTCTGCCACTGAAAGACCTTAAAATGCTTTCTGGATCATCAAAGACTTATTTAAGCATTTATTTATTTAAGCTTTTTGTCACCATCAACTTAAATATTTGAGGCAGTCTTACAGTTTGGGAATTTTTAAAAATGGAATTTGTAATTTCTTTGGTTTGTGAGAAAGCCTCTTCTACCAATGCAGTTGGACATCTGCTTTGTAATTTATAATCAGGAGCACTTAAAGACTAAGCGGGTCTAGGGTTCTGAAGGTTTTGTGTCAATTTGACACCAAATCTTCTTGATTTTGTGGTTAAATATTTATCCAGCATTTCAAACTGGCTTTCTTCTACTTGTCCTGTAGCCTCAACAAAACCCAACCTAGTGCTAAACTCACTAACTGCTTTAAGTTCGTGTATTAATTTATTTCACAGATCTGTTTGTATAGGAAAAGTAGATTAGATGTACTACCAAGTTTCATTCAAAAATGAGAAGCATGAATTATTTAAAGGTAAATACAAAATGATGACACGCTCTATCTCACTCATCTATCTTACTTCCCAGGTGAACTGTACAAGAAAATAGGTGGCAACAGAATTAAGTTGGTTATGAAAGAGCAAGACCCTGGAGAGAGCTGAGCCATGGTCCAATTCCAGCAAACAAGGACTTAGCACTTTGCGCATTTGCCAGAGACTAGAATTTAGTTATGAGTCTGGAAGTCAGAAGGTCAGATTGTTAAACTATAGAGACTGTGGTACCAACAGCCAGGAGTGAACCCAGGTCAGGGACCTAGAGAGGTACAGCTTGAGATGGGAAAGGTAATCAGGTCAGACACACAGGAAGTTCACATTAGAAGATAAGGTAAAGTAAGAAAACAGTTCATCTGATTGAAATCTGTATGAAAATTCATCTTTCTCATTAAGTTTTCCAAATTGTCTGGATCTTTCCTTTATCTCTACCACATTCTTTCTTACAGCATATTAATCTCTGAACACATCTAATCCAACAATATGATTAAGCTCCTTTAGGATAGGATGTCTTATTTTTTTTTAATCATCATATTCTAAACACCTAGTACAGTGCCTCTAACTTGTTAGCTATTTGATAAATGTTTATTGACTTGAATGGAGTATAGCAAACTGGATGCTCATTAGGCTTTTCCACTCAAATATAAAATGGCTTGAACAAACCTTTGGCAAGATACTGCATCACATCCAATTTGGGGTTGAGATCTCTGACAAGTCCCTGAAGTGACAGGAATTTAATCTGTCTTGATTAAAGCAGGATACATGTATTTTAGATACTAGACATTCAGAGGCAGATTAGACATTCTGTTGTGAAAACTTAGTAGATTCTTACTCAGATGAAGTTGTGCTCTGGAGGTAATTGCATATAAGAGGAATACTTTTCCTCCAAAAAGGGGTTAGAATCTGTTCAAACACATCTGCAGGTTTTAAATAATGTCCTCATTGGATAATGGGACCATATAATGAGGAAGACACATTTTGAGCTGAAAAATCAAGGCAGTTCAATTGCCTACCATAAAAATATATCAATGCAGACTTTATGGATGACTGAATTCTGAATAAAACTGTATCCTAGTAGACTCTCAGGATATTAACTCTAAAAAGACTAAAAAGTTAAATGAATTGACTTGAATGATGATGTTTAGTAAACAAAAGTTCATTAAGCATCTACTGTATGAAGGGCACTCACTAGACTGGCCCTAGCCCCTTCCCTAGCAGAGTTTATTTCTTTAAACGTAAGAGTGTCTATCTGCCAAATACAGTGATCTTGATTTTTAATGTAGCTAATGATAAGCTACTCCTTTTGGTCAGCAGTTGAGCTGTGTCTTATGTCTGTTCCTAATCCAGGATAATAGATCTCTGCCACTGGTATAATAGAAGATTCTTTTCTTCCTTAGTGTTATAGCTAGAGGATATGAATCAAGCATTTAATAGTTGTACCAAATTATTTAGATATAAGTTGGGGGAAAGAATGTTAGGATACAGGGAAGTGCCCTTTTCACCTTTAGGTTATTGAATCTCATTCCAGGGAAGACAATCTAGCATACAGAAAATATAGAAAAATTTCTATAGGATTTTAATAGTGAAATTACTTTATTTGTATTTTTGTGACACTAGCTATTTATATTTTTATAACTCTTGCAGAAGTCATATCATGGGTAACAGTGTCTAAAATTCTATATTCATTATTGTCCCTAATTGCTGAACTTAAAGCTTCCCAATGGGATCTATTAAAAATTTTTTAAAGAGGATAAGTTGTTTGAAAACATTTTAACTTAATTAGCTTTTGGGTGAATTCCATTTGAGGTATTTTTCTATAACTTTGCCTGGATTTTTTTGTCTTTTTTGGCTTCCTGGTAATATTTATTGAACTAGAAAATAGTGATTTCTCTCCTATGATTAACCATGCCTACTGGGTCGTAGATAGTTTCAAACTATCTACAATCTGTCCAGCTCCTAGAGAGATTACATGAAGTGAACTATGGCTTTGGACTAACTTGTTTCTGAGTACCTGATGCCAGTTGATTATGTAGGTTACAGACTATGGTTTTCAGCCATGGTTCTCCTTCTCTAGAGAGCATGTCATCTTGGAAATAAGAAAATAACATTCTCCTTTGAATAGTGCTACGTTACTTCTGGAAGGAAAGACAAGAGTAAAAAGAGAACTATTGTAGGAGTCAGATGATCTGGGTTCCAGTCTCATTTATGTTAGCTGTATAACTACTTAACTTTGTAAACCTCATTTGCCTCATCCATAATATGAAGATATTGATTAGGTTATCTCTTCTAGGATAGCATTCTGTGATTCTTAGAATTGAGTCTCTTACTGTGCTAATAAATACCACATCATAATTATATATACATATGTATATATATATCAATACCAATATCAATATCTATCTATCTATCTATCTATCTATCTATCTATCTATCTATCTATCTATCTATATCAATACCAATACCAATATCAATACCAATATCAATATCAATATATATGTATATGTGTATATATATATGTGTGTGTGTGTGTGTGTGTATATATATATATATATATATATATATATATATATATATATATATATATATATATATATATATCAACTCTGCTAAGGTCCCAGGAACCCTGATTTTAGGGGCATAGGAATTTCCCCCAGAAAACTGTTCTTTAGGTTCAGGGAGAAATCTTGGGTAAAATGGAATAAAAGATGTATGTTGGTGTGCTAAGAGACCCTCTGCTGAGGAGAAGACATCTAGAGACTTGGCAGCATTTTTCCCACTGCAAAGAATGTGTATCATTAAATATAAGTAGAAGTAGCAAAGTAGTGTGAGAGGCAGCATAGCCCAATACATAGAGGACTTGCTTCGAAGTCAGAAAGACATCAGTTCACATCTTGTCTCTGACAGACTGCTCCAGGAAACTTTAGGACAGAGAAGGTGCCGATCTCAATCAAGGAATATGTTTTCCCCAAACTGATAAAATCATAGGTCAGGACAAAAAAAAATGTGAGTGTTGAAGGGTTTGGATTAGGATTCCCCTTTGGAATGCTGATGTTTCCCCTGCTGCTCCCCTCTTCCATATCAGAGCATTTACTAGGATAAATAGGAGAAGGGAACCAACTACCTTAACACATACCTCTCTTATGGGAAGCGAAAAGACATTAAATATCCACCAGTGGCACTCGTGCTCAGTAGCCAATAAGGATATTACTTATCATTCAAAAGTCCCCAAGTTCTTCAGTGCTGTGTTCCTTCCTTGAGCTTTTTCTCTACAAGTGGCCAGAGCTCCAAAGTATGCTACCCAGGTATCGCGAAGGTCTTGGAAAAAGTTCCTGGTGGTTATGAGTAGGCTATGGGACATAATCAATATTGACATGTACAAGAAATGACATAAAAGATACCATTCCGGTAATGTATGATCAGAAAGAGAGGTGATCTAAATGTGAGTACTCACTGAGTGATAACAAATGGCTAGTTCCAGTGCTATAGTAGTGTTACTCATTTTTTAAAAGTAGAGCAGAATTTCCCAAATTAATGGGTATGTCCATTAAAAAAAATTCCATATTGAGGAAGGTGTGAATTAATGAACAAAATTATTGACTATCTTCAAATATAAATCCCATATAAACATGTTTATTTTTTTAATTGAACACAAAGTTCAAATCAAAATCAGCAAAAACACAGTAAATGTAGCATAATAACTAATATGCTATGTGCAAACAAGATCATATTCAAGTTGTAAATGAATTTTACTATTGGTTCTATCAGTCACTATCACCAAAAAAGTAGCATATACTTATGACAGGTGAGTTATTCTTTGCTACATTTGAATATGAAGTATGAAAATTCAAAATTAAATATTTTTGTCTATAAGTTAAAAGTACCACAAGATTTCTTTTACTTTTTGAACATCATCTAACTTAGTAACTGGCTACATTCTGAAAGAACTATAACTATAAAAAAATTCAATGACTCAAATCATTATAGATGACTAAAATTTTCAATTGCTAAATTTAAAATGTTGAACATTTGTTATTGGTTTTAATTTTTTAAAAGTGAAATAATATCTCTTTAGGGTGGAAAAGTACTTGACTATTTTGAAGTCATAATCCACCAGAGCAACTAAAACTAATACAAGCAGAGCCAATATGGAGACAATAGAAAAATATAGAAATGCAAATTTAAAAATTCAAATCCAAAAAAATTCAGCCTCTATTATTGGGATTAACAAATGCCATTATTTAATGGAGAAGGAAAGCTTTCTATTTGTTTTGTATAAATGTTTTATTTGTAGACAGCATGAAACCCAATAAATTGAAATGATGTAATATTAGTAATAATAAAATAGAAAAATAATAAAAATTCAAAATATATTAGCAAAAAAGTACATTTTCAGAAAATGTTAGATACTTTAAAAGCAAAATAGAAAATTTCCCAAAATGACATATATAACACCAAAAAATGATTTTACCTTAAAACGTTGCTCATAGAACTACTAAGTGTGAAAAGCCTCATTTGATAGGAGAAATATGCTATCTGCAGCTATTCATGTGATTAAAATGATGTCACATGCAAATTATATGCAAAGCAAGTTCAAATGGTTGCACTTAAAGATAATAATGGTGGGAAGAATTGCCCATATATGTCTGACGACATTTACAATCAATTGTTTGAAAAATAAAGATCTTATTCTTCAATTTTGCAAGTGAATAAATTAACAGATGTAGTTAAAGATGGCCATGTAATTACATATGTAAGATACGTTTTTGAAACTGTTGTTAGGGAAAATCTTAGTTTGTAAACTATTTATGGCAATATTTCTTCCAAATAAAATTTCAATATAATTGCTAGTTTTAAAAATGAAAATTATGAAATGTAGGAAATATATTGGACTTTGAATTAAAAGAATTTATTCCATAGAACATGAGGATAAAATAGCCTATAATTTCTATTTGAGATAGAAAAAAGAATTATGTGACAATATCAGTGGACTTATGTTTTAAGAATCCTACTTGTTGAATAATAAGCAAACTCTTCACATCAATAATAATATTTTGTTTATATTGTTTGACCAGATGTGATTTTCTTGATATTATTTTGTCAAAATAACAATGTTGTAAATATGTTGATTATTATTTTTATAAGTACATTTAAGATCTCTGTGTTATATATAGCAATGAGTTCTTAGTTTTCATTTCTCAAAATGAGTGGAGGAAATTATATATGTGAATCATTTTATGTAAGGAGACAGTTATTTTTCTGAAAAAAAAAACCCACAAAAAAACGAGGGTTTGTTACTACATAAAGTTTGCAAACCAGTATATTGGTCTCCTAATTGATCTTCCTGCCTCCATTCTTTCCCCTATAAAATTCTACATAGAACTGGGAAATTGATATTCCTAAATTTGGCTTTGTTCCTTCCATGCTCCAAAACCTCCAGTGGCTTCTTCTTGCAAACTCCTTTGTCTGGTCTTTAAAACTCTTCACAACTTACCTCTCTTCAGGCCTATTTAATGCCATTCTCCTTTTTGCATTCTGTGTTCCTGCTAAATTGTTCTGCTTGTTGTTCCCTGTCTATCACATTACTTCTCCCATCTTTGTTCCTTCATATTTGGAAAGCATGCCCATCTTGTCAAGGCCTCTTAGAATCTCTTGTTTGTTTGTTTTTCTGAGCTTAACTCAACCACCACCTTCTTCATGAGGCCATTACTGATTATTAGTAATGCCTACCCACAAAATTATATGCTTCAAATTTTGTTTTCTGAATAGATGTTGTTCCTTCCCTCTTCTGCATGGTAGGATTTAAGCTTACTGAGAACAGGGAGTATTCGATTTTTTTTTTAACTTAGTGTCCTTAGTTCCTGTTATAGTGCCTGGAAAAGAACATACTTAATAAAAGCTTGTTTAATGAAGGAATAAATGAAAAAGATATTGAAGATAAAATGAAGACAGATAAAATAAGATGCCTGCTTATTTCATCTTAAAGTTATGGCAATTGAAGACAATTAATTTAGATTTTGCATTATAAAAGAAATTTGTGTTTGTTTTTTTAAAGTATAGCAGTACACAGGTCTCAGGAAGATACACTGTATTGATTTAAGTGGCAAGATGAGTATTTTTCCAAGAAATAGAGTAGTAGCCCATGTACCTGAATACAGAAAGAGAATCAATATGCAAGAAAATTAATTAATAGAACAGTTGAAAATGATGCAACAAGAGCAGTAACTCCAATCACTGTATATTCTGGACAACAAAAGATAATATTAAATCTTCTTTTTTCCCCCAAAGCAAATTTCTTCTTGTTTTATTCACTTGTTTTCTACCATTGACTACTTTTCATTCAGTTGCTTTTACTATCATTATCTTCTTTTAATACTTTCTTCCTTTTGAATATCTATACTTATCTTCTACCTTTTCTTCTTCCTTTTGTGCTCCTCTTCTCATTCTTCTTTTTCTAACTTTCTTCTTGTGTGTTCTCTATTCCTAGTAGAGTTATAGAACTTCTTTTTGCTTCTCCTTAAACTGTTTTCAATTTTTAAAGACTCGGGAACTGTTAATTCCAGCTTTTTATAGAGCTGAATGGGGTAAATAGTTTTCAATAATCTAGCATGTTACAATAATGTGTTCAAAGTGCTATTAAAGTTCTTTTGTTTCTGTCCAAACAAGGGAGGGTCAAGACCGATATGAAAGAAGTTGCAAAATGACAAATTGACAACTGATCGGATATGGGGTGGTGGTGGTGAAATAGTGAGAGGTCAAAGATGATACCTAGGATACCTGGGGGGAAATGGCAGTACCCTTGATACTATTAGGGAACTTATTAGGAAGAGGTTGTAGAGGAAAATAATTAATTCTACTTTGGACACCCTGAATTTAAAGTGTCCGACATCTCCAGTTTCTGGATTGTGATTAGGAAGTAATCAAGAGAGAAAATGAAAAGAGTAGCATGGTCAATGTAATAACTGTGGATAGCTTTGTGACACCAAGATACAGCAATTCTCACACCAAAAGAGCCATTAAATAAGACATGTTTTGCCTAATGTTAGTCTGTACATATCACTATTTATAATATATTTCAATGTAAATGAGACTTGTGGAAGATACAATTTGCTTTATTTTATATTTCCAAAGCAAATAAATTATTCCCTATGTGTATTACAAAATTGAATATGCAATACAAGGATAGAAGAAATGAAAGAATGCATTTATTTCCATGATATAGGGCTGTCAATTTTCCCTTTCCCACACTGGCAAATTAGGTTGAAATTTTAATAACTTTTATTTGTTTCTGTTTGGGTGAAGTAGAATGTGCTGAACTTCTAAATGAGTTCCTACCAATTTTCAAAGCAAATAACTTATTTTTCTTTTATTTTTACTGGCTTACCTTATTTTGCTACCTTATTCTATAATTCTACACAGGCATAGGACCACATTTATTTCAAATCAGGATTTATCCTTCTAGTTTTTACTTTTTATTCTTCTAAGAATAGGGCTAACTTCCTTCTATTTCTCATACCATTATATAGCATAGTGCTTAGCACATAGTAAGCCCATAATAAATGCTTGTTTCCCTCTACCTATCTACTTAGCTGTTTGCCTGTCTGTCTAACCATCCATCCATCCATCTCTCTTTCTCTCTCTCTCTCTCTGTCAATCCATCTAGCTATCTCATCCCTGTTCCATGTTATGCAAATGAAGGTATTAAACAAAGATTGGGAAATTATTTTAATATTTTTAAAAGACATAAATAAAAGTTAATTAATGGAGAAAGTAACATGTAGAATTAATTTAGAGACTTCTAAATTATATGTTAGGCAAAAGCAACAATTTAAACAAAGTTTTGATGAGCCGACAATTTATTCAAAGCTCTTTTTACTCATTTGATAACAATTAGCTCTTCTCCCCCCACCCCCTAATTTCCTTTTTTCATTGATAAAAACGGATTGACTGACCCAAACCAGCTCAGTGATAAATATTCAAAGAACCCATGGCAGCTTTAACAGAAAAGTAGCTATAGAGAGAAGAGATCCCTTATGAACTGCCCTTTGTGTGCTTGTGTTATTCATTAACAACCACCATAGTGAACTTCATTGACTTGTAGTAAGAAACTTAAGATTAACTTCAAATTCCTTTCAGCATCAAATCTGACTATTCATCCTACGCTAACCTTGTATTTTTTACCTCTGAGAAATTCTATATTAAGAAATTTATCTTCTTTTTTTTTAATTTTCTCTTTCAAGGTACCTGACATTGACCTCCTCTTATTGGTCACTGGCATGGTCATATTCATAGTTGTGATTCTTCTATAAAACTCCAGACACTCCCTTCCACCTTTCTAAATGACTTATATGATTCAGTCTTCCTTTTCCAAGTATTTCCCCTATTATCATTCATCAGCACTTTAATATATACAATGATAACCCTTCTAACATTAGATTTTCAGCTCTGTGTACTCCACTCCTTTGAACTGTTTTACTTTAACCACTAGCCAAACCCCAACATCACTCAGCACTCCCTCCAAGATCCTCAACCTGGAAGTTCCCTTTTTCCTTCACAGTCTTCTGTTCTTCTTCCTCTCCCCCAGTACTTCCATACCTAGTCTTCCACTTCCTTATAGCCTTTGTTCCCTCACTTTGTTTCCCACCTAAATTTTATTCTGGTCCACTGTTAATTCAACAAGCCATTTGCCATACCTTTACTTCATGTTAGAAGCCTCCTCCCTTCTTCTTTTCCTGCCTTTTTAACCCCTCAGCCTTCAGTAACGTCTAGCAGTTAACCTCTTCTGATCTTATTCTGACCAGTTCAATACATTGCAAGGAAATTCTGAAACCACATAGCACGTAATCTAGGTCCACTACAAATGTATACTATCTCACCTCACTTGCACCCTCCCTGCTAAGTGGCAATCTTTTTACTCATCTTTTATTGATTCTCTATCACATTTCCCATAATGACTGTTCCAAATTTTCACTTCTCTCTTCAAACCCCAGGTACCTTCCCTATGCGCCTTACATTTAGCAGATGACCTCACCTCCTACTTTATTTAGAAGACTGAATAGAGAGGTAAATTCCCTTAATTCTTTCATCTCCTTTAAGCCTCTCAATATGCTTATAACTCTCTTCTCCTCTTTACAGTTTCAGAAGAGGTGGCCTCAACCCTTTACCAAGGCTAACTTCTTTCTCTCTCCTCTTTGCCTTTTGCTTCATCAGTCATCTCCCGTCTCTCTAAATCTCTCTGACTCATCTAATTTCTGTTGATAGTATGCCCATCATTTAAACCCTTTAGGCTTAAAATCTTTTGGTTCTCTATTTCCCACCTGTTAAATCCATTTAATTGCCAAGTACTATGAATTTTATCTTGGTGATATTTTAAAAGTATGCTTTCTTCATTTTCCTTGCATCTATACTAGTTCAGGACCTTATCTCTTCTCATGTAATGTAATAGCCTCCTAACTCCCAGTTTTTAATTCATGCCAGTTCCCAAGTTATCTTTTTGGACTACCACTCTGATCACACAAATCTTCTACTCAATGGCTCTCCATTGTTTTATCAAATGTAATGCAAGCTCCTGATACTAATATTCAAGGTCCACTATAATCTGGCTCCAGTTTACCTTTCCAGTCTTTTCTTATACTCTTTCCCTTAACACTTTCTGTTTTCCAGTCAAACTAAGCTAACCTCCACCTCTAATTCTCGTTCTTCCTCTTGCATCACTGTGCCTTTGCTCACACTACTTTTCATGGATAAATAAAATCTCTTTCCTCTGTTACATTTAACTATTTTTTACTCTCTCTTCCATCAAGGTGAAATTCAGGTGTTGTCTCTTATATCTGATCTTTTCTGACCCTCACATCCCAGACAACTAAAAGTGCTGTCTTTCTCAGATACTACTTTATATGCTCTCCTTTTTATTAGAGTAATTTGTGTATAATTTATTCCTCCCCAGTGTTAGATTGTAAACCCCTTGGCACCAGCATATGTGCCATATCTCTTTAACAGTAATGTTTAGAACACTTCTGTGTATCTTATAAGCATTTAATACATGTTTGTTGACTGCTTCTGAACAGTGAGTACTCAATAAATGCTTGGCTACTTGATTGATCTTGGGTGTAATTCAAGACTTTGAGGTTGGTTCAGAAGTTTCTAGAACATCAATATGTTTTGTCCCTGGTTGCAGTGTAAGTAGGGGAACATTTTTATTGGATACAATACAGATAGGGAATATATACCGTTTAAAATTCCCAGAGTTGCTCCTTGTACTACTTACGCAAAAGGTAATAAAGAAAATTCTTAGTTATCAAATTTTTAAACTTGATGAATGAACAGAAAATCTGATACAATATATACTGTAAGACATGTCATACAAGAGATCAAAATGACCGTTACATGTAAGATATAGCTAATTGGGCATGTGTTCTAAGCATCAGCTTAGAACTGAGCTGATACCCCCCCTTTTTTTTTAAGGACTTTAAATGATAAACGGAGGAGGTTGCATTTTATAAGCAACACAGTATAGTGGAAAGAAAAAGTCAAAGGACCTGGGCTCCAATCCCATTTCTAATGAGCAATTCGTAAATCTCCTGGGACTTGAGTTTCCTCATTTGTTAAAGGAGGAGGGTGGACTAGATATTTTCTCATTCCATTCTCATTCTAGAGCTATCATCCTGTGATCCTGGAGGCAAGGAGAGTGAGCCATCCCAGTTTTGTGAGTAGGGAATTGACAGGGTCAAAAATAGGCTTTAAGAATAGGCTTTTGTTAGTTGTTTACACATATGTAATGTATATGCACTCACACTCATATAAGGATATATGCAAGAAGATTCTGTCTTTTGAAACCTCAACATTTTCCTTCCTTCTTATTAGCTTTTGTTTAATCTAGACTTTCATCCTCTATTTAGCAGCCTAACTCACCTATATGTCAGTTACTGACATAGGAGCTTTCCATCTAGTGGTGAAAGATGGGAATTTCAGGCTTTCATCAAAGTGTTATTCTGAGGTAGAAAACATGATTTGGTAAGCATTTTTTTCAGTTCAAGCTTTCTTGATCAACTTCTCTAGAAGACCAGGAATATATATACAAATCATTCCCCCAAATTCTTTGTAAATGATAATAGGGAAAATGCAGTCATTAACAATTAAGTGTTTATAACTAGCCCTTTTCTTCATGGCTCACTTTAAAAGTCATATCCTCCCTCATTTTTCAGGTGAAAGTGATTTCTCCCTCCTCACACATCTCCCAACATTTGCTTAAACTATTCTTTTAACAAATCTCATTAGCTCTTTTGCCATGGTTATTTATTTCTTGCCCTCCTCTCTTTATTCCACAATTAGACAGTGAGCTTGTTGAAAACAAGTACTACATAATATCTTTCTTTGTGTCCCTTTTGTCCAGAATAGTGCTTTGCACAGAGTACAGGTATAATAATATTTACTGATAGATTGGAAACTCTTTGAAAGTAGGGATTATATCATTGTCTTTGTATTGCCTACTACCTGACACAATTCTTGGCAAACAGAAGCCCTTTAATAGATACTTGTTGATTGATTCATTGAATTAGATTCTGATATAAATTTGCAGAGCATGCATTGTCTAATAGAAGTTAGAAAAGAATTTGTAAGGGAATTTTACTGATTCTAGACTCTTTAAAACAGTAAGATCTTAATCTTAAATCAAGTTATACTTTACAAGGCTTTTTTGGTCACTACATTGGGTTGAAGTAAATTATTTTAACTTGCACAACACATCGAACTTTTAATTCTGCTGCCTTGAGGCAAAAGGTACCCTATATTACTTTCAATATGTGTGTTCTTTCTCTATACAACAAACAAATTCATCTTCCTACAGCCTATTTTTGCCCGTGTCAATCCCTTGTTCACAAAACTGATGGGTCACTCTCCTCATCTTCAGAATCACAGGATCGTAGATCTAAAGTCATAAGGGAATGAGAGACTGTGCTTTCCCACGTGGTTAAAATGCTCTCTCCTTACTTTCCCATCTTGAAACTCCTAAATCCTTCATGGGCTAGCTGAAGTGCTACCATCTACAAGAAAGCTTTCCTAATTGTTCTTGTGGTTAGTGCCGACTCACAAAGAATTACTATATATTTATTTTTTATGTATCTTGAATGACTTATCTGTGTATATGTTGTTTCTGTTTAGAATGTAATCTCTTACTTGCGTCTTTGTATCCCAGCACCTAACATGGTACTTCACACTTGGTTGAAACTGTGTTTTAAAGTCTTATAATCAGAGAACTCCATAGAAGCCCTACTCTAATGCCTCATTGTAATGTGGAAGTAATGCTACAAGGCAGGAAAAGCTTTGACTATGTACCAGGTAATGGACTATAACCGGTTTTTGAGTGTCAGTTTAATGAAATGTGGAGTTGCTTAATACTAGTGGTAGGCCAGTAGGCAATGCATGTTTTTTGGCCTTAGCAATACCCAAATAATATAAAACCACGATAAATAATATTAGCTTGCATGTACAGGCTTATCCAATGCTGCCTTATAATGACCCTATGAGGCAGGTAGGGTAAGTGCTATAATTCTCATCATACATACACATAACATATACATAAGGTCCACATTTTCCATCTCAAATCTTTATCTTTGTGAAAAAGATTTATATATTCATTGAAGACATCCATGTTCACTCTTAAATATTGAAATTGTGAAATTTATTTGATATTTTAAAAATAACATTTTTAGAGTTTTAAAAATATCTACTATGTAGAAGAAAAACTAAGTTCCTATTATACCTTTTTTGTATGTTTATTAAATTGATATTTTTATTGGATTCTTTTTATACCTTTTGAGTTATTACATTAAAATACATTTCTAATTGCTGTGTTGGTGGATTTCATATAATTTTAAAGCAACTTAGTAGTTAATTTTAATAAATAGTAGCTAGAAAAAAGAATATAAAAACAAACCTTTTGGGAGGTGGGAAAATAGGTCACATTCACAGTACTAGCCAGCTCAGCTAATTTGGCCTACTTTCAACTTGCGTTCTAACAAAGTAAAGATCATCTTGGAAAAAACTGCATATAATTTGTAAAGTTATTTCACTGGGTGATGCCTTTCCTTGCCTCTGTTAAATACTTGTTACTGATCCAGGCTCATTTGATTACATAAAAGTTTCACAAAAGACTAATAGATACAGTTACAAATGAAGTCGATCTGTAAGTGTTAATTGACTACTTACTGTGTCTACCTCTGTGCTAGGTGAATGAGGGATGTTAAAAACTGAGTCCTTCTTCACAAGTAGATTATAGACTAGCCAGGTGAAATGAAATATATGAAATTATTCACAAATAATACAAATGACAAATAAGTATAAAATCATATGATTCAGTAAGTAAATGTTATAGAAGTAGGGAAAGTGGAGAATTCAATATGGTTTTTTGAGTGTTCTAGAAACTACAACCAGGTAATTAATTTTCAGTTGAAAATTACAGTATCAAAAAATCAAGTTATTGGATTTGATTAATTAAATCCATATAGTTTACCAGAAATGTAAAGAAAATGGGTTGCAAACAAAGAAAATTGAAATGAAGTTTTGCATTACCAGATATATTTTTAATATTTTATCATTTTTTCACATTGCAAAAATTTAAAAAAATATTTATATATAATTAATATGGTGTGATTTTGTGGATTAAATTTAACCTGATTTTTTTCTGAAACAGGTCAGTGAGTTGAACTTTGATGAAGTATAATTCTTTTTCTGATTAGATTAGTTCAGATTTGCAGGCATTTCTCATTACTATTTTTTATTGCTGCTTAATCCAAATTTATTTTGTCATTCTAATTCTTTCAGGTTCTTATCCTTTTAAAGTTGTAGAGCTATATGTGGATTAATCTGTGGCTATGGGAAGACCTTTCACAATGATAACTGTTGATAAAAAATAAATTTACTTTGAATGAATTCCATTCCTATTGTCTCCCAAAGTTCCATATATTATTAAGTTGATGTATATGTAATTGTTTTTATTAGTGAGATTTCAGTATATTTTCCTTGATAGTTTATACTATCATCATTTCAGTATTCAAAAAACTGAGTCGTAGAAGAACTAAGAAAGTTCTCTTGCACTCAGACTCATCTTCAGAAATTTATCTAGGGGAGGAACTTTTAGATTAGCATTGTGTAATCAAATTTATGTGCTTAGGTTTAGAGTAAATGATATGAAAATATTCAGCTTATGCTTACTGGAGTAAAGAGGATTTGGGGCTGTGGTCAATCTCCAATGGCCAATATGCTTCCCTCATGTCACTATTGAGTTTCCTAATATTTGTTATTACCTGGAACTGAATTATTTCCCATTGTACTTAACTTAGATTTTAGTCTGAGTCATGATATACTTTTATGCTTCATGAATGATACTCTATTCAAATTTTGGAAGTCAAGAAAATGTTTTTGTAGAGCATATGTATTACAATTCTTAGAAAGGCATAGATAAATATATTGGTCCCTGTTCCCCCTCTCTGAGGGATATTTTATTTCCTTCCGGAAGGAGAGCAAGAGACTGGGGACACAAGGCTAACGGGTGTGTTTGCCTTAGAAATAGGATACACTACTAGAATTATATCTATCTGCCTCCTTAAATATTTTTAATCTAAACCAAATCATTTTTAGATGAAGCTTTTTTTTTTTCCTGGTCACTGTCTTTTTACAGGGAAAAAGTGCTCCAGGGTCCAATGGCTTAATTCCCTTCCCACTAAATATCAGTTACATAATGACCACCACTTGGTAGTGAATAGCAAATAAGCTCATTTATTCAAACCTGTAGCTCAAAGAGTACTACAGAGAAGTCAAAGAAGCCATGCAGATTAAAATCTACCAAACAATAAACAGAGAAAATGAGTTTTCCCAAGAGCAAGAAATCTGCCTGGTTCTCACCTGAGGGGAAGTTACCTTCAGTGTGGTAAACTGGAAATAAGGAGGTACTATTCCTAAATGCTCAAGATATTGGTTCCTTTGTATATCATCTTCTTCCCAAAATCTTTTCTTCTAGGAATCTCTTTTTGAAGAAATTTATGGTCCTAGTCTATCTATTCTGTAAGGTGGAGATGGGGGGTAGATATATAGGGGGTATGGAGCCATGAGGATCAAGACTCTTCTTTGCCTGGATCTCACCTACTTAACCCCTCACATGGCCAAAGAGCATTGAGAAGTCATTATTTTAACCAATGAAGTCTTACACAGATTCCCAGGCTTGCAGTCCAGCTTACATTGCTTTATAGGATTAAGCTACAATTAAATATATACATTTTTGAAGGCATCCTGCTTATATTTGATATAATGTTAGGCTTGGAATCAGAAAGATTTGGTCACTAACTATATGAATAGACTTCTATTTTTGAATATCTGAAGATCTGGGTGCCATATTAAACCAGCTGTTTTTTTTTAAAGCAGTTCCTAAGTCATAGATGGGCTCTAATTTCTTTTCGTTAAGGAATTTTTCCATACAAAAAGTTTTACGCTAACAGATATTGCACCTCCTCTATTTTCTTATATTCATTTACAGGATAGTTCAGCAATCTGCTTATCATTTACAGATACATTCAGTTAAAGATCTTCAAATATTTGTCACTTTTTAATGGTTATTTAGATCTTCCTTTTGTTAGCACTAGTCCCCAAGCCAGAATATTCAATGACATCTCCCTTGTGATATATTCACCAACTGAAAGCTGAAGCTTGTGATCTGACTTTCAATTATAGTTTCCAATTGAAGATGATTCCTCTTGTCTGAATGTTGCAGTAAGAGAATCCTCCAGCAATGGAAACCAAAACTGATTTTTATTTTGTGGCTTTGGAACCTCAGATTTTAAAACTTAGAAGTCTAATTATATTGTAGCAGTTCAGATTTATTTTCAGGTTAATTGGCTATTCACTATTTCCCAGGAAATCTATTAATGCATTTCTTTTAGAAACTACATTTGCTATTTTCTTCTATTGCAAACTTCTTATCTGGCCTGACAGATTGGGTAATTGAAGCTACAAGAATACTAAAACTTGACTGCCCTTTTCCATTAGACAAAATGTCTGGTATGATGTAGCATCATTATGTTAAGAATCTCTAACTTTAGCCTGGTAACAAAAGAATAATGCTCATTTAGTGACAGTAGTCTCCAAATTGACATTCCCAAATTGATCATTTGTTTCTTTTGGAGGCCTTATTTTGAGCAAGATATTTTCCAATAGTGTTTATCCTCATTCTTTTTCCAAAACATATTTAAATTAAATTTTGAAGCACTGTTAGAATTTTGGTTTGGAATAGATTCCTTTGAACTTGTCCAAAAAACATACTCAATAGGATAAAAATGGTTATTGAGAATACTACACATTCAATTAATTAATAATTTATTATTTAAATTTCACAGAGATCCTGAGTTTATAACATTTTCTTCTACTATATGACTGACCTAGAATAAGGGGAAAATTTTTAACATGAATATATGTTAAATCTTACATTCACCTTGCTAAAAATAATTTTTTTAAACCCTCACCTTCTGTCTTGAAATCAATACTCTGTATTGGTTCCAAGGCAGAAGAGTGGTAAGAGCTAGGCAATGGGGGTCAAGTGACTTGCCCAGGGTCACACAGCTGGGAAGTATCTGAGGACAGATTTGAACCTAGGACCCCCCCATATCTAGACCTGGCTCTTAATCCACTGAGTCATCCAGCTGCTCCTTAAAAATAATTTGTAGAAGTATAAGATAAAGGAGATCTGCTTTGAGTGTCTCTGCTACTAAGTGTGTTTGGATAAGTTACCTGATTTCTTTGGTCTGTGACATGTCTGTAAAATGAGGAGTTTTAAATTAAATATTCTCTGATATTTCTTCCAATTCCAACACTATGTTCAAATGATTAATATATATTATTGAATATATATTGAATTTTTATTATTGAGTTATTCAATTATTCAATTCAAATATTGAATAATATTGAAATATTATTGAATATATATTATAAATGAATAATAATATATTTTCCAGATCCTATGTCAGAGGATTTTTATAATATTCTTTTTTTTCTGTTTAGATCTGGATGCCACATTAATTTTTTTTAAATGATATCTTTATTTTTCAGTTTACATGTAGATACAATTTTAAATAATAATTTTCTGACATTTACCATTTATACTCACTCCCTCTCTCTCTCCTCACCCCTTCCAGAAACAGAAGGCAAAATTATATAGGTTATATATGTGCTATCATGTAGTACATATTTCTAGGAAAAATGAATTGAAACAATAAACAACTTTAGCAAAGTTGAAGGATATAAAATAAACTTATAGAAATCATCAGCCAATAAAGCCCAACAGCAAGAGATAGAAAGAAATTCCATCCAAAATAACTATAGACAATATAAAATTCATGGGAATCCACTTGCCAAGATAAACCCAGGAATTATATGAGCACAACAACAAGATATTTTTCACACAATATGGGTGCCACATTTTAAATAAAATATTGACAAAATACTTGAATTAAGAGGAAGAAATCTAATGGTAAAAATTTATAGGAGAAATAGTTGGAAGAAATTGGCTTATTAATTACAGAGAAGAGATGATGATACCTTCATACCCTTGGAGCACTGTCATGTAAAAGGAATAGAGTCATTTTGGGTAAAGACAGAAGACAGAACTAGAACCAATGGGTGAAAACTGGGAGGAAATATATTCTACCTTAATATTCAATTCAATAAATATTTATGAAGCACCTACTGTGTGCAGAACATTTTTCTCGGTTCTGGGGCGGGGCTGATTAGAATTTAGATAATCCTTGAGAGCTACTGACATGGAGCTTACATTTTTAGTGTATAGGAATAATAAATTACTCATACATTTACTTAATGTCTTCAGTTTTAAACTGCTTTCTTTGCAACAACACTGTGAGGTGCATAGTGCAATTAGAATGCCCATTTTATAAATGAGATAACTTTATGATGATAAAGTAACTTGATTATGATTTCATAGCTAGTAAGAATTGGAACTTAAATTTAGACTCAAATATTGATACTCTAAGACCAAATAAAAACTAAAACTAACTGCCACATTCTCTCTCATTAGTAGTGAATTACCCATTATAGGAGGCATTCAGACTAAGTCTATCTAAATATCTATCAAGGATGCTATAGAAAAAATCCCTGAACTCAGAAGTTAAGTTATGTGCTTTCCAAATTAAAAAATCTATGTTTCTAATGTTCTTTTTTTTTTTAAACCCTTACCTTCTGTCTTGGAGTAAATACTGTGTATTGGCTTCAAGGCAGAAGAGTGGTAAGGGCTAGGCAATGGGGGTCAAGTGACTTGCCCAGGGTCACCTAGCTAGGAAGTCTGAGGACAGATTTGAACCCAGGACCTCCCGTCTCTAGGCCTGGCTGTCAGTCCACTGTGCTACCCAGATACCCCCTCTAATATGTTTCTAAAGGGGTAAGGAGGCTTAGACATATGAGTTTCCTTCTCAGGAAACTTTCTGCAATATTTCATTTTTTAAAAACCTCTACAAATAGCACTATTTCTTTTACCTCTACTTTTATGTTAGGTTAAAGAGGATTTTAATTCCCAGTTGCATTTCCTTTATCCTCTGTTTTCTTCTCCATTATTTAGTGTGACCTGATTTCAACAGTACAATTTTTATGTCATAAACAGACTAAGAGGAAAAATATAATTTTTGGTAGAGATGTTAGTAACACAGTGGATAATGGTCATTTTTTAAAGCCAGAGAAGCTTTCTACAACTCACTTCAACCAAAGTAATATATTTTAAATATGTCCATAGTCTGAATTGCATAGTAAGAACAAAATGAAGATTGTTATTTTAAAGTATAATGGATCTTCATTGAAATACTGAATTACAACATTACAGATAAACCTTTGGGCAGAGAAAGAACATAGATTCAAGAGCAAAAAGAGAATATAAATGAATATCTCTTTAAGGGCTTAATAAAGCCTTGGTAAAATGGTGAATCAAGTTATAAATCTAAAAATCTAAATCTATATACCCAAATCTATAAATCTAAAAATGAATAATTCTTCATGTGGAATTTTAATTTCAGATGTTTACTAGCCATGGTACTATCAGAACTTTGTTTTCCATGGACATACCATCACAGCTATCTCTGATTGGCATTCTTGCTGGGAATATTTATAACAAAAACAATTAGCAACAACAAATCTTCCAAATATCCTAGAGAATTCAACAGATAAACTGTACTAGAATAAGAGTTTTGGACACAGACTGGTATCTTGTTCATAATTTCCTGGACATAAATTCATAAAAATTGAAGAATGTTTTAATAGATTTCACCACACTGAATATTCATAATCTCTAAGCTATGCAAAATTTAAAATTTATGTAATATAGAGATTGCAACCATGTAGGAAGAAGATAAAATACTTTATCTGTATTTCTTCTTTGTTTTTGGCATAGTCTACCCTGAATCGCACGTTTTTTTTGTGTGTGTACATGTATTCTTCCTATCATAAAACAGATTCTATGATGGCAGAAACAATTTCTTTCTTTTTTGTATTTTCAGCATCAATAAAATTCCTAAGCGATAGCAAGCTCAAAGTATATTACTGCATAGTATGTAAGCTGATTTCTAAGCTTTTACCATTACTCAAGGTACTAATCAACCCATCTTAAAATATTAAGTACCTATTATATCCCTACTAGTTTATGCCAATCAAAATATTCTCTTTGAGTAAAAAATTACTTCTCTTTCTTCAAGATCTAGTTTAGATACTACCTTCACCATGAAGTCGTCCCTGATTTCTTACCTACTCTCCAGATAAGAAATCTCTTTCTACAGAAATCTATGCCATTCTGGATTTCTTGGGTATCCTTATTGTAATTTGTATTTTAATTATTTGGGGTATATCCATAATCCCACTATTGGATTTTAAGCTTCTTGAGGGTAGGGATTCTGTCTCTTTTAATATTTTTTTATCCCTAGAAGATAATGCATTGCATTGTTTGAAATAAATATTTCATTAATTGAATTGAATGTCCTTAGACTAATTAAATTGTTAAAAACTAACAGTGATCTTGGAGATCCTACTCCCCACCCCATTTAATCTTGCTCTTGAAAGCAGAATCAAACTTTTAAAATAAGGTTATAAATTTGTGAATAAAGGCAAATTATTAAAAAGATTTTCTTTTTAATAGGTATGGTATACCTCTGAAGGGGAAACTGCTTTCATTTCTAAGGAGCAAATGTTGTTTTATCCTTCCACTGCTAATTTGTTGTTCTTTCAGTTTAGAATTTCTTAGAAGTATAGAACCATATAGATCTGTCTTTAGACACATGTATACATATACAAACTTATACACACACATTTCATAGATTAAACATAGTTAAATCATGATAGTTTCATCTTGGTTTACTCTAAGGTTTGAAGTTGGCCATCGTCAAGACTGATGTAATTAAAATTAATTCTAGAAGACACAGACTTTAGATAGCACTGAACTACTTTACACTGCCATGATTATTACCATAACAAGCCTTAATTTGGTGTCACTTTGAATTTAGGCCATGTTGTCTAACTGTGCTAAGAGAAATTCTCTAGTGATTAGAACTATTCAGCAACAGCTGTTGCTCGACCTGTATATGGAAAAAAAAATAAAGAGCCAATAAGAAATAATTTGGGTACTAGAATACCCTTTCTAAATATTACTTCTCTAGTTGTTGTTTTAACTTAAAGAAATTGAGTTGAGTTAGGAGGTTTTTCTGGAATTTAATTTTGTGTCAAAAAGTGGATTTAGTTCAACATAATTAACAATGAAGATTCCAAATGTGAATGGAACAACAAGGTGTTTAGAAAAATCATTCTTATAATTCTATATTTGACATCTTTATGTTAATAATTTTAGGAGCATTTTGGTTATATTTCTTATATAGGCTAAGGAAGTTTTTAAAAGAAGGCTTGTTCATGAAATTCACATGTGTAATTACCTATTATTTATAATTTACCTCTATTGTATATAGTTTTTATTAAAAAAGCAACCTAGTAGTTGAATGGTAAAAACAACTGTATATTCACACATATATATATGCATTCACATACATGTTAAATTTTTAATCTTGTCATTTCCCAGGCTTGTTTCAAAACTCCTTTATGTTGATATTAGCATGTTTAAAGAATTTGTAGAATTAACAGGAATGCTAGGCAGCCACAAAGTATGTCTAACCAATGACTTACCTCTGTGTCTGCCACTTTAAATATACTGATCAATATCCATTTCTACTCCTCAAAATGACATGAAATGAAATTTCCAGAAGAAAAGTTTGAACAGGGCTTTAATAACCAAAAGAGTTTTTGAGTAGTTCACATAGAATTGGACACATTTTAGCCTATTTTAGGCACAGGAAGAGATGTTTAGGGTCTTAGAACTTGCTTTTACTAATCAATGAGGTAAATTGCCAAGACTATATATATAGAAGATTGGCTAGGTACCACAAACCTGGTCTGGAATTGGGAGAGCCTGGGTTCAAATATGTAGATGCAGAACAATATGCAGAACAATGCCTAGGCCATTATGGAAAACAGAGATTTTAGGTAAGACCTAGTACCTGTACTCATTAAACATCTAGACCAGTAGGGGGAAATGATATATCTGATAATTGAAAAGTATTTTAGAGGAGCCCCTCAAAAAAGTACTCTGTGAAGTTCAAGGACCATAGAGAAGATTGTAATGACTGAGAGAATCAGGGAAGACTTCAAAGAGTAAAGGATATTTAAGTTGAGATTTAAAGTATGGAAAAAATGATGTTCTAAACATAGAGAATAATATGAACAAAGACCCAGCGACAGAAAATTATAGAATGTATTTAGTGGACAAGAGGGTAAGTAGTACAATTTGGCTAGAAAGTAATGTATATGGAGAAAAAGTGGTATGAAATAAGGTTGCAAAGAAAGGAAAAAGGTAAGAAGGAAGGAAAAAGAAAAGAAAAAATCAAAACATTTAAAAATACACAGGAGAAAATTAAAAATTCAGAAGAGAATACAAATAGCAACTTTGTTACTACCTTGTTTATTTTATCATGCACTTAAAAAACGAATGTACCTAACAAATTCATGGCTCTCTTTTTTACAATCTTCTTTTATGTTCTTTGTGTATTTAACTGTTAATGTTTGATAATTATTAATTTCCTAATAAAAAAGAAAAACATAAAAGAACTAAGGTTGTAAATGTATAGTAGCACTAGATAAATGAAGGCCTTGAATACAAGGTAGAAAAGAAAGTTTCAACTTTGCTTTGTGGAGAAATCAATAATCTCAGTTCCCTCTCATTTCTAAAATTCTGTCAGTCTGATACAAAGCTAACTTTGACTGTTGGTGAAAGGATACAATATTAGTTTGGAGAAGAGAAGCATAAGTTATAAATTCAATTTTACTTTACTTAGTAAATTTATCTAATATTATTAATATTGAAATATTCATATCAGAACATTAAGTTGACTTTCATTTTTCATCTTTGTTAGCACAATATGAAATTATATCAGACATTCTAAAGACATACTAACTCATACTAAAAATTCTTAACATTTATATCTAATATAAATTGATGGGTTTAGATTGTCTGCAAAGTTTTGTCTGGAACATTCTTTTTTCTAACTTTTAACCCTCTTTTTGTAGTTGCATATTTAATCTATATATTAATCTAAGATAAAGCACCTAAAGATTTTGACAGAAGGATTACATGAAATAATTTTAACTTAATATAAGTTAGACAGACACACCAGGATTTTTCATAGAGCAGATTGTTTAAGTTCTCCTACTATCTTTCATTCATTCAACAAACACTATTCTACTTCTGTGTGAGGTGCCATGTTAGGCAATAGTACCCTAATATCCCCAGCTCTAATGTGCTTCCATTCTGGTAGGGAAAATGAGAAATGAGGCATGTACACAAAAGTGACCCAAAATTGAATGTGGTAGCTACCATAGGAGGAGTATAAACCCAAATTCTTTTCAGTTTAGAGGAGGACACATCCCTTCTGGCATTGGTAAATGAAGCCTTCCATTGGAATATGCAACATGTGAAATGGAATTACTCAGGCGTTTCAAGGCTTAGACATCTTGGAATTTAGAGGGATGCCATTTACAGAAATATAGATGTGGAAGGAAATGTATTTCTAAGACTTGTTGGACCTCTATGTTAATGATCAACAATAGGCAGGAGACCTGCATCCCTGCATAGAAGTGGAGAGAACTACATCAATGGACTGAATGGATAAAAAGAGAAAGATGGTTTAAGAAAGCTGGCGCCAGCCTCCTGAGCTGTCAGCTTTAGGGGAAAGGTTCCTTCTTTGGAACCAGTAGCTAGAAGAGGGAAGAGTGAAAAATAGGAAAACAGCAAAGAGATAGGAGAGATGGTCCTGAGGTAAATGCTGATGCAACATAATAATCAAGCATCTGAACATAGGCATTGTGCTATTTATTTGTTATTCTTTTTTCATGTTTTTATTCATCTTCAAACTTAGACTAATAAAAAGCGTCATTAATCTATCATGTTTGAGAGATTTGAGGGGGGCTTTCCCTCTAGATGAGGAGGGTCACGTATAAACTATTAGGACCTTCTGTTTTGGAGAACAACTGACTTTTGAAAAGTATGATCCTAATCAAGTAAAAGATTAGCTCATTTGAGGTACCAGTCTGTGTTCTGGTTGTAGTCTAGTGTAGTGTTTTATATTAATCAAAGGGGAGAAAACTTTTTGCTTAAAGAGATAGTTGAATTTCGGGTGGGACACATTAAATGGAGATGTCCAGCAGTCAATTAAAACAAGGAGATTTGTGTTTATAAAAGAGATTAGGACTAGAGATATAGTTCTGGTCATCATTTTTATTTAAATGGAAGGAGAAACTTTGAGAGTGACCAAGACATTTGAGTAAGAGTGAACATAGGAAATGAAAATGATAATTATAAATGAAAACACTAATATTTAGTTCCAGAACTGACATTTAGAAAAAGGAGAATAGAATTAAGCAGCATGCCTATCTGCTTAAGTGGAAAGATGAGGAAAAGGAAGTAAGAAAGGAGAGGTCAAAAGAGTAGTCATAGTAGGAGGGAGCCAGTCCAAACCCTTAATTTTACAAATATGAGGTAATGTATATCCAAAAAGATAAAATGATTTCTTGAAGGTCACGAAAAAGACAGTGTCAAAAAGAATAAGTATAGTTAGCAGTACCAATTGCTGCAAAAATGTCAGGGACTAATGTACTAAGAAAGTAATTACCTTTTGTAATTGCATCATCATTGATAATGTTTGTAAAAATAGTTTTAGTTATAAGAAGTTAGTAGATTTCAAGGGATGGAAGAGTGAGGAAGTAGAAGTAACAAGTAATCATTAATTACTTTCAGGAATTTTAGCAGTGAAAGAAAGGAGAGAACCCAAACCATAGCTAGAGGAAGTAGCAGGGCTTAACAAAGTTATTTTATACACGAGAGAGGGATGGAGGGGAGGAGAGGATAGAATGTTTGTTATTAAGAGAAGATAAACCATTAAGATTAAGACTAAAGATGCATGATGTGAGAATAGGAATAATTGTTGAAGTGAGATCTTTTAGATGTTGTTTTTCAAAAGATTATCATTGAATTCAATTGTTCCTTATTGATTAATTGAATTTATCTTGGAAAAAAATTGAAACATGTGAGCCAAATATAATTCTAATTTCCTGGGTACTTTTACTTTATGAAAAGAAATTATCAAAAAATCTTTCACAGATAAAGTCATTGGGTAAACTTCTTTAATAGTTGATTAACACCAGTATAGATTACATTGCTATAGATTCTTAGAATGCTGAGGCTAAAAGGTCTTACAAGTTCATTTAGTTCAAGTTTTCTGAACTCAGATAATATTATCATATGCTTAAATTCTCTTCCATAGTACTCCTTAATTCATTGGTTCTTAGCAAGTTCAGTGAACAAAAACCAGGCACTAGAGAAAGCTAGTAGTAGAAGGAGCAGGGACATATGAACATTTTTTTTTAAACTCTTATCTTCCATCTTGGAGTCAGTAGTGTGTATTCTCCAAGGCAGAAGAGTGGTAAGGGCTAGGAAAAGGGGGTTAAGTGACTTGTCCAGGGTCACACAGCTAGGAAATATCTGAGGCCAGATTTGAACTTAGTACCTCCGGTCTCTAAGCCTGGCTGTCAATATACTGAGACACCCAGCTTCCTCCTTTCTTTTGCTTTTTAAAAAATGTTTTTAAATTTGAATAAGTAGAAATGGTTAGTAGTTAATTTGTTGACTAAAATTAAAAAAAAAGTTTGCCAGAAATTGACAGTTAAGTCGAGTTCCCTATTCCTATAAGTAAACTGAGAGGTTATGTGATGTATTAGAAAGTTAAAGAACTAATTAGTGGAATCACTAGTTTAAGAATCTTATTGCCAGAGTTTCTTTTCAGTGCTCTTTCCAGTGAAAACCACCTTGCAAATAATTAGATAAATTTAATTAATGATGATTTAACATTAAAATACTTTCTTCTTAAGTATTAATAGTTCAAAAACTGTGAAAGATAATTTTTAGAGCTGGGGGAGCTCAGGTCTTTGGTATAATTCCCTCTTTTTTAGAAGAGAAAACTTGATCGGTCAAATGGATCAGTAATTTCACTTATGTAGGAATTCCTGCCAGTGATGCTGTTTGCAATTCATCCATGCTTGCCAATCTTATTCAACTCATCAATATTTTCATATAAATATACCACAGAGGGTTCACCTGGTCAACTGGGAGCCTTCTTCTCTGACATCACAAGGATACTAATCAAGTATATGGGTTATACCTTGATTATCTCTCTCTTCATTTTTTTCAATTATATATTCCTTTTTTGAAGAAAAAGGGGGAAGGGAGGAGAGAAACACACTACAAAGTCCCCCACACTCAGTCAGCCTAGTTTTAGAGTTGTCTTTCTTCCCCTCGGTTGCAAAATACATAGTTATTACAATCTCAAACTTTCCCATGCTTTTGACATGCTTAAAAGTTTGCTTCAGCTGGACCTTGTAAACATTTATTTTCTACACAAGGCAGTTGGATTACTATATAAATGATCACTCTAGAACAGTTACTGTCTTCCTTAAAAACAAAGAAATAAACAAAATATTATGGGGGCAAGAGACACATTATCTGTGTGTTCTGGGTCTGTTCCTTTTAATCCTGTGCAGAATTTTGTTTTAGCATTGTCAGTTCATGCTATTGTTTCATGCTTATCAAAGTATTTTCCAGGTCAGTCCTGTGGTCAGCCAATTGAGGGCTACAACCCTCATAGGAAAGAAATAATGTGGTCTTCA
This sequence comes from Monodelphis domestica, assembly GCF_027887165.1. Taxonomy (NCBI): domain Eukaryota; kingdom Metazoa; phylum Chordata; class Mammalia; order Didelphimorphia; family Didelphidae; genus Monodelphis; species Monodelphis domestica. The sequence goes on along the minus strand of NC_077229.1, from coordinate 456,265,561 downwards.
AAGAAGACCTGCTACCATCTTCAATTTTTTTTCTAATCCTTTTCACTGCTCCTTTTCTGACTGAAGAACCAAATGTGCCCCTCAGAACCATTTTTATCTTTCTAGTTCTTGGGATATTCAGCATTCCATCACCATTTTTTAAAAAATCATCATTAGAATTGAAACATATATATATATATAATTAAAGCATATGTGCTTTTCATTGCCCTGGGTGCTACTGCTTTCTTTTTTTTTTATATTAACTAGCTTTTCTTTCACACTGTTTTAGGTGATATTAACAAAACTCTCATTTCATCAGTGTAAATACTAACTTGTGAATAGCTTAATCCTCATCTCTCTAGAAGCATTTACATTTTTCATTGGGAATGGTTGTTAACTGAAATGAATTTTATTGATGAAATTAATTAATTTTAACAAAGTGGAGTTGAAAAATAGGCCTTGTAATGACAATTTTTGAAGGGTGGAACAGGTGATTTTTCTTAAGAGTCTGTCCCTAAGGCAGTTTATCAGTTGCTGTTCTCCTTAGACTGTCCTCTGCTTCTGAGACTTTAAAAATTCCAAATTTTTAGAGTAGATGGTTCTAATTGTAGAGCTCTCAGGAATTCCAGAGCTCTCTTCCAGAGGAAGAGAACAGGAGTGGCCAATTACATATATGAGTCCCCTGTAAATTGAATGCATGTAAGTCTTTGTTAACAAAACATACTTTGTAATTAAGTATTAACAAAAGTAAATACAGATAACCATTGGGGCAATAATCAAATTGACAAAACATTTATAGCTCAAACAAGAGCTTTTAACTTTCTAATATACTTCTGTATTATAAATTGCTCACTGCCCATTTCAAATATTGACACTAAAACTTAGACCCTTACCTTCTTTGTGGCTGATCTTTCTGAGGACCCCAGTGCCCTGGACCACTTTTTTAGATTTGCTCTTGTTCCTCCTAGTCTTCCCCTGAAAGGAGTCTTTCAGAACCACCATTAGGAATTGTTCTTTTTACAACAAAATTTGTGTTCATATAATCAGCCTATTCTCAGTTAATCTGGGAAGCAAATAAGTCTGCATCTTTCTGGCTTTCCTCTTTTCTCTTTTTACAACTCAGCCATACACTTTCTGAATTGTGAAAAATCTTGTTGAGAGTAAAGAACAATATTTCTTTCTTTTTCTTTTAAAGTAAATCAATAACATTAGTGCAGTTTCTCTCCCAAGCTTCATCCCCATCCCTATTGCCCAGGATAACCAACCAGTTTCTATATCTGTTGCTGTGAGGCTAAGCTTCCTCATCTTAAATATCTAAAGACTTCATCTAACTCTCTCTTCTAAATAAAATCAAGATGGCCTCTCCTAGCCCATGGCTTTTTCTTTCCAATTAATGAGAGAGGGACAAAAACTGGGAATGCCAGGGTAATTTATACTCGGTTAATGTTGTTTCTCTTCCTGGTCAGTTTAGTTTTAGGTATACTACAGGTTGTTTATCATAGAACTATCTCTCTATCAGTGATAGCAAAAGTTATAAATATTTGTAATTCTTCTGCATATATTTTTAAAACTTAAGAAAACCTGTTGAATTCTTTTTCTGAACACTAACCACTATGACACAACCAGATATTAATGCCACTTACTCTATTTATTTATCCAGTTTCTAAACTTTGAAGTTCTATTTTTAAAAGCCCCACTAGTTCAGATAATTTGTTATTCTTGAAAATATAATAATACAAAGTTAAATTTAATTAGTCTTTCAGTTATTAAATGTAGTTAATGGTTTGGTGTAAGGAAGAGAAAGAGCCTGCTTCAAAGCCTGTTAGAACTGGTTTCAAGTTCTTTGAGACACAAACTGACTCTTACTTTGGACAAGTCACTTAACACCTCAGGGCTCTAGGTGGTTCTTGAAGACCGTAACTACAAAATAGATGCTGACCCATGTTAGTAGTTTTTTTCTCATGGGAGTTCCCTATATTATCCAGTTCTCAAAGGAAGAGGTGGCCCACTTCCTTGACAGTGCATATCCTTCCACATGCACACATGATCCCATTCCATTAGGTCTTCTTCAGCAGATTGCTCCCTATATTATCCCTATATTCTCACTAAATTTCACTCTCCCTAATCACTGGCAGCTTCTCTGCTTCCTACAAACATACTGGTGTCTCCCTCTTCCTCGAAAAACCCTTACTTCTTCTGTTCCTCCCCATTAGCTAGTGTCCATTATCTCTCTTCACTTTCATGACTAAATTCCTTGAGAAATTTATCTACAGTGAATGCATCTGCTTCCTTTCCTCTGACTCTTCTCACTTAACTCCCTGAACCTTCTGAGACTTCTGACTTCCTCATTCAACTTCTTGCCTAACATGAGCGGTCTGTTCATCAGTTTTCCCCTCTCTGGGTTCTGTATGGTCCCAATCATCTCTGTTCCCTGAGACAGCTTCAGTGGATGTATCAAGGAAAGCTACATGAGTCTCAAGATCCTAAATTTAAGGATTAGATATTAATACAATTTTAACCAATTGTCCCAAGATATCCTTTTAAATTATGCTCATGATTTTGTCTCATTTTTAATTAAAAGGAAAAGAAAGTAAAAAGGAATTATTGAAGTAGCAACTGATGCTAGACTTCACAGAACAGTTCATCAAAACTTTTGATCCAGAATGGTGTGCTATTCAGTTGCTGATGATTTCTTGGCAAGATATTATAGATGGTTTGTGTACCGCATTACTTTATTAGACAAAATTCATGGAGAAAATGTCATTTGAATTCTAATCTCATTACTTTAAAAGATTTGTGATTTTTCTCAGCTCTTTTGTGAGGACCTCTCTAACCCCATAGGTCAAATCCTCTTCATGCTTTAGGGCAGTGGTCTCTAAAGTGAGGTGCATGAGTCTATTGGGTCTGTGGAAGAAAATATTAGAATTGCCAATTCTACATTCCCTTTTTATCTAAAAGGAAAATTAAGCTTTACAAGCTGACTGGCACACTCAGATCAGTTGGTCATCTATCACATACAATATCTGAGGTATCCTGGAGGAAGAGAGGTAGCACAGGGAGTGACAGAGATTTCCTTACTCTTCATTTGTACTCATTTTATCTGGAAATATTGTAGTTTATGTACTGGGGTACAAAAATGAATTAAATGAATTTGCAGATTATATTCTCTAGCTTTAACTAGGGGTTAGGACCATGCCTATGATTTCATTGATAGAGGAAGCTCCTTCTATGCAATTTAGTTGCTTAGAAAATTGAGTAGATAAATGACTTGCTTAGGGTCATACAACTTGTATGTATCAGAGTTAGAACTTTAATCTCAATCTACTTTGCTTCAGGGCTAGCTTTCTAACCATCTCCTATGGCAGGCTGCCATGTAGTTTCAACCAAGCCTCACAAAATGGGCAAAATGGCTTAGAAAAATTCCTATCTCCCTCAAAAATAAATCATGGCAAAAAGATAAAACAAATAATCTGTTGTGAATATAAACAGCAAAACATTTGGAAAACTGGAGTGAGATTTTTTTTTGTCAGCTACATTAGAAAATAAAACCATTGAGATTATTTGGAATATGAATTTATATCCACTGTTATTAACAATAAATCTCCTCCCCAAATATATATTGTAACATGACTCTTGACATTTTAAGTAAAGATAGCACAAAACCATCACAAATAGCAAAATATTGAAAACCTTAAACTTTTGTTGCCAGAAAGTTAAGTGCTATAGCACATATAAAACTCCTCACAAACACTCTGTCCCTCATCTGTCCCATGCTGGAAACAAAACAGGGAGCCATAGGGCAGAACACATCAAAATACTGTAAGAAGACTCCTTAAGTTCTCCAGCTACCTCACATTTTATCCCACTTGCCCAGGTTGCACTGCAATTTTTCCTGACAGTGCTACTTAGGGACCCCTAGGCTTTATTTTTGGTTCAACTGTTGAAGTCTACTATTTGATTTTTTCTTCCAATTAGAATTTTGAGTTCTAAAAACAGAGAATGTCTGGCTTTCTTGTTTGTATTTCCAGCACTTAGTACAGTGCTTGGACATACAGTAAACCAAATGCTTCTCCATTCTACTCCATTTAAATTTGGAAACAATTTTACCCATTTAAAAATCTTCTGATTAAAGAATTTCAGTGGTTTTTGAACCAATTGATTAAAAATATAAAAATACAATATTTTCTGATTAGTTTGCTAGGTTGAAAACAGAAGATTCTAGCAGGAGTTTCACTCATATATGCCACTATATCACAGAATTATTCAATAAGAAACTTTTCTTAGGCGCCTTCAAATAATTCCTACTCTTACTCTGGTAGGGAAAGCTTGAAGCCATGGCCACAGTTCCTAGATTCATATTTTGAAGTTTACTTCCAGAACAGGGAATACAAAAGTAGATTTAAAGTGGCCTCAGAAGAGATTTTGTGGGCTTTAGCGGGCACTTGATTACATAGGAGCCATGTGATTACTACTACTGGAAATCCACCATAATTATTTGTACTGGAAGCAACAAAGAAAACCAAGAACATTTTAATGCTTCTAGTTGTCTGATGAGATTGTCTGGGTCTATGAAAAAAAAGTATTGTGCCCCTTGAAGCCACTAATGTCCTTTCCTTTGTGAAGAAAAATGAAAATAAGCTTTATTTCTATAAGTTTTACTATCTTTCCCAATTTCATAAGATACATTTGGGCTAGTCTAGTAGAAAAGTAAAGCTAGAACCCATCCTTTGAATAATCATATACCCAGTATTTAAAGCAGTAGTGTCAAACCCAAATAGAACCCCCCGTGGACCACATATTGACATCATCTATGCTCTATTTTGCTTTTATTTATTTTGTTAATATTTCCCAATTTTATTTTAATCTGGTTCAGACCACACTCAGGAGTTGAGTGTTTGACAGCTCTCACTTAAAGCATCATATATTATAGCCACCATTAAGTTCTATCCTTTGTTGTAAAATAGAAATTGGTTATTACTGTCTATTTGACTAACAATTGGTATTATTCTATATTCTTGTAATCATCTTAAATAAGAGATGTATTATTGATGCAGGGTATATGAAATGACCTTTTATTTTTATTGTAACATTGATATTAAGAATCAATCAAAATAATAATTTTCATTAATGAAGCTGTTGTGTTTTTATAAAAGATAAATTGGTCCAGCAGTTCAGCAGCTGAAAGAACATAAAACAAAAGTCTATTATTGGCCCGAGGCTTGCTTCTATTCCTTGCTTTAGTTCTCATAAATGTGCTCTAAAATCTTAAGTACTTTGAATTTTTGGAAGATACTTTGTTGAATTTATTTGTTGAAATCATATATGGTTCAAACCTCATAAGTCATAAGCAACATGTAAAATGATCTCTTGTATATCTTAAATTTGGTTTGAAGTTTGATATCTTATTTTCCCCTAATGATTAGTTTGATTTGGAGCATGATGGAGAAAGGACAACAAAGAAAGAATATATGGAAGAATTTTATTTAAAAAAACCAAAAACCAAAATGAAGGAGTAGCTAGAAAACAAATGAAAGTAGAACCAAAGATTTCCTTTAGGTCAGCTCAGTTGCTATTTCATTCCTTCTCAAAACTACCTTGTATTCATTTTGGTTATATTATGTTTATATTTATTTATGTACGTGTTGTTCCCTTGTGTAGAACAGAAAACTCCTTAAGAGCAAAGGAATATTTCATTTTTATTTTTGTATCTTAGTGCTTTAATACATGTGTATCGATTGATCAAACTGAGAAATTTAAGAATGGAAAAATATAAATAGGAAAAATATAATTCAGCTTTCTAAGAAGTTTTTCCATATAAAATAATTTTAGCATTTATCAGTTTTATTTAGTTCCATTATTAGTTAGGACCAACTCTGTCTATATATCATCAGATTGTGATTCAGTGATATAGTCTCAGGGATATCCATCAATTTTGAGACCTCTGGTGGTTAATAGAAAGCCTCAAGAGGATCCTGTCCTATGTCTCTCCCCTTTTCCTCCCTGCCCTTAAACATTTAAAAAAAAACCCTCTTTATCAATTTTGGGGATCTTTTACTAATGTGAGCAACTTGATGTAATTACTGAAGCAGGTGTTTACTAATAAGAGGTAAAGGCATTAAGTTGTCTCTGGATTTGGGTATGAGAACAAATATTTCACCAGAAGAATCTAATTTAATTAAAGTTTAACCATGAGAAACTAGGACAGCTAATTGGCTCCCTGGAAGAGAGCCAAGCCTAGAAATGGGAGGTTCTGGGTTCAAATTTGACTTCAAACATTTCCCAGCTGTGTCACCCCAGGCAAATAACTTATCATTCTTCTACCTTGGAATCAATACACCGTATTGAGTCTGAGATGGAAGATAAGAGTTTTTTTTTTTAAAGGAACCAATAGGGTTTAGGGCTAGTGGACTCCACTCCCCTATTTTGTACCCAGACCTTCAGTGTGAATAATTCATTCCCAGGGAGCCTTGCCTTTACTAAGAAGGGTTGGCAAAGCCCTTTAGCCCATTGTCTTAGTGATGATTTTACTTATAGAACTGGGCTGGAGAACTGAATGAGTCAGAGATTGTGAGGGCAGGGAGCTGCTCCCCCCTCTTATGGCTGACAGCTAATGTTTATCACTATATATATGGGTGATAAACATTAGCTGTCTCTCTCTCTCTCTCTCTCTCTATATATATATATATATATATATAGCATAAAAAGAACTCAGTGTACAATATAAATCAGTTATGGGTCAGGTAATTTATTACTGCAGACAACTAACCATAAAAGACTCACAATAAAATGCTAAGCATAAAAAACTCACAAATATTCATTTAGCAAAAATAAATTTAAGAAAGATCCAGTACGTTGGCATATCTACTGTTATAGTCTACCCAGAGACTATTGCTTAAATCTCAGAACATAAAGAGCTTGCAGAAGTGTTAATTAGGCATTTCCATTGTATATCTCACCTTGGCTCTGAACTGTCTGAGCAACTTTCCATAGTAAACAGGCTTGGACAAATCCTTTTTATCAATGACTGTCCTCCCCAAGAAGGGAGGTGCTTGCTTGACTCCCCTGCTGCTCTTAGGCTCAAGCCTGATAAGACTCGGGATCTGTCCAACCCACCACTTCAAGTCTAGAGTCATCTGAAATCTTCATCTAACATTAGATAGCAGCTATCATCTAAAAACAGGAAAAGACACAAAAGCAGCAGCCTAAACTCCCTGGTAGGTTTGCTGGGCAGGATTTGTGCTTTAGATGCCATCTTCTCAAAACTACGTGGAGGCTAGCGTGGGAGTCAGGGTGTATGCCATCATTTCCCCAATTGCTCCCCTGAATTGGCTTCAAAACAGATCTTAGCAACTTTATAGGAAGGGAGAAGGGGATGTGAGGGGCTAGGGGCTCCCTGGAGTCGAGTCTCCCAGCTCCAAAGTCTGTAAGGGGTTTCCTTAATATTTAGCATTGACTAGAAGCAGGTCCTAAAGTTCCTTTGTGGCACACCAGAACCAGGGGTGGTAACTCTGAGCATATTCCATAGGTAGCAGCCCCTAAAAGCCCTGGTGAAAATAAAGAAAAGAAGAAAGGCATAGGAAAGGGGTGGGTCTGTGATGTTGTAGAATCTCAAAAGTGCATCTCTAGAAGAACTGAAGATGTTTATCTTAGAGAAAAGGAGATTTGGGTAGTTTGGTGGGGTTCATAATACCTGTCTTCAGACATTTGGAGGGCTGTCATATCGAAGAGGAATTAGGCATTTTTGTATCAAACTCAGGATTGGAAGAAAAGGTGGAAGTTGCAGAGAAAGATTTTAATTCAATTGAACACTTATTAAGCCCCAGTTATCTGCAAGATACTGTACTAGCTTTTGGGAATGCCAATATACAAATGAAGCTGTCTACACCCTTAAAGGCACTTTCCTTCTCTATTGAAAGGATGCAGCATATACATGGTAAGTAAAGTAATGCAAAGTAATTCCAAGAGGGAGAAAAGAAAAAAAATGGGGGAGGGAAAGGAAAAGCCTTTTGTGGGGGGTAGAACTTGACCCATCTTTTGAAGGAAGCTGGGTGGAAAGGACCAAGGAAGGACACCTTCCAGACATCCAAAATGATAAAGGTGTAATAAGCAAGAGAATTGGATCTTGGACTAATGACTTAAAAAATAATTTATTTAAATATTTATCCATGGTTACATGTACTTTCCTTCCCCCTTTCCCTCTCCCCTTCCAGAGCAGACAAGCAATTCCACTGGTTTACACATGTATTATCATTCAATACCTATTTCCATAATAATCATTTTTGTAACAATCTTTTAAAAACCAAAATCCCACATCCAATACCTATATAAACAAGTGAAAAATCAAGTGTTTTCCTTCTGTGTTTCTATTTGGACTGATGACTTTTGAAATCACAATTTTAGTTGTGATTTAGTTGGTGATGAGGGAAACCAGACTGCAAAAATTTGAGGAGAGAGTAAATAATGAAAGTGAAGCATAAATTGTTTTTAAGAAGTTTGTCAGCAAAGCGAAAAGAGAGAGACAGCATAGCAACTGAATGTGAACAGGATCAAAGAAAGGGATTTTTAGATTTAAGATGCCCAGCCAGGTTTGTATTTCAATGTAGGGGGCAAATTGAAGATGCATGAGCTAGAGAGAAGGAATGAGTGTTGGAACAACTTTTTGAATGAGGCAAGGCAATGTGATCAGTGGTATAGATTAAATAGTTCTCAGAAACAGGAAGGAACAGTAACTTGGGAGCTGGAGATAAAGGGCAGGTTGGGAAAAGTTGAATTTGTAATAGATTTCTAGAATAGATGTTTGTTTAATTAAATTAAACTAGAATATAGCTATATTGAGGGAACAGAGAGAAGTCTATTTAGAGTATAATGTAAGGAGTGAATGTCTAGAATTTGCAAGGAGTCAAAATTCTCCTTGAAAAAGCAAAACAATATATTTTGATAAATATGAGCCACAAAATATAATTTTCTATTGACACAGAATATCTAAGTAAATTAGTGTTTTTAATAACTATATGGGATAGTGGATAGACTATTGTAGATGAAAGACTTATTTTTGAATTCCACTTAGGCATTTACTAACTGTGTGATCCATGGCAAATCATTTGTCCCTTTTCAGACTCAGTTTCCTCTTTTGTAAAATGATAATGATAAAACTAATAACATTACCACACAGCTATGTTTCATATTAGATAATATATATGAAGCATTTTATATAGGAACAGAATTATTCTTTGAAGAATGACTTGTATATGTCCACCTCCAAAGAAAGATAAAAAGAAACAAGTGAGATCTAGTTTGCTGTGTGTGTGTGTGTGTGTGTGTGTGTGTGTGTGTGTGTGTGTGTGATATTAATGTGTTGTGGTTTTTTTTTGTCAAATGATGCCTTCTCTTGTGGAGAGGAATGGAAATGAGGAATTGGGAATTTTAATGTAAAAAACACAAAAATATAAATCATCAAAAAAAGCAAAGCATCATATAAATATCAGCAGTTTACTTTGGTAGTCTATTCCACTTTCTATGATGTGGACATATCCAATTGCCATACTAAAACCCAAAGCAGGAATTGCATTTATATTACATTAAAACTCATTGAAGTAGCCCAGTGATGGTGAACCTTTTAGAGACTGAGTGCCCAAACTGCAAACCTTATGGAGAGGGGGAAGGGAGTAGCCCTACCCCTCATCCCTCTGGCTTTCTAGTAATGAATTCTGGTAAACTCTGTGCTGGGGCAATAGTGTGTGCCCACTGAAGAAGGCTCTGAGTACCTCCTCTCTGGCATGCAACACAGAAGTAGACTATATACCATTTTTTACTGAATTTTAAATCCTAAATGTTTTAATAAAGTTTCCTCTAGAAATTATATTTGTATATAATCTTAATTGAAATAAAATGTCAGATCATAGTAAATAAATTACTTTTGAATAGATTTTTTAATGGCAACTAACTTCATAGATTTGTAGAATATGAGAACTAGAAGGGAATTGACTTGGTGATTTCTAAGGTTACTTAGAACTCTCACCATCTAAATCTAAAGATTTAGGACATGTAGTACAACCACTTGACTTTACAGATAGGAATCTGAGGTCAAGCAATCACTTTGCCTAGGCTACATTGCTAGCAGAGTGGCAGAATCATGACTTATATTATATCTTATAGTAGTTGTTTCTTAAGATTAGATTTTGGGAAAATAGGTTGATGTATTTCTATAATTAAACTGGAGACTATAGGAGAGATTTCATTTTCTTCAAGTTATTAAAAACCATTATGGTTTTTATGGAAAGGAAATAAGCATTTATATAATGCCTACTATGTGTAGATATTGAACTTAAGTCCTTTACAAGTATTATCTCATTCTTAAAACAGCCCGGCCAAGTAGTTGCTTTTACAACTGAAGGAAAAAGAAGCTGAGAGAGACAGAGGTTAAGTGACTTACAACTAGTGTCTGAATTAAGGTTTAACTCAAGTCTTCCTGACTTATTCATAGAATTAATTTTTCTTTTTTTAGAAAATTGGAAGTTGATGTTGAGGAAAAATGCTACTCTCATATCCTAGGCATTTTTACTTTTTTGAATGGAAATTAGCAAAATTTCTATTTTTACAAGTGTCTGTGAGGCTGGATTTAAATTCAGGTTTTCTTGACTCCAACTCCAATTGCTCTATCCACTGTTCTACTTAGATGTCCTGTCTCTATGGGATAAGAATCTAAAGAAGAAAAATATATCTCCCCCACAAACATACTGTTTTGATTTAAAAGGTCTAACTTGAGTATACATCTGTTTGTACACACCCATTATCAAGTATAACACAGCATAATGGATTGGAATTGAAGGGAAAACAAACCTTAATAATGAACATCAGGAAAAAAAAGGCTTTTTTTTTTTCTGACAGTGAAATGCATTATATTGTGAAATTATCTTCAAGAGGAAATGGTGAAGTCCCATTGCTTGTCATTTAACAATGTACTCCAGAATATACATATTATAGTATTAGGAGCAATAATAATGCATTGGCAAAAGAGAAACAAAATGAATTAATAGGTCTTTCCATCTCTAACTTTTACTGTTCAAGTTGATTTCAGTCCTAATGCAGAACAGAATCGTTTTTTTTTGTTGCTCATGCAAGTACTCTCTTTCTTTAAATTAATGTGGTTCTCATTTATTCAGGAAGTGTCTAATGGCATTTAGGGGGAGGGGAAACTCATTAGCTTCCTTCCTGAGTAATGTAGTTTTTATTTCCTGTTGTAACTGTGGCCTCAGCCAAAACCAACATTTTTTTTTTAAAGAAAAGAAAAAAGATTGAGATGCTTATGTTTAGGCACATTAAATTCATTGGAACTATGATACATAATAAAATATTAAATGATATTTTGCTAAACCATTAAAAAAAAAGACCATGACATCACAAACTATTCCTAAATTTTCATCCTCAGGATTTCAGTTTATTCTTTGCTTTACAGAAATGTTCAACATTCGGCACTCAAATATACCAGTTTTGTTTCAGAAATCTATTTTTAAAATTTGTATTGTAGCTTAATTTATGGGTAAATTGCTATCATACATACCCCTCTACCATCTGTATAATGGTTCTGTAGTACAACCCATACCTTAAAGTACTTCTGTACTACTAAAGTACTATCAGAGTACTAACTCAGATCATCATTCTTTAAAATGATAGACTCCAAGTGCTATTTTAGAATGTTCTATCTATTGAGTTGATTACTGAGTTTGTGTGTGGGATGGGGAATAACCTCTTTCAGGAGTGCTTAATTTGGGGGTTCACATCCATAGATAGATTTTAGAGAATCCACGAACTTAGAGGGTAAACATTTATACATTTCTTTTTACTTTTCTGACTGAAATTTAACATTTCCTTCAGTTATGAATTGTTGTTTTTGCTCAGTCATTTTCAGTTTTGCCTATTTCTTCCTGACCCTATTTGGAGTTTTCTTGGCAAAGATATTGGATCAGATTGCCATTTCCTTCTGCAGCTCATTTTTTACAAATAAAGAAACTAAGGCAAACTGTTAGGTGACTTACTAGGGTTATAGAGCTACTAAGAGTCCAAGGCAATATTTGAATTTAGGAAGATGAGTCTTCCTGATTCCAAGCCTAACACTATACTATACCAGCTAGCTGCCTATGATGACTTTGTCATCAACAGAGATCACAAATATTTTCACATCACATCAGTTTTTATAGAGCTCTAGAAATACTATCCATCACCACTTCAAAATTACTGCAGTTATTAGGTCCCTTGACTTGCCTTTATTTTAAAAGTATTCTCTTGTTGTTTAATGCATCTATAAACATTCTATCACAAATTTCATTTTTTCCATACCTTGCTAACTTGCTTTTCCATATAATTGATTTCCCTTTGAAATCTTATGTATTTTATTTTAGGCATTTAAAAACATTCTTTTGAGAGTAGGGGTTCCAGACTGCCAGAGGGGTTCCTCAAACACAAAAAAGGTTTAAAAACCCTTGTACTATATGTTGTTGTATGAATTTTGGGGGGAGAGGAGGAATCATCTGTCCCTGTGTGAAAAAACTCCTCCCACTTACTTAAATTGGAAATTAATCTGTTACGGAGAGTTGTATGAGGCACAAAAGATTGTGACTTGACTACAGTCAAACATTTGGAAGGCATCAGAGGCAGGCCTTGAATCTAGAACTGATGATCATTTATCAGTCCTTATCTTTTGTGATTTATCTGCTGTATTTGACACAGTAGATCACTCTCTTCTCCTCTGAGGGCTTTTTTGATAGCATTGTTCTCTTCTGCTTCTTTTCCTTTCTCCTTTGCTGCTTCATAATCCAGATCACAACCCATAAAAGTATGGGTAACACTGTTCTGTCCTTGGTCTCCAGATTTTCTTTCTATATAATCTCTTGGTGACATTAGCTGTCATGAATTTAATTATCTTCTTTTTCAATGACTCCCAGATTTAAATACTGTCTCTAATTTGCCGCAGCCTTAAACTCTACAGCACCAGTTGTCTATTGGCCATTTCAGACTGGATCTCCCCAAAATTTTTCCAATTCAACATGTCCAAAACAATTAGTTCAGGCCCTGTGAACTAGCCAAATGATTGTAGTGGCCTCCTACTTGGACTCCCTGGCTTGGATCTCTTTTTACTTTAGAATATCTTATCTATTGCTTTAAAAAAATTTTTTTTTAATGCTGATTTAACCATACCTGAATTCCTTATCCATTAATTCCACTGGACTGCTTTTACCTAAATAGTAAATATTAGCTCCTCTGTTTAGTCTTTTAAAATCCCTCTCAGCTTTGTGCTAACCTAACTTCCCACTTGCACTCTGGACCAGTCAAATTGGCCTTTTTTCCCATCACAGGGAACATTCCTTCTCCCCAAAGTGCACCACCTCCCTGTCTCATGTCTACACCTCTGCCTTTGTGTCTTGGCCCTTCCTGCAATGTCATCTCTCCTTGCCTCCCCCAAGTTGAATCCCTCTCTTCCTTTAAGACAAAGCTGAAGCAAGCCCCATTTTCATCACAAAATCTTTAGAAATCCTCTTTGCTGCTAGTGCTGTCCATCACAAACCTAATGTGAAATTAATTACTTTTTATTCATTTGCATTTATCTCTTCCTATTTTTGCATACTTATTATATACCCTTGTTTTCTCTTCCATTCAAAGTAAGCTCCTTGTGAGTATAAATTATTTCATTTTTTGGTATTTATATCCCCAGTGACTAACAGTGCCTGGGAGCAAAGAAGTTGCTTAATACTTGTTGATTGATTCCTGACTCCCAAGATCTCCTCTATGCATTTTATTTATGTTATATTATCCTCTTTTCTTATTATAACATAAGAATTTAAATATTTATATTATATCATGTCTTTCTGCTACATGAATTATTCTGGCAAAAGTCTTTAAAAAATTTATCATTTTCTATCCTACACAGAAGAAAAGGTAGCTTGATATAATAGGAAGCAGCATTATACTTAGGAATCAGAAGACCTGGGTTCAGATTCTTTCTCTCCCACTAATTAGTGACTAGTCAATAATCTTTTTTAGCTGAATTTCTTTATCTGAAAATTTAGTGTGTTAGGCTATGAAATCTCAAAATTCCCTCTCAACTCCCTCATGCTTGAGGATTATTTTTATTTTAAAATGAGATTTCTCTTGAAAGCAACTCATACTTAGAATTAATCTCTAAAGAGCATTTGCATGATATTAACACCAGTGTATTAGATTAAATAAAGCAATGTTAAATTATTTAAAAGATTATTATAAAGGCTCGGGTCCTGATGACAGTAAAAACATATTCTAAAGTATACATTTCTCCAAAATACTTCTTGTGATTGTTCCCACCTTTGTAAAGCTGTAGGTACAATATTTTCTCCAATACATTTCAGAGCTGGAAAATCCAAGTCACTTAGAGTTTTAGTGACTCACCCAAGGCCACTCGGATGTGGGTGACAGAGGCAGAAGGAACATTCCTAACTCTCAGTTCTGTGCTCAGCAATCATGGTGCCTCATTAGCAGCATCATTTCTTGAACCCCTGCTGGGCTCCTGGCTCCCCTCTCTGCAGTTCATCTCCTCCCTCTGAAGCTGTGACCTATTTTTAACTTTGCCTTTTCAGGTGAAGTAATATTATTGCATGCTGAGTTTCATACATTGCTATGTAAAATGGATAAAGGGGAATTTATAAACAGTGAACTTACTTTCATTTCTCATTTCCTTTATAATAGCTAATACCACTATTTAAGCTACAGGTTAGCTGAAAAATCAAACTTTTTCTAAATTCTATATTGTTGTTTCATTTCTGCCCCCCCACCCCACATTATTTATTCTACGTACATAGAATAAATCAAGGTTGTTTTTTATTTTTTGTAAACCTCAATTTTCTTATGACTGTGTCTGATTATAATTAAATATTTGGCTATTCTGCTTGTTGAATATAGATACTTGTACTAAATCAATACTGTGTGAACCCAGCTGTGTCACATAAATTTGGCACTAGAGTAGAATATGCTAAAGACACTTAGAAAGCCCTCCTTTGCTTATGTATATAGCTGAAAAAGAATTACAATATAAATGCTCTCAGTATCAGAACATTAGCCGGTTAATGCTAACAATCTTAGCTTAATGCTAGGAAACAAAAATAAACCTGTAGGGGTTTTCTGTTTGTTTGTTTTGCCCAAATGGGAACAATTGTCTTAAGTTGTAAGAGATTACTTGTATTTATAATAGAAATAGCTGGTAAAATGTGAACACTTAGTCTCTTTGTTAATAAAGGACCAGTTTCCCACCCCCCACCCCAAATTTCCCATTATGGTTACTAAAAATTCTTTGGTGTGCTTAGCTTACTTCACTATTACAAATGATAATGATACAAATGCCAATGATAATGATTTAGATATATTTATTTCTTGTTAATAGACTCACATTAAGTATGAACAATGCTATAGAACAAGCCTGAAGTACAACAGTTTTGGGACTTAAACCATGAATTTTGAAACTGAGAAATAATTATTTTAAAAGTTTAGTTGAATTTTTGAATCAATTTCTAGAGGAAAACACAAAATATAACAATATTATTGAATGATTCATTCCAAGTAAAAAGCCAAATAAAGTGTTTTTAAACTTTTGACAGGATTTGAAAGAGAAAGGTTTATTTTGAGAAATAAATTCCCACTTCCTGAAATTAAAAATAGCCTCAATAAATAATGGAGAATTAAAATTGTCTTTGTAAAATATTTGCTCAAACTTTCATTTTAGGAACAAGATTACTTCAAATGTGATAAAACTGTATAGATTTAAGAGCCTCTTAAATTGGCCTTAAGATTCTTAAATTATTATTTTGTGTAATAAGGCATAATAAAATGCTCCAGACAAAATTATATTAATTACAAAACTGAAATCAAGTATCAGTGATATAGACTAAAGGATATGTTATGATAGGAATTTTATACAGTTATGGGGATTTTTTTCTGTGAAAGTGAATATCTGAAAGAAAATTAAGTCCACATTTCTGATTGCTGGAATTAAGTATATTGTATAATAACTTGAAACAGAAAAGACCAAGATTCACTAGTTAACTATTATTTCAAATGTCAATATTTGTAACATTAGTATAATGCCAAGTACATAGTAGTTACTTAATAGATGCTATTTTCCTCTTCCTTCTTTTTTTCAATATTTAAGTAAAATTTGTAATCAGTAAACTTGAATTAATTACAAAGTAACTTGGGTTTCTTTTTTTTAGTAATCAACTATTCCATGTCACAAAACCTGGTTTCTATCTTTTGGTATCTCAGAATTATTTTTAAGTGTTGTTTTCTAAAAATTCCATGAAGTGGAGAGAACATAATCAGGTTATGTCATAAGATCTGTAGCTGGAAGAGACCTTAGAGATTATGAAGCGCATCTCTGTTGAATTGAGTAGTGTAGGCATAGAACCCAACCATCTATAAATCTTTTATCTGTTGCGTCTATACCCTTTTGCTCTTTTTCTCAATCTGCCCTTACTCTGTCAGATGAGGTTATAGATTTTGAACTTTTCATTTACTCAAAATCATTTGTAATCTTTCAAGAGCTCTTTTTGCTGGGAAAAACTGTTTCTCTTCTACTCCTGGGCATTGTAACAATGTACAAATTCTTTTAGTGCTCAGACCCCCTTGGCAGAGTACTAATAAAGTATTATGCTTTTTCAGAGGCAGGCAGATGTTTCAACTTAAGAGTTTAAATTTTCTTAAGTTCGAGAACTGCCATATTCTCCCAGATGTGCTTTGGAGCTATGGAGTTTTTTTCCCTCTCGAGGTGTACATAGCACTAGGACTATACAACCTTTCCTCATCCAGCTCTTCAAATAGCAGCCCATTTTGTTATATCTAATTGGCTTTCAGCAAAACTACACCTCTTCTTACAGCAAAGCAGAGGCAATGCCCATCATTCCCCCTTTGTTTCTCTCTTTCACACCAGATGGGGCAATAAAGGGCAACACTGGAAATCCCTAAAAGGTTTCCTTTCTTTTGCTCTTAACTGGTGCTAGAAAGCTTTTCTCTAGCCAATTAGCTCTTAGCAAAATAATATATTTTTTCTAGAAAGTACATTTCCCAGCAAAATAATTGCAATCTTCCTGTCGACTTGAGTTCGCTCCTATATTCAATTTTCTTAAACAGCATTTTTATTACTTCCTTTTCCTTCTAAATCTTTTGTACCCAAAATCTGCTTCTATCTTCAGCTGTTCATCTCCTAACCATCCTCCCTTCTATTTCTAGGCCTCTCTTGCCTCAAATCACGGCCTTCTCATAAGCATTGACCTATTTCTTATTTAAGATGTGAAACTCAAAAGATCCAACTTTCTTCAAAGTCTGACCCCAGCAATCTGTATATGATCTTCCTACAGTCCTTAAACAGGTTGTGTGTGTGTGTGTGTGTGTGTGTGTGTGTGTGTGTGTGTGTGTGTGTGTGTGTTGATTTATTAGCTATATCCTACAAAACTCTGAGAACAATCTCATGCAAAAAAGCTTATGGACCACAATGCCCTATAGCCATCATTACCTCAGTCTGCTCTTTGCCTTCAAACAGATCCTCCAGTACATTTATCCAAGGGACAAATAATCTAAATATGCTGCCTCTCATCAACATATTATCTGAGAAGCTATATTTTATCTCTAGTGGATTTTATTAGTTTTTATATTTAAAATATTTTTCTGCTCCCTTTAGCAACCAGATCAGTCATATACAAAGAGAATAATATTATACAAAGAAGGAAATAAACAGGCCAAAAAAGTTAGTTTTGACCAACATCATACAGTAAGGCAATTTGCCATATCCTGTGCTGAATATGAGGAAGTATGGTCCTTAGAATTTAGTTAGAGAAGCAAGATATCTTTAACATCAAATTTAAATAAAATGCAGGTCTTAAATCACAGCATCAGCCAACATAGTATATTAATGAAGACTATTCCAATGGCAAGAGTTATTGTCAAAAACTTTATTACCAAATGTGTAAATAACATAAGAAAAATATTGATGTATTCCAGTATCTTAGAAAAGAAGATTTACATCACTAAAATATCATTCAGTTCTAAATAAAATAACAGAAATTTAGGGCAGTATCAACTGAAATTCAAAAGTATGACCATTCTATTAGTAAGCAAATGTATATGACTTCCATCAGACTCTAGTTATTGACAAGTGAACAAAGAGGATAGAATATTAATATGCCTAAAACAAAAAGACAGTAAGAAGTAAAAGAAAGGAAAAAGAGAGAAGTTGGAGGCAGAAGGAATAACTTTACTAACTTCTTCATTTTGGCTAGGTTATATCTTCAGTTATTCAAGGAAACCTAGAAACTATACAAAATGATATTTTTGTCTTACATATCAATGTATGATACTAGAAATAAAATTGACTAATTGAATAATACATTAGCATGAAAATTGAGAGATTTCTTTCAATCATACCAGTACCCTCATTTTGGTCGCACCTGAGCAGCTATTAGCATTTTAAAGTATTCCTTTAAGTTTAACAAACATACAGACTTTTAGAGAGATAATGTTCAAATATATTGGGAATTTCTCAGGAAATATTTTAAGAAAATGTCATTCATGATACCAAATAATCCCAAATTTATTTTTTTGATACTTCCTTAAAGCCATTTAGGAGATAGCTTTGACTCTTCCCACTTGTTTATTTGTAGCCATTACCAAGTCCCATCAGCTCTGTAATGATTTCAGACATACATCACCCCTCCTCTTATTTCCAAAATAAATATCATTCCCTCAAATAGACTACAAGCCAAAGGAGAGCAGGATATGGAGCTATATCTATATTTTTACCTTAGGTACTCAGGACAATCCCTTGTACATCATAGGAGCTTAATAAATATTTGTTAAATTAAATTGCATTGATTGAACTACTGCTTTCAGGCTAACATCTATGCTTGGCATATGTGTATATATATGCCTTCTTTTCATTTGTTAATGAAGAAATAATCATTTTATTTAGAAAACAAATTGCAGCTACATAATAATACTAATAATGATGCTATTATAGGTAGCCCCTAATATATATCCTTTCTAACCTATGAATGAATGACTTGCTTTGAATAACTGTTCCAGGCAGGTAACCCCAAACCCCAACTCTTTCTTTTCAAATCATCTCAGTCACACAGCAAACTTTTATTAAATGCCTATTGTGTGTCAGGCAGTAGAAATAAAAAAATGAAGGCAAAAGTCTCCCCCTTTAAGGAGTTTACATTCTAACTATGGAGGCAACTTGCAGATATATAGATACATATAAAACATATACAAGGTAACTTTGGCAGGGAGAGGAAGGCACTGAAAGGACCAGGAAAGCCTCATATAGAAGAGAGGTTTCAAACATACACCTTCAGGATGAAGCATTCCTGAGTGTGGTTCAAACCAAATTAAAATGCAGTTGGAAAATTTTGAATAGAATAAGTTTAAAAATACAATAAACCACAGATGATGGTAACTGTAATTTTCTAAATCAATATGTGGTCCTCAGGGACCTTTACATATGGTTTAGTGGGTACATTTCTATCTATCTATCTATCTATCTATCTATCTATCTATCTATCTATCTATCTATCTATCTATCTGTCTGTCTGTCTGTCTGTCTGTCTGTCTGTCTGTCTGTCTGTCTGTCTATCTATCTCTATCATTTCATCATCTATCTATCCCTCTATCTATCCATCCATCTATCTATCTATCTATCTATCTATCTATCTATCTATCTATCATTTCATCATCTATCTATCCCTCTATCTATCCATCCATCCATCCATCTATCTATCTATCTATCTATCTATCTATCTATCTATCTATCTATCAATCATTTCATCATCTATCTATCCCTCTATCTATCTATCTATCTATCTATCTATCTATCTATCTATCTATCTATCATCTATCTATCATCTATCTATCTATCTGTCTGTCTGTCTGTCTATCTATCTCTTATCATTATCACTATTATTATTATTGATTTGACATCACTAATAGAAAAGACAGCACTTGAGCTGAATCTTGAAGCAGAGGTGAGGAGAGAGTGTTTTTTGGCTAGGACAAGAGTTAGTTGAAACAGAGATTTAGGATTAGCTTAAAGGTTAGTTTAGCTGATCCATAGAATGAGTGGCAGAGAATCATTTTGTAAAAGGCTGGAAGATGTAGGATGGGACTAGGGATGATACCTGGTGGGGACTTTGGGTGGAAGAAGGCAGATAAGGCTGACTGATGATGCTTTTCTATTCATGTTTCCACAAGACAGTAATGATAGCTAG
Source organism: Monodelphis domestica (assembly GCF_027887165.1). Taxonomy (NCBI): domain Eukaryota; kingdom Metazoa; phylum Chordata; class Mammalia; order Didelphimorphia; family Didelphidae; genus Monodelphis; species Monodelphis domestica. The sequence continues at coordinate 456,245,303 of NC_077229.1, read as the reverse complement.
TTTATATAGCAAAGAGCTTACACATGTTAACTAGATCCTCTCTGTACAACCCTGTGAGATAAGTGCTATTATTATCCCCATTTTATAGAAAAGTAATTAGAGGAAGAGAAGAGAAATTAAGTGACTTGCCTGGGGTTCCAAATTAGTAAGTTTGTGAAAGGCTTTAAATTCCAAATCATTTGATCCTGGAGGTTCTATGGAGCTAGTGCAATGACTGAGTGATTGTATTTTTGGTGGGGGGGGGTATAATGTGATCAGATCTATATTTTTAAAAAATCGTTGGTGATTGTGTGGAAGATGGATTCGAGCAAGGAGAGACCTGAAGAAGGGAACACTTAAACAGCTTATGCCTGGAGATGATGGGCACTTGAAATGAGGTTCTTCTTCAAATTTGCCATAATTCTCCTCTTTCCTTTTCACTTTTACAAATTTCACTCTATCCTAAAGCCTTTCCTGTCCCTTTTGGAGATCCGTTCTTCCCCTTTTAAACCAGAGCTCCTCAAATTCTATATGAGAATATTCAGGAGAATAAGAATGTGAATATTTCTCTGAAGAATTCAGTTCTATATACTCAAATATTTTAATTGCATTGAATTATCTTGACCTATAGAGTTTAAATAGAAAAAGTAGTGGGAGAGCTCAGGAAGGAGTATTTTAATACCCTATCAATTTTACATTCTGGACCAAAATAATCCTGCTTTTATAAAGACTAGAGAGTATGGAGACGTCCATGGCAATACCAGATTAATGGAATGTGGGGCTCAATTTTCCAGCTAGATACCTTAGACAATTTTTCTACTGAATAGCTCAGTGGGCTGCTGACTAGAACTTCCTACTTTCTAGCACTGGTCATAGTATACCAGAAGACATTTTTATTAGGAGAAATAATTGCAGATCGTGGATTTTAGAATGTTCACCTTAAGTTCCTTAATATCTAAAACTTCTAACATCTTACAGTGCCCTTAAATATAGACTCCATTCATATTGAAGTCCTCTTTGCCATTATCTTTCTGGATTCAACTTTTCAGAAGACAGTTTGTTTCGTCCCAGTTGTGAGAGGGAAGGTGATGTTTGTGGTATAATGGGAATGCTGTAACCACTAGAGCTGGTTATTTGACACATCTCACCTGCATTGAAAACCAGCCTTAGCTAATCATCATCCTTAGCCCTATATTTTAGCTCAATTTCTTGGCGGAAGCTCAGAGGAAAAGTTAGAGTAGAAAGATGAAATTGTTCATCAAAAATACTGAATCTGAGTACAGGCCAACTAGCAGAGGGAGAGACAACGAGAGTTAAAGAGAAAAAGGAGAGGAACTGGTAAACATATTACCAGCATAATTAAAGCAGATCGCGAATGGTCACCAAAATGAACAAGAAATCATATGTTCCAACAGTCTCCATGACAGCAAACAGTTGATTGCATTGAGATGCTTACAGGAATATAATGTGTACTTTTTGCATATGGGAAATACTTGGGGGTGGAACAGAGGAAAGAATACAAGAATTTTGATGTTTTTCCATACCTGTTTCAACAAGATAACAAAAATATATAACACAGAGCCCTTTATATGTTCACTCACTTGCACCTCACAAAAACCTTGATTGTTGATTCAATTCCCATTTTATAGATTAGGAAACTGAGGGGAAGAGTGATTATAAGTGACTTACCCAGAGCCTAGAATTAGTAAATTTCAAAGGTGGAATTTGAACTCAGGTCTTCTTGGCCACCTGAAGACTTCCAAAAAAGTCTTTTTTTTGAAGAGATGTTGCAGAGAAGCAAATTTAGATTTGCTATGAGGAAAAACTAACCATTAAATCTGTCCCAAATGGTGTAGTCTAGAGGTAGTTATTCTTTTCTGGAAATCTTCCAATAGTTTTGACTATTGATCAGTGATGTTGTGGAAAGGATTCTTATCCAGGTATGGGTTGGTCTGGGTCACTAGTGTCATACTAAAAAAGAAATGGGTTCTAATCTATACAGAAGGATCCCTTTGGGATTTGGGATATTGACTTAATTTTAAAGTGTAACATTATCTATGTTTTTATTGTATTTTTTATTTATTTTATTAAGTATTTCCTAACTGTATTTTAATCTGGTTCAGGATGCTTTGGAGAATGTTTTAGACTGTATGTTTGAAAGCCCTGATCTAGGTGACTTTGAAAGGCTCTTCTAAACCTGAAATTCTGCCATCTAACTCAAATTTATATTTTATGAGGAAACTGTGACCCATAGCAGTAGTATGAATGCTCCAAAGTCACACACAAAGTTGGTGGCAGAATCCAATCTTACAGAAGGTCTTCTGACTCCAGGTCTAGAAATCTCAGTCTCAAAGAGTAGTGTGTGATTTGTAGAATACTGCAAGTGGTGAACATTTGTGAGTATTTACTGGCATTTTTTTTTCAACATTCAAACCCCTTTTCAAAGTCAATGACTTTAAGATTTAAGATCTTCAAGTTATGTTTTCCCTTGTTTTAGAATTAATTTTTTGGAATTGTATGACCTATGGACAAAACAAACAAAACAAAAACATACAGACATAGATTTTTAATGGACCGATGCAAGAGTCAAGTATATGGAATCTGGCTGCGTTTCCCTTCTGGATTTCTGATACCCAGACATCTGTCTGGTTGATTTCTTCCTAGTTCCTGCTTCCTATGAAAAATATGTGTATCCCCATTGCCTGGTACTGTGGTTCAAGCAGGTTCTTAATAAGTGATTATTGATTGATTGGTTTTCCTTAATTCTCTGATTCTTCATTTTGACTTTTTCTTGGTACCCATTTCTAATATCTTCCCAGATCTGACTATGTTCCAGTAAGTCTGCTTGAATCCAGGCCATTCATGGTCTGTTCCTACTGCTATAAGAGCCAAAATACTGACATACTCTGTGTAACTAATATTCTGAGTTCTGTGAGAAGATATAAAAGAGTGACAATGACTCTTGTTGTTAGCTTTACAATATGGTTAGAAGAAATATTTTATTATAAAAGGAATAATTAGAAGATAATCATTTGTATAGTTTTCAATTTTCTCTGAGAGAAGAAAAATCAGACTAGTTAGAGGAGGTTTTATGGGGTTTAGACTTGTATTAAAGGAATGACTAAAATTGGATCGTTAGAGAAGAGAGGGACAAAGGCATTCTGGTAAAAGAAACAATGTGAATAATGACAAGGCTATGAAAATTATAAGTTTATTTAATTATATATAATAAAGTTATTTTCAGAATATAATTTTGAAGACATTGGTTTGTTCTGTTTGGAATGGAAGTTACTTTTCATGGAACAATTGGAAATAAAAAGCAGATAGGTAGGTTAGGGTCAGATTATGAAGTTAAATTCTATAGACATTCCATTATCACCTATTATGCAGAGGGTATTCTACTGGATACTGGAATTACAGAGATAAAAACAAGGAGAGGAAAGGGGAAATAAAACATAGACAATGCAAGTTTAATAAAGACTGAGCTTTGAAGGAAGATGGATATTTGGGGAGGTGGAGCTAAGGAGGAAGTAAGGAGGGGACTAGGTTCTCAGCTAGAAGGAGAGAAGAATATAGCAGTATGGAGGCAAGAAATGGAGCTTGCCTGGATTGGAAAATGAGTTGTAGAGTCTTGATTTAATAATAATTTAATAAATCATAAAATAAATAAAAATAAATAATTCAATAAATAATAATTTAATAAAAATAACTGATATTTTAAATTTTGTTGTGTGTATGTGTGTGTATGTGTGTGGTTGTATGTTTTTATCTTATATCATGGCCACTTCCACATTCTGCTTTCTTTAGACTGAACCTCTCTCCTTATAACAAAGGAAAACACTTAAACAGAAACTCATCTGATTTAGTGATTTGCTGTGAAAAGGTTGTTGATTGTTATGGTCTCTGTTTTCAGAGCCTTAATTGATTTTTCAGTTACCCATACTTTAATTTCCTTTTGGAGTCTTTTTATTGATGTGATGTTGTTTTATAGTCATTTTGTATGTTGTTCTTTTGGTTTTACTTACTTCACTCTGCAGCAGTTCCTACAAATCTTTTCATGTTTTTCTTTCATGCACCCGTATTTGTTCAACCATTCCCCAATTGATAGATACTCGTTTCCTTTCCAAATCATTAGTATCAATAATTGTGAAATCATTTAGTCTGAATGAAAAATATCAAAATAGAACTACCAGGATTGAAATTAATTGGTTCACCAGCTGACTTGAAATTTCATTCTCTGTATTAATTATTTAGAATCAGACTTAGTCATAATCCTGAGAGAATCCTTAAAGAATATCAATCCAAACTCTCATTTTATAGATTAAAAAAAAAAAAAACTCCTACCCTCTCTGCCCTCCCTGAATCTGAGGCTGGTACTTGTATTCTTTTAGGCACTGGCCAATAAATAGAGAACCCAGAAACGGAACCATGAAAACCAGACAGATTTTTGTTGGAGAAAGAAGCATTTAGGTATCACTGTCAGGCACACAGAGAATAATAAAAAGAGGTGTTTAGGCAAATGATAAATATGCAGACTCAGTTTAGGTTGAGACCTGGAAACTGAGAATTAGGAGCACTCTTTTCCTGCAAAGCAAGGGTCTCACCACCCTGTTCTTTGTGGCTCAATGGAAAATAACTACGAGGCTTTACCATCTGTCCAGCTGCTATTTCTTAAGGTCTTCTAAGCCTTACTCTCTGCCTTTTTGCCCTGTAATATCATCTGCCCTTTTGATATAACCCAAAGACCACTGGGCTTAACATCTGCCCCACCATGGAATCCTCAGGACTTCTGGGACTCTCTAGCCCCCCAGTACCTGGACTTTCTTTTTATGTGTCCCCCCTCTTCAATTAGACTGTGGAATCCTTGAGATCAGAGAGCAGCATCTTCTACTTGTATTATAAAACACAATACAGTGTTTGGTGAATAGTAAGTGCTTAGGAAATGCTTTTCACTCAGAACCCCCAGCTCGAGTGGAAGGAAAGATGAGAGACAGCTATTTGCTCTTCCCTCCTCGCCCAGAGGAGACGTGAACTCCTGCTTACTTCTTCTGGTCAAGCGAGGCACCGTTTCATTCATCTCGTTCCTTACGGCTCTGCTCTGCCTTTTTGAGAATTGGGGAGGACATTCTATCTTCGCATCTTGCTGGGCTCCATCAGCCTTAAAGGTTTCCAAGGAAGGTGGCCGCTTCAGCAGAAGAGAGGCTGCCCCATTCATGACGGAAGTCTGCCTCCCAAAGCCCTGATCCCGCGGAGATCACTTACGAGACCTGACCCAGAAACCAGAACCCAATCAGGAAGGAGGAGGTTATCCTGTCCTTCCTCCTCCCCAAACTGGGTATCATGTATTCAGCTATCGTCGCTGAAGCACCTCTTTTCCATACCCAGTCAAGAACGTTCTTCTGTTTGTTCAAGATGCAACTCATTGGTATGGTGAGGATCAAATGTGATTATAGATGTAACATACATTGCAAACCGTGAAGTGCTATGTAAATGATAGCCGCCATTATTGTTAGAAACTAGAACTTGGAAAAGGTAGTTTTTGGAAAACAGCATGATATGGATATTCTTTTTTTTTTAACCCATACCTTTTGTCTTAGAACCAATGCTATATATTGGTTCCCATTCAGAAAATCAGCGAGGGCTAAGCAATAATGTTAAGTGACTTGCCCAAGGTCACACATTGGGAAATGTGTGAATATGAACCCAGGACCTTGCAACTCTAGACCTGGTGGTCAATCTACTGAGTCACCTAGTTGCCTTCTTTATATTTCTTTGAAAAGTACTTCTAAATATGTCATACATTTATATGTATATAAATATCTGGAAAATTTATAAAATAAACACTACTATATATACATAGTCGAGAGAAAATGCTTGTTCAATGAATAATAGAAAATAGGTTAGATTATTTTTATTTGTACTTCTATGAAAAAATGTACATATAAAGAAATCTTAATGAGAAAGTTATATTAGTATCACTAGAGAAATATATCATAATTAGTCCTCTAAACATAAGAATTCTCTATAGTTCTTTCCTCTTGGGTTTTATACCCTCACTTGCATGGTCCCAAGAGCTGACCAGGCTGCTTGTTGGTAAAGTTTAGAACTCTGATTAATCACTCCAAACATATTCCTCAAAGGAGATGATTCTAACTCATCATAGTCTTTAACTTTAACATTATTTTCTCCCAAATGCCCAAATGAGATCTTGTCTTTTTGTTGTTCTTTCTATAGGAAAAATGAATTGTGTATATTCATAATGTCTCACTCCCCAGTACTTTTTGTTCTTTGTGCTAATGTTGAGGGTTATGGGTGGTACTAGAGATCGTATTCTTTCAGAAAAGTTATCTTTTTTTTTTACACCCTTACCTTCCGTCTTGGAGTCAATACTGTGTATTGGCTCCAAGGCAGAAGAGTGGTAAGGGCTAGGCAATGGGGGTCAAGTGACTTGCCCAGGGTCACACAGCTGGGAAGTGTCCGAGGTCATATTTGAACCCAGGACCTGTCTCTCAATCCACTGAGCTATCCAGCTGCCCCCTGGTGTTATCTTTTTAACCATTTGATTGCTCCTTGTACTTTGATACCATCCTTATTCACTGAGCAGCGAGGAATAGTGAGAAAAGGACTGACCTGGGAGATAGGAGACCTTAGCTCCAACTTTGGTTGTAACCTTGAAGGATTAATGTTTTAGTCTCCATTCTTGTCCCTTCACTATGAGATGAGATGAGACTAGATTCAGACTTTTTTCAGCTTTAACATTCTTTAATTCTGTAAGTGAAGCAGACATCCCAGCACTAACAAGGAATTATCAATGATGCATCCAAACCCGTGAGCAATATTGTTATTGACAATCATATCATTCAGTTCTTGTTCTTCATACTTGAAGAGAACCAAAATGACATGATGATGATTGATTTCAAGAGATAATACAGTGCTCAATTGATGAAATTTGACTTGATCCTTTGGTAATTTTTTTAATCACAATTGGGCATTCATTGAGCAGCTAGGTGCAAAGGACAAGTGCCATAGTGTGTAGAGAACTGAGTTTGGAATCAGAAAGACTCATCTTTATGAGTTCAAAATAGCCTCAAACACTAGCTATATGACCCTGGACAGGTCACTTACCCCTATTTGCCTTTGTTTCCGCATCTGCAAAATGAGCTGGAGAAAGAAATGGCAGATAACTCTAGTGTCTTTGCCAAGAAAATCCCATAGGGGTCACAAAGAATAAGACACAGGGGGCAGCTGGGTGGCTCAGTGGATTGAGAGCCAGGCCTACAGACGGGGTCTTGGTTCAAATCTGGCCCCCGACAATTCCCTGGGCAAGTCACTTGACCCCCATTGCCTAGCCCCTGCCTTGGAAGCAATACACAGTATTGATTCTAAGACAGAAGGTAAGGGTTTAAAAAAAAAAACCAATAAGAGAAAACTGTGAAAAACTACAGAACAAAAGAACTTAGTGATGGCAAATTGCCATCACTAATTTTTACGACACTAAGACTCTTTTGGTATGTGATTTTTTCTTTTTATTAACATTTTAACTATTAAAATCTGTTGTATAATGTAGAAAATAGTAAATTAATTTTCAAATCCTTACGGTTTCAGGAAGTTTTTTGATTATAGGTTTCAGAAAGATTTTTTAATTATAGGTTCAATTGTATGTTGAAATTCCTGATATGTCAATAGACATTTGGGGTCCCCATCTGACAGAAAACTAGTCAATAGAATTCCAGTTAAGTAATGTTCATACATGGAAGACAAAACTACCCTCCAAGCATTTAAGTCTTTGAAAGTTGTCATAATGGTTAACACAACATACATGGAAGGAAAACGCTTGGAAAAGTACATATGTGACTAATTCACATGATTATTAATTGATATAAATGCAACATAGCAATATAGACTATGTAGCCCTATAGCTTGTATCCTTTTCTTAAGAACCCCCTGGGCCCTCCTGCAGAGTGTTATATTAGCATGTGTTTCCTGATAGAGATGGGGTTTCTGCCAAGATTTGCATTTCACTTTAAAAGCCCAATATAGCTGACGGAAGATTAGTCCTGGCTGGAACCTTGTAACAATTATTATTCTGATAAATTTTCTGAGTAAATTTAGTGGTTTTTGAGAGGATCCATATTTCTGGATTCTGTCCTCTCACATCTCTGGTATTTTTTAGAATGGAAAATTTTATGTGCAGAAGGCTGATATTACTTCAGCTGGTACATTTCGAGATATAGCCAACCATTCAGTATTTGTTGGTGTATTTTTTACCATACTCGATTTTTCCTTCCCCTTTTTAACCTATCTGATGATTGATTGTTATTGGTCCATTATATTTTGTTTTTTAAAGAAACTAAGGGAGGAACATCACATTAAGGAGCAACTTTAGCTTTGTAGCTTCCCTGTACTCAAGATTTTTATCCCTAATGACAAAATACTCATCAGTACAAATGTGACTTTTAAAGACAATAGGAACGAAGGATTCCGAAAATTAGATTTATGTATGTATGCACCCTTTACCAGAATGTTATTTTGATATGGTAGCAACTTTCCATTTACGTTTGTGTTCTCACAATGACTAAAAATTTGGTAAATTCCAAATCACACATGAACACAGATCCTCCTAGCAGTGTAGTAACCTTAAATACAAAAACATCCATGAATTGTGTACTAGATTGGAACAGAACTTAATTGGAAGAGCATCTGCTGTGTGACGCTGGGCAAGTCACTTAGGCTTCCCAAAGATTTTTTAAAGTTTCTGAATACACTGATTTACATTAGTTGGGGAGGTTTGACTCCAGCATTCTCTTTAGCAGGCAGCTAGGTTGGCACAGTATGCCTGATCTGGAGTCAGAAAGACCTGAATTCAAATCTGGCCTCAGGTACTTTTGTAGTTTACCTTTGTGTGACCATGTGCAAGTTACTTAATCCTGTTTGCCTCAGTTTCCTCATATAAAAATGAGCTGGAAAAGGAAATGGCAAACCACTCTAGTATCTTTGCCACCTCCCCCACCACCACCACCACCACCACCACCAATAGGCCATGAAGTCTCAAACAGGAATGAACAACAGAAGTTCTCTTTAGCAATGAAAATCACCAATGCAGCTGCCTACTATCCTCCCCCATCCCCCAACCTCCACTAAGTAAATTGAGGCTTAGAGAATAGAAGTGATTTGCCTAAGGCTATTATACAGTCATTGAGTGTCAGTTGGGTTCAAAGCCTTGACATCTGACTCAAAAGGAGAATTTTGAGTCTTGACTTCCCTCCCTTCCTTTTAACCCTCATCATTTTAGACCTGTCTACTACATTTGACATGGATGAGTATCCACTCCTCCTGGAGCCTCTTTATTCTGGGTTTCCTCAAAGCTACTCTCTATCGATTCTTCTCTGACTAACCACTTCTATTTAGTCTCCTTTTCTGGTCCATCAAGCATATCTTGCCCCTGACTCTGGGTATGCCCCAAGGCTCTGTCTTATGGGATCCTATATTTAAAGAGGGAAAGACCTCATGTCTGAATGAGTTAAACGTGGTACAGAAAAGTTGGTCAAGTTCCTGGAGGAACTTGGTCAGATTCATAAAGTGAATACATTTTGCCTGTGGGTCTTGAAACCTAGGTTTTGGTAATTCCGAGTGATAAATTCCCACGGCTAAGTAATCATCACTTTGCAATGAATTTAAGATTTATCTAACCATCCATTTGACCTCTCCAGACCTTAGTACTGTCCTATTTCACAATGAATGTCTTTTTGACATCTCAAACTCAACAGGTCCAAAACAGAGCTCTTCATCTTTTCCTCCAAAGGCTTTCATTTTCCAGATTTCCCTCTTTCTGTTGAATGACCAGTCTTGTAGAATTTCAGGTTTTTAACCTTGGTATTATAATAGCCAGTCTCCTCACTCTTCCTCTTTCCCTCCCCATAAACAGTTAACATATCATGCTCTGTGATGTCTTACATCGCACAGCTCTTTGTTCACTTAGCCGCCATCTTGGTTCAGGCCCTCTTTACTTCTTGCCTAAATTATTATATTGATCTCCTAATTGTTTTCCCTGCCTTAAATCTCTCTCCTTTTCTTTTAATTCTCACTACGACTACCTATGTGATTTTCTTATAATTAGGTGTAGATCCTATCAGTCCCCTACTGGACCAACTCCAGTTACTTCTAGAATCAAATATAAACTCTGTTTCACTTTTTAAAATCTTGAACAACTTGTCTCCAGCCTATCTCCAGTCTGTCCTCATTGGGTATGACTCACCTCCTTCACACTACAATTGAACCAAACTGATCAATCTCTTCCTCTTATCTGTTACTCTTGGTATTCCATTTCCCTGTAATTCACTCGTTCCTCATATTCTAGAATCTCTTTCTTCCTTTAAGGTGAAGCCCTAGTACCACCTAATTCATAAAACTCTTCTGATCACAATTACTAGTACCCTTTTTTCCTGGACTACCTTATATTTAACTACTTTTCATTTAGTTCTATTTATTGTATATATCAGATATATTCTGATCTACTCAGTTAGAATGTAAGTTTCTTACAAATGGGGATTATTTGATTGTGTGTATGTGTATGTGGTATTTGTCAATTAGTCACTCAATAAACAGAAGACATTTACTATGTGCTAGACACCATGCTAAGTGCCAAAAATACAAATACAAGCAAAAATAAATATTATCCCTTACCCTGAAGGAGCTTATATTCTAATGAGGAAGATAACACATTAATGGAAGGTGAAATTGAAGGATGAACAGGTGAGACCTAGCATGTGAACATAATGGAAAAGCACACAGAAGTACAGCTTGGGTGGCTGGGGGATGAGGTGGGGGGAAGAAATGGCACACCTGGGACCCTTCTTAAATGGAGAATCTAGGAGGAACCCTCTAATCAGAGAGAGGGACCCCAGAGACAGAGGACATTTCTGAGTTGTGCTTTTCAGGACTAAAGTGATCTGCCAGTATTGGGAGATTTCTGAGGCATTATGAAGAAGTACAGAGGAGTGTAACCTGATGGGAAATGAAGATATGGCATACAGTAAGCACTTAATAAATGTTTGTTTATTAACAAAATCAAAATTCGAGCTTATGTTTCTTGACTTCAAGTCAGATAGTCTTGCCACTTAAACCCTGTGTCATTGAACTCATTAAAATAATTCCCTAATCACTCAGTCAATAAACATTAAATATCTACTATGTGTCAGGCACTGGGCTAAGTGCTGGGGATACAAAAAGACGGTCTCTACCTTTAAGGAGTTTACACTCCAATGAGACAACATCCAAATATATGTGAGTTATATATGGGATAAATAAAAAATAAGAAAGTACAGGAATTAAGAAGAGTTTAGGAAGTCTTCCTGTCAAAGTTTGAATTTTAGATAGGATTTAAAGGAAGCCTGGGAAGGCAGTACTCAGAGCAGAAAAGGGAAGGCATTACAAGTATGGAGAACTGCCAAGGAAAATGCTCAGAGCTGCAAGAAGGAGTCTCTTGTTTGTAGGACAGCCAGGAATCTTTGATCCAGTTTTGCTGAATCAGAGTGCATGTTGTGGGATAAAGCATAAGAAGGCTAGAAATGTAGGCAGAGGCAAGGATGTGAAGGGCTTTGGATAACTTAAAAAGACCATTTCGGCAATAGAAAGCCATGGAGTTTTATTTATGGGGGGAGTGATATGATCATATCTCTGCATTAGGAAAAATCATTTTAGTTTTTGAATGATGGAAATTAAGACATCTAAGGAACTAGAGACAAGAAGAAAACAACTTTGTGGTTGAAGACTTATTTGAGTAAATTAGAGAAGTGTGGTAGAATCACAGATAGAGGACTGGTCTCATGTTGGGATGACCTGGATTCAAGTGGGCAAGTCTCTTAACCTCTTTATTCCCATAGCAACTCAATGAGTCAATTCAAGTTATAGTATAGAATCCACATTGATAGATGCAATTTCCTCACTGAAAGGGTTAAACATTTGTAATTCTATTTAGTGACTTATGAATTCTTTGGGCTTTACTGTAATAGTCCAAAGAGTTCATATTATAAATTCTTTAATGACATCTTAAAAAATAATTATCCATTTATGTAACAAATACATTTTTCCTTTTGTGACAAGAGGCATATTTATAAATTATAGGCTTTTTTTTTTAGCAATCAGTAGCTGTCTTGACCATGTACATAATGATTTTGATATTTGCTCAGTGAATACATTAAAGTCTGACCACTTCTCAGTATAATATTTTCTTGCAGTTTCACATCCTCATCAAATTGTTAACAAACCACCACAAGGATTGAGCATTCAAGTACAACCCAATTCCCAAAAGATAGTCAGACAGATGTGTATACTCTGATTTGTAGTCCACTTTGTACCAAAATAGCTCCCTCATTTCCCTTTACATGCCCTATAATTTTATTTCTTTAGCTGTGTAATGATGTGATTAAAGATGTTACAAATACATCTGTTCTTGTATCACAAATGTTAGACTGGGCATGGATATGGGAAGCTATCTTGATACCATCATAGACCATCACATATGTTGTAGAGTTACTCTTACTGAATACTAAAACTATTTTTTCGATTTAAACTTCTCTTCCACTTTTGATATTATTTTTCTTTCTGGAAGTTTTTAAGATGAACTGATTTGTATCACTGATCAATCATAAAGTAGAGTTTTGTGAGAGTATAGCCACTGTGATAGTGGTAGAAGGAAAGAAAGTCATGTCTGAAGTGATTTATTTCTCATAAAGATTATTAGTTTGTATCCAAATATAGAATTGTATTTTAAATAAATTTGTTATAAAATATAGTGCTTAATATTAACTAATAGAAAAGTAGATATTTTAGGTTATAACTACCTATTCATTTGTTGATTGGTTTGATGGATGAAGAAAAATTAATTTCTTTCATAGCAAGATAGTTTGTAAAATCTTCCTATCATTTTTTGCCATATATTTATGTGTTAGCAATTGACTTTTTTCTTGTTTTAAATCATAATGCAGAAATAAACTCAATGTCAAACTACATTAAAGACTATATTTATTTGGTATTAAACCAAATGTTACAAGTCTTTGTTCAAATACAAAAACTTCCAACAGTAAAATTCAATTTAGATAGAATTATTGTATTATGTTAAAACAGCTTCCAAATTATACTTCATCAAAATGTTATTTATATTCAACAAAGTAAGACAAAGAAATTTAATATAAAATTTTGCAGATAACAATAACCATATGAAATGTTGTGCAATTATTTTTAAAATTCTTACAGAAAGTCCCACATTTTAAAAAATAACAATTGTTTCATAATTTTATTTTAGAGTTTTCATAATTATACGTGGAATAAAATTTGTATTTTATAACTGTATAATACATATTTCAATTTGGGGCTTTAGGGGTTAAAGTTATCTTTGTATTTATTCTAAAGAATTAACAAATACATCTAAAAGAATATTATGAATAATATGTTAAATTATCCTGCTAATTCACAACACATTTTTCATTATTGTTATTGTTTTTGAAAGGGTATTGTGGAACAAATAATGCTAGAAATTCTTGACATACACTAATGAAATCACAGATCAGGACCAAAAAGTAAAAATGTGCCAGATGCTTACACATTTCTTACATTACATATAAGTTTTTTCATAATACAAGTTTAATAGATAAGTTTTATTACAGATGCTATTAGAATTGCCTTTTCCCCATGAGAATCTCTGAAATAAATGATTAGCAAATTAGAATGAATAAGCTAATAATGTTGCTGTAGAAGAATAAATGTGATTGTAAACATTTTGGTACTTGGATTATTTAATAAACATTTATATTAATGCTATAAAGATAGATATATTATGTAAGATTACATATTTAACATAACTTCTAGAACCATGTAGATTTTAGTACTGGAAGAAATTTTAGTAATCATCTAGTCTACCCTAATTTTCAAATCGTGGAGACTGAGTCCTACAAAATTTAAATTAGTCCAAAGTTAGTGGTAGAGCACAGATTCAAACTCAGGTCTTTGTGACCTTGTGAAAAGTTCCTTATCCCCAGATATCTGTTTCCTTATCTGTAAAATGATAGGATTGAACTTCCTATGTGCCAGTGTTTTGTTTCTATTCTCATTTTGACAGCCTCCCACCCCCACACCATAGTCTTACCAGTGAAATTATAATCATCACAATAAAAATATTTATTAAGTTCTTATATACTTTTCATTCATTCATTCAGTTATGCAATTGGTTTAGATTCACAGCCCCGCTTTCTAATTTCAGACACACAATATTTATACAGATAGAAATTAAAGAGTTAGACAGACATTGGACAGAATTTAATTTTACCTTAGTCTGCTAATTGATAGACAAGGCACTCTGCTAGGTACTATAGATACAAAGGCAAAAAGGATAAAAAAAAAAGTCTCTGCCCTCAAGATTCTTCCATTTTACTCCAAGGGATGCAACATTTAGCAGATAAATATATTTGGCAAAAGAGAGAACACTGACATACTGTATCAAGGAAAGCTTCCTGTAGGTGATGACAATTGAATTTAGCCTTGAAACAAATAAGGATTCTAGATAAAATGTGGTAAAGTTATTTTAGCAGTTGTGAGGAGGAATCTAAGCAAAAGGTTACAAATGTGTGATCCTAAAGTGGTGACTGAAAGAGGAGGGTTTTAAGATTTTTTTAAATGGCTGTGTATATTGTGGAGAAGGAAATGAGTGTGCATTTTGTAAAGTGATTTGTAAAGTGTCGTTATAAGAATTACATGTTTAAACAGTGTGGGAACAGCCAAGGTCTTTCAACATCTGACATCTTGAAACAAAGATCTTTATTTTCTGTTCAACATCTTGTTAAATAATCGTCTTTGTAACCCTTGCTATTCTACTTCACTTCACTTCTGTTTCTTTTTTCTTTGCTCTATAAAAACTCAGCAATCACTCCATTATTATTTAAAATCTACTTTAAAATATTTTTATCTTTTGTATGGTCAGAGTTATTTTTATATTCTGAAATTTTTTGGTGGAAAAAAGTTTTTTTCTTTCTGTTCACTGTTCTATTATACTCTATAATTACACAAGTAACAATGACCTCCCTTCCCTAAGTCCCAAAAGAATGTATTGTGCAGAACAATGAGATATAGCAACCTATAAAATAACTTACTTTTAATGTTTATGGGCATTGATTCCTTTTGATTTCTATATGAGGAAGTATTGTTGAGAATTTTGATGTCAGTTATTCAGACGAGACGTGATTTGGAGGTCTCCCCCCCCCCAAAAAAAAAGAGCAATTCTGAAAGTGGTTGTTATGCCAGCAGTCCAAAGAATCCTGGACTGCAGTCCAGAGAATTCTAGCAAGGCTAGGAGAGTGGTATATGAGTATAAGTTCTGGAGGAAAAGACATGATTTTGGAATATTATTGTTGCTCAAGTCAAATTCATAGTTGTAGCAGTTCTGGGATCCTTAACTGTCTTTAATTTAAATGCTAGTCAAGTATTGTGATTCTGCAGAAACATGTAATACAGTGGCATGGATAGAGATCTCTAGATAAGTCCTATTACAGGGAAAGCTGTGGTGGGTTTTGAGCAGCTCGTTTCATTTCTACACTGTACTGATGATGTTTACCAGATAGTAAAACTGGTCCTTCCAGTTCAGGGTTATTATAACAAATATCAATTATTAATGTGTTAGATCAGTCACAGCCTTGAAACCTATTTAAATATAAGGGGCTTTTTGCCTCTAGAATAAGTGGCCCCACCAGGCCCCTGGTATCCCCATGCCTGTGCTTTTATAGTGTTTCTGTCTGCTTGTTAAAGTGATGTCCCTATTTCTGTTACTATTCTGCTACCTTGTCCACTCAGCTTTGTCTGGATGGAAGCCTGAAGCCTTTTCTATAAGGATATGGACCAGGGGCAGCTCTTTTCCTCAATAAAGGCTTTTTGTTTGTTTGTTTGTTTGAGACTGATGGAAGCTTGACCCCTGGATAAGTAGATCATATCATAAATATGGCAGCTGGGTAGCACCTGGAGTCAGGAATATCTGAGTTCAAATGTGGCCTTAGATACTTCCTAGCTGTGTGATGCTGGTGAGGTCATTTAACCCCAGTTGTCTAGCTCAGGATGCTTTTCTGCCTGGGAACCAATACTTAGTATCAATTCTAAAATGGGTTAGGCTTTTCTTTAAAAAAACAAAACAAAACAAAAAAACAACTTAGTTTGGCTGTACTAAAAAAGAAGAGATTGGAAAGGCTTTTTGGAGCTAGATTGTCAAAAGATTCTAAATGATCCTAAAGGTAGTAGAGAACCACTGTGATTTATTTAGTAAGGTAGTAAAAGGGTATTTTAGGAATAGCATTTTGATTGCTCAATGGAGGATGTGTTTAGAGAGGAGAAAGACTTGAGGTGGGTAACCAGTTAGTCTGTTGCAATAATGTGGATGAGAGGTGATAAGGACTATGAGAGTGGAGAAAAGCAGATACATTTGAGAAATATTTTGGAGGTAGAATGGACAAAATTTGTCAAGTGACTATAATAAAATGTATTCTTGATTAGCAAACCCCTATAGATTTAGACTTAAGATTAGAGTACTGAGAATATTGAAATTTTTATGGACTTTTTGGAGATTTCTATAACAATGTGTTTAAACAATTTGATTTTGAAAGTTTTAGGTTCTATCTGCATACACATAAATGAAGGTTCTGAAGGTCTGTGTGGTTAATTATAGTAGTTAGTGGTTCATAATAATCTGTTTTATAACATGATTTGGACAGAAAGAGAATGGAAAAGCAAAGAATGTTAGAATAATTGTTACTATTTTGGGAACTATATAATACCTGTGACCAATTCATGGCTTCCTAAAATTGTTATGTGATGAAATTCCTTCTGCTTTCTTCCCTTTCCTCCTTCCTAGTTCACTCTATTCTATTGTCTTTGTTGAGGTGGTAAAAACGATAATATGTTGTTAATCGTTAATGCTTATTTAATACTGAGTACACGCAGAGTAGTCAGGACACTATAGTTTTTAGGGATAGTTAAATTCTCTCTGAATTTATTATTTAGGGAATAAATAAAAGGGAAAAATAAATACATGTACATAGATATACATGTACAAATACACACCTATATAAGATAAAATGCAATAATTCTTCTATACATATACACATTGATATACATTTTTATTTACATATTAAAAATGCAAGAGCTAGATCCATATCAATATATAAATAAGTATATACACATGATAGAAAAATCATACACAATTGTATAGAGATACAAGTATATACTTGTTATAATACAAGTATATTGTTGTTCTTCAATCATCTCAGTCATTTCAAACTCTCCAGACTCTATTTGGGGTTTTCTTGGCAAAGATACTGGAGTGATTTGTCATTTCCTTTTCCTGCTCATTTTTATAGACTAGGAAACTGAAGCAAACAGGGTTATGTGACTTTCCCAGGGTCACACAGATAGTAAATGTCTGAGGCTGAACTTGAATACAGGAAGATATATCTTCTTACTTCAGACCGTATACTTTATCTTTTGTGTCACCTTGCTGCCCAAGTATATAGTAGTAGCTAGATAATCTGAAAGCCTGCTAAAAATGAACTCACATTTCAAATGGTAACTGATTTATAAAGACTTCGTGAAGCAAATTAAGCCTGTAGAGTTTTAAATGACAGTAGTGAGGAAGGAAGAAATGCATAAAAAATAGTAATATGTTCCATATATTTGTTACTTTGCACAGGTAACCTTTAGCTTATAAAGTGGAAATATGGCCCTGTTCTGTTTTATTATTGAAAAGCTTACAGAAAAGAATTATTTTTCATATTAGGAAAAAATTTTATTTCTGTTGTTGCAATTCTACAGGTTTTAAGATGTATTGTTATAAGTATTACCAAATTTTAAGTTCAGATAAGTTGAGCTTTTTAGTAAAAGTAAGATATACTTGTTGAACTCTCCAATTATATATAATGGCCTAAAATGGTCAGTCAGTTTTTGTGTGACAATGTAATTGGGTGGCTTCAAATTATTTAATCATTCTTAAAATGTTGATTTATATTGCTAGACTGAAGTAACTTTTTTACTTTAACAGGTGAGGCTGTACTTGCATTCAAATGATAGGAAAGAATTTCTGAACCTTCATTAAGAATTGTTGAATTTACAGTAATTCAGTACAAGCCAATTATATTCCAGAATCAGTAAACACTACATGACCCTGATTTTGTTGCCCTGTATTCCCCAAGTTTTGTAATGAGAGAAGGAGAATGGTATAATAGAAAGATTACTGACTAAGAAGTCAGGAGAATTTTATTGCTAGTCTTACCTTTGCCATTGATGACCTCAGTGACTTTGGACAATTCACTTGATTTCATTGGACCTCAGTTTCCTTACTTGGAAGCTTAGTGGAGGTACTCTAGATGATCTTTAAAATTCCTTCCAGCTGTACAATGCTGGGGGTTTGAAACCAAGGAATCCTCTTTGGTCATCTCTTTCAGAACCTACTGAGTTGACATTTTTGTAAATTATCTTAATGTTTTCTCTTATGTTTCTTTTTTCTCCTTGATTTTGAGTCATATCATCCATGTCCCAACCTCTGGTGAACCTATTTGGGGATTTTCTTGGGAAAGGTACTGGTGTGGTTTGCCATTTCCCTCCTCCAGATTATTTTACAGATGAGGAAACTGAGGCAAACAGGGTTAAGTGACTTGCCCAGTCACACAACTAATAAGTGTCTGAGGCTAGATTTGAACTTGGGAAGAAGAGACTTCTTGACTGCAGGTCAGGAGCTGTGTCCTCTATGCCATTTACCTGCCTTTCTCATGGTTACCTGTAGTATTATGGCAGAAGGGAGCATGGAAAGTTTTGGATAACAAAGTCCAGTGGATAATGACATTCATGAGCCCTGGGAAGAACTAGTTTCTTCTAAATAGAGCATTCAGGGTTCTTCTTAATATTAAAGTTATATTTTGCCCTGTTTATAATAGGAAGAGAATTGTTTATTTCTAAATGGAATTTACTATTTTCATAGTTGTGCTTTCCCATTAGAAGTTGTCAGATTGGCAAGTATTAAGTACATATTAAATAAGAAGGTAAATAACTAGTTTTCCCTGTTGGGAAGGAAATGGTGGCTATTCATAGTTTATCTTGCCAGTAAGGTTATAATTGCTAGAATTAGGATTTATAGTTAAAAAGGATTAAACATCTTCAACAAAAAGATATGCATTCATACATTACTTTCTTCCTCTTACAGGGAATTACTTTCTTCCTCTTAGAGGGAAAAATAATTCTTTCATTTTTATTTTGTATTTTAATTCATATTTTAAAAATAAAATGGAAAATTCTGTATTCTGAAATAAAAGATAACCTTTTGATTTTTTAAAAATATAAACACATACCAAAATTTGTGGGAAATTTTATTATTTTGAGCATTACAACAACCCACAAAGTGTTAACACTAAGTTAGAAGTTTTTGTGGTTCACCACAAACATCCTTGCATTTGGTCACTTGACATTAAGAAAAAAAGGCTGAATATGAGTCATTTGGGGCAAAATTCCTCTGAAAGGTCTTCAGTGCTAATATGGCTACATTTGACTCTTGTGTGTGTATGTGTATAAAGAATGAAATAAAAAAAGAAACATTTTACTCCTGAGAGATATTCTCTATTCCCTTTAATACATAAATTGTATATCAAATGGCAATGGGATGTGTATACTAATATGTGTGTGGAACATTTCAATAGAGTGACTGTTTGTCTAAGATCATGAAAGCCTTTCCATCCCTATTGTTTCCAAGCTTCTGAAAATGCTGTCCATAAGGAGAATGCTCCAGTAAATCAAACTTAGTCAAGGCAACAATGCTTTTTTAGTCTACTTTGACTTTTACTAACAGCCTGGAAAGTGGAACCCCGATTCTCCTTCATTACATCCCTTAGTTTTAGCATTTGGGGTTCAGTCTTCTTTGGGGTGGATTCAAGGTAGTGTTTTTGACCATATGATCCTTGATCATAAACACTTCTCTGGCTTGACCAGTCTAGGATGCGACTGATGAGCCAATTGGAATTTGTTCATTCAGTGGCACTTCCTTCTAATCTTGTATTAAATGCTCAAGAATCTATTTGTTGCTGGGATTGCCATGTTAGTTATTAGCTACTTAGGAGGAAGGTTCGAAAGACTAACTGAAGATGCCACAAAGCTTCTTATTTCATGTTGTTATATATATGTAAATTGTGCTGGTAACAGCAGTACAAATGTCAGGCAGTAAATTTGTTCAAGATGTCGCTTGTGCTCTGTTGATTACATTGACTCTATTGACATTTTTAGTATGAAAAATTAGAGGATTTGGCTTCTACTAACATATATTTTGGCTACTCTACATTGTTCAAGTGTTAAATGTTGAATCAATGCTTCTTTGGCCAGAATTAAACAAGGCATATAGTCTCATTTAGTTGAGTAATCACAGTAAATGACTTCACATTGAAAGGAGTGATTGTTTTATTACTTCATTTTCAAAATGGTGTTTAAAATCATGTTAACTTAACAGTTATATGCTAGCTATAACCATATATTAGTACTTGAGCTCAAAAATGTGTTCTGTGGTTATCTTACAGTAGTCAAATTACTGCTCAGTAAAATGTCACTGGAAATCAGTTGGTATTTCATATATAATAGCACACAATTGATTTACATACTAAGAGCCCTGACACGATGATTGTATAATTTACTACTTTAGTATCCTTTAAAGTTGGCCAAATATATTTAACAAAACACTGAAAACAAATATTAGCTACATCAGGTTTTGTCAGTTTGCTTTCCAGTGACTTCCTTTAGTGACTTGAAATGATGAATTTGCTAGGACTTCAATTGAAAGATATTTACCAATCATCCTATTAACAATAACAAATTTATTTTAGCCTGGCAAATACAATATTTATAATCATAATAGCTTAGATTACTCAAAAAGTACAGGAGCCTGAAATTCTAATTTCACTTTTATTTAAAATGGTAAAAGATGGAAAACTATTCTTTTTTCTCTTCAATGAGGCAAAACTGGTAGATTTAAAGATGTAGAATAAAGTGGAATAAAAAGATAGTAAAAAGAAAATGTAAACTATTTGTATAGGTTACAGCAAGGTATATAACTACCTTCCTAAAAAATTTTTAAACATCAAGATGAATATGGAATGGCATCACTTTACTGTTTTTAAACAAAAAGAAAAATGTAAAATATTGAGCTTGATATTTTTTAAAACAAGTATGACAAAACTTTACATCCAAATGAATGTTGCCCTTCAAAATAGTGGCAGACTGGGTGTTTCTGTGCCATTGCTCAAAAATATTCAGAAAACATTTTTTGGATTTGCCTTTGGATATGAGTTACAAGTCAAAAATGAAAATCTCTACAACTTGATCTTTTAAATCACCAAACTGTTAATATTTCTATTTATTCATTAGATAGGGCTCCAATTAATTTTTAATTTTTACAGAAATTAAATCTACTTTCTTCCCCTCCCCCGTTACCTTCCATCTTGAATCAATATTAAGTATTGGTTCCAAAGAAGTAAAGGCTAGACATTTGGAGTTAAGTGCCTTGCCCAGGGTCATATAGGAAGAATCTAAGGCCAGAATTTAATCCAGATTCCTCCCATCTCTAGGCCTGGCTCTCTCAATCCACTGAGCCACCTAGTTGCCCCCTTTCCTTTTTTTCTTTCAAAGGATAAAATTTTCCCACCAGTTATTAGGGGATGTTAAGATGCATCAGTGGAAGTATCCTTAGCATAAATCTTTGGTTCTCTTTCTTTTTTATATTTTTCAGTTCTGTTGTAATAAAAAATCTATCATATTGTTATTAGTTATAGGACAAGAAGGAAAGACTGAAAGACTTTTGGAGTTGGCCAATCCTATGATTGTTATTTTTTATATTATATTTTATATTATATATATTATATTGTAAGTTATGATAAAATTTTGCTGACTTCTATTTTACCCTCCTTTCCTGTGAGTATCATACTTTCTTCTTTTCTGAATTTCATGTAATCAAGGTATTATAACCAGACATCCAGAATGTGAAGAGTAAATGCTTCATATTCTTGTATAATAACCTTGAAAGAATCTGTTTATATTAGTTGTTCTATTTTCCTTTAAAATGCCCACAGTAATTTACTATATGTATACTTACAATACCACCATGAAAAGTAAATATTAAATAAAACATCAAGGGAAAATAAGAACTAGGAAAAATGAGATGTCCAAGTTTAATGTGACCTCTGAGCACCAAAAAAAGTTTTAGATACATTCAGAAAGTGGAAGGAAATTAATATTGATTTGGAAAGGAATTCAACTAAATTTATTAATGACTCATGGAAGAAAAATTGACCTTTACTTTAAACCTAATAAACAATAGCACATTTCTATATAAATATTTTTGTTAATTCATTAAAAGTTACCTTCCAAACTCGAATGGGAATATCATACTTGAGGTTTGCGTACATAACTGTCTCATGAATATAATTTATTGTAAGATATCCTACTGTGCTAGCCTTATGAAATATGAAGATGAATATCAATATTTACCAAATGCCAACTATGTGTCAGTCACTGTGCAAAGCACCATGGATACAAAGAAACAGTCCCTACCTCCAAAGTCTTCACAATGGAAGGAGACAACTCATAAAAAGAAGCTACGTGGAGGAGGAGCATGATAAAGTAACAGGAATGTTGTTCAGTCATTTTTAGTTGGGATTTGTTTGATTTGAGATTTCCTTGGCAGATATTGAAATGGTTTGCCTTTTTCTTCCTCAGCTCATTTTTATAGATGACAAAAGTGGGACAAATAGGATTAAGTGATTTGCCCAGGGTCACACAGTAAGTATCTGAGGCAAAATTCGAACGTAGGTCTTCCTACCTCCAGCCCTGGACCTCTGTACCACCTAACTGCCCCTCTACAGAATGGATTGCTGTCCTGAGCACCTTCCTTAAATGTAGGATCTGGGAGAGACTCTCTGCTGCCACCTTTCACCCACCCCTCCAACCAGAAGGAAGGAATAGCTTCAAGGATAGGAGACGCTGAGGAAGTGGGAGTTTCAAGGCTTAAATGATTTTAGAGGATGATGAGGTTCTAGACACATAAATTCAAATCTGGCCTCAGATACTTCCTTGCTGTGTGATCCTGACCAAGTCATTTAGCCCTTATTTGCCTCTGTTTCCTCCTTTGCAAAATAAGCTGGAAAAGGAAATGTCAAACTATTCCATTCTCTTTGCCAAGAAAGTGCTAAATGGACACAAAGATTTGGACATGACTGAAATGACTGAACAATATCATTATGTCTGAGACAATATAGTAGTAGTTTTTTATTTTAATTTTTCTTTGAAATGACCTTCTCTATACTAAATTTTTTTCCAATAATTTTAACCTTCATGCAGGGTTAGGGTTTCATTTTGTCTTTTGTTCACTTACCTGCTGTCATTCTCTGAACTAAAAATGGTATGAGATCTAAAGGAATTGTCTACAGAATTTAGTTATACAACTGCACCCTCCTATGGTGGTTGTTTTTTTTTTCCCCCCTTAGGGTCCTTCATCTTGACCTCATTCTTGTGTGTGTGTGTGTGTGTGTGTGTGTGTGTGTGTGTGTACACATTTATTCAAGAAGTAGTTCTTTATGTGTGTCAATATATAAGAACTGAAAATAAATTTAGGAAAACCAAAAAGGTTTTTGCTTTTTGTTTTTTAATTAAAATGTCTCTGATGTTCTGTACTTTTGTAGTTATATTATGGGAGTCAGACATTTTTAGTCATAGCCTAACAAAGAAGATCCCTAGATAGCTAATTAGCCAACTCTACTACAGCCTGCCTGTTGGCTGTAGGACTGCCAGTTGCTCTGGCCAGAAGTGGATTTGTACTTAGAGTATCAGTTTCTCTCATAATCCCTCTCAGCTCTGAGTTGTGAACCTTCTAGGCTCTGGTCTCCCGCAGTTAGGTCCGGTATGTAGGCTTTCTTACAGGGAGACTTCCCTAAACTAAGCTTGTAAGGTCCAAAATAGCAAGTTATATTAGAGATAGATAGATAGATAGATAGATAGATAGATAGATAGATAGATAGATAGATAGATAGATGGATAGATGGATAGATGGGTGGATAGATATAGATAGATGGATAGATAGATAGATATAGATAGATAGGTGGATAGATAGATAGATAGATAGATAGATAGATAGATGGATAGATAGATAGATAGATGGGTGGATAGATATAGATAGGTGGATAGATAGATAGATATAGATAGATAGGTGGATAGATAGATAGATATAGATAGGTGGATAGATAGATAGATATAGATAGGTGGATAAATAGATATAGATAGGTGGATAGATAGATAGATAGATAGATAGATATAGATATAGATAGGTGGATAGATAGATATAGATAGGTGGATGGATAGATAGATATAGATAGGTGGATGGATAGATAGATATAGATAGATAGATAGATAGATAGATAGATAGATAGATAGATATAGATAGGTGGATAGATAGATATAGATAGGTGGATAGATAGATATAGATAGGTGGATGGATAGATAGATAGATAGATATAGATAGGTGGATAGATAGATAGATATAGATAGGTGGATAGATAGATATAGATAGGTGGATGGATAGATAGATATAGATAGGTGGATGGATGGATAGATAGATAGATATAGATAGATAGATAGATAGATAGATAGATAGATAGATAGATAGATATAGATAGGTGGATAGATAGATATAGATAGGTGGATGGATGGATAGATAGATATAGATAGATAGATAGATATAGATAGATAGATAGATAGATATAGATATAGATAGGTGGATAGATAGATAGATATAGATAGGTGGATAAATAGATAGATAGATAGATAGAAAGATATGGAATTAACTTTCAAACTCATTCCATAAGCAATGAGAATCAATAAATTTATATGGATAATTTAAATTTACAGTATAAATATCAAGTGAGCTGCTTAGGAAAAAAAGACTGTTCTAGTCTTGTGAATAAAACTGAGGGCTTTAGGTATTTGTTTTTAAATGGAAAATCCTTAATTTGGTTTCCTTTTTTGCATTTTCTCACTTTTTCCTAAAAGGGAAAATACTGGTAAAAAACAAACAAGCAAACATTCAAATGTAGTTGTGGTTCTAAGTGGGAACCAAATTAATCAAGGTTTATAATATTGTACAATGCCTTCAACAACATCATCTTCTTAGACTCTGTGCCATTTTATAATGTTCCCCTGATCTCTGTACTAGAATGATGGAGTGACTTTCAAATGGTTTAAACCAATCATTTTATTTCTACAGCAGTAGATATTTGACTTCCTAAAAAATGGATAAGAGATTTTTCAAACTTGTTGTTAGTGATGATCTATAGTGGCACAGTTTCAAAATAACTTGATTTTTTTCTCAACGTTCCATTTTTGTAGCAATCAAATAATTCAAAATTCCCTAGCAGAATTTACTGATATTTGGAAAGCCTGTTCAGAGACCTGTTCCTCTTTCTCATTTTTTTCTCACCAATGTAAACAAATGCTATTCCAATTTGTGCCTTTTAAAAGGCCTTACTGGAGAAGCCCAATATTATGTAAGCTCTGAAAACCATGTCCTACCAAAAAATACTTTTGTAAATGTAATTAATAAAGAATAAAGTAAAAACTAATTTCCAGTTCTCATTCCAACTACCATAATGCATATAATATTGGGAATCATTGGGGAATCAACTGTTTTAACTAATGATTTTCCTGAATATGTGAAGGTTGAACTTTTAATGCTCTTATGGTTTTTGGTTCAACCCTTATTGAAGAAAATGTTATAAAAATGACTCTGACTTCTAAAAGAGTAGATTTTATTTTTATTGCATAAAATGTTTTTGCTATAGACTCATATTTTTCTGAAAGAATATAGTTGTATCAGTAGTAAATTTGTGTTTGGATATAAGTTTAAGCTCTTGCTAAGAGAATTTGCTGAGAAATATTTAGGATTGAAGCTTTATTGTTTCATTTAAATTCCAGTTCATTTGAGCTCCATTGTTACAAGTCAAAAGTTGTTTGTAATGAGGGCTATTACTTTAAGAGATAAATGGAAAATTCTATTTTAATGAAGAAAAGAAGATAGTCAGAGTTTCATGCTACTGAATTAGAAAAGCATCCACACAGTTGTAATCTCTTTCAGCTTCCTCTACATGAAAAAGTAGAAAGAGAAATTCTGCCATAGAGGTATTATGTTGTCTTTTCCATTCCTTGCAGACCAGAGTGATGGAGGGAAATCCGTGTTATAGCCTGAAGCTATTAGAGAAAATAGAGAGCCAAGTAAAATGACAAAGACAAATCTATGGAGATTTTGATGATAAATTAGTCTATGAGAGAAAAGAATTATGACTCCCTTCCTTAATAGAAAAAGAAGAGTGAGCTAAGAATAATCATAACAGTTAAGAATTACTAAGAATGGTACCAAGTTATACCTGATGTTCATTTCTTTTAATCTTACCCTTTCTGTAAATGTACAATATAATTTGGTATTTGTGTCATATTATCTGCTGTAGTTACCACTGCAGAGTTGTTCTACATTCTGTTCTTTTGTTATTATCACTATTCTTTAGAGTGCTTACAGTTTGTTACCTCTACTGCTTTAAGAGCTTTTCTCTTCCCTTTTTCTTTTTTCCCACATTTCCCCCCCTCTGTTTTCTTGCTTTCTATCACTTCTCCTATTCATCTTGTCTTTTGAAGAAAAGACCAACCTTTTAAAAATCAGAGTAGCCTCTTCTTTTTATAGAGTAAATTAAGAACTCAGGGGATCTAGACTTGGGTCTTTTGGACCATGTCTTTTGGTTTCTAGGTGCTCAGAGGATGCTGTTCTTCAACCAAAAAAGTGTTTTTTGTCTTATTTCCTCCTAGTTGCTTTTGGGTCTTTAGTTGTGCTAGGAGTCTGAGGGCTGCAGGCAAGTCCCTGGTATTAAAGGTAATGTTATCCCTGAAAGGAACAAAAATATTTGATTCAAATGATGTTTTTGTAAGAATATATATTTATATGCTAAAATTAATAATCAATGGCCCTTTCTCCTTTAGGTAAGTTGTGCATCCTATAAGAGCAAATTTTGACAAAAATTAAACCTCTACACAACTAACAACCTACTCATGACTGAATATTGTAAGCTTGCTATTTTAAAAAATTTTTTATTTTCATAATTTTACGTAGATACTCCTCCAAAAACAGACTACAACTTCTCCACTTAAAATGATATGCAATTCTTAACCATATTTTCTTTTAAATTCTCTATGGAAGATTGACTCAATATATTTAAAACTTTCTTTTTCTACTTTTAATATTTGGGAGGGATCAACATACTTTATATGTCTGTTTTCTATTTCTTGTTCCCTATACATGATAGCCTAAATCATTTTCTGGTTATGTCATCCATTCTTCTTGTTTTTTTTTTTCAGCCACCTTGCCTATGCAAATTTGCCAAGATTAAAAAATTGCAATGTTGATATTACCACCACACATTTTTCCATTACTTTTTAGATTGTTTATAATTTTAGTTCTTCTGAGATCATGGTATCCCCTGATTCACAGGCATGTAGTGATATCACCAGTAGAATATGTTAAAAGAGTGGGCTTCTGCAGCAATGAACAATTTGGGATCATTGAAAACCACAATTTCCCAAATGTCATCCAGTCTAATCTTCTCTCTAAACAATAGAGTGGTCTACTGAATTTCTAGTTCTTCTTATATGATGTGATGGAGAGCCTCCTGAGACTTCTAAAATCTTATAAAGACTAACACACTCCTAGTGAGACATATAGAAATAAATGATACTACCAAAAGGAATTTTTAAAAAACATTGCTAAGGATTTTGAAGTCTTGGGCAAAAAACACACACACACACAAAACTGAAGACATTAAGGACCCAGGTGGTGTTTTTAATCACTATTGCCAATTGAAGGTAGAAGATTCAGAAGAGAGAAGCATATTTGCAGAATGAACAGATGGCTCAGAAGATGGTGTCTGAGAATGAGATTTGGATGTCTGTACTATAACTTAAAATATAGTTAGTAATATGCATTCTTGGCCAGGACTGGAGTGTACCTAACAAGGGCCAGTAAAGTATATATACATTTCCCTGGAGATTCATGAGTCTCTTCAAAAAGGATTTAAATTGAAAAGGAGAAAGAGGGAGAAAACTTGTAAGTTCTAGAACAGAGAATAGCAAGTATAGGATAACAAAAAGAATAGCAGATGAGAGCCTGTAATTCAAGAAAGACAATTTCTAAGAAAAGAGGCAACAGTAAAGTTTAGGGAATATAAATATATCACATATAGGTAACAACATATCAGATAAAGTTAAGATGCCATCACAAAGAGGCAAGTTGGACAGTTCAGACTAGATTTCTTACAGATTCCACAACTCATCATTTAAAATTTGGACCAATTATCTTTCCCTAAAAACCCACCCTTCTTTCAAATTTACATATTCATGATCATAGGCGCCCAGGAGGATGATGGCACTGGCTTAGAAACCTTGATTTCATCCTCTACTCCTCACTCTCTCATCCAGGATACCCAATCTTGTCTTGACATCTCTACCTCCATGATATTTCATCTATATGTGACCTTCTCTCCATTCATACCACTATCATGCTAGTTTACATCCCGCTTAGAATATTAAAATAACATTATGGTCTTCCAGACTCATTTCTCCCCAATCTGTCCTTCACACAGTTGCCAAAAATGTTTTCCTTAAAGCATAGGTACAATTATGTTACTGCTGTAGCCACCACCATCATCACCACCCTGTCCATGTAATAAACTCCAGTGGCTCCCTTTTACCTTTAGTTTCAAATAGAATGTGTTACTTAACTTTCTTTACAACCTATCCCTGGCCCCATCTCTCTTTCTAGTCTTTTTTTATCCTTTCTATTCCTTTTTAAAAGAATTACAGGTAGAAACAATTTTTAACAATCATTTTCAGACCTTTTGCAATATAAATTTTTTCCCACCATCCCTTCCCTTCTACCTCCCCAGATAGTAAAAAAACCTGTTGTAGATTATTCCAGTGATGTCATGCAATGCACATTTCCATATTCTTTGTCATAAAAGAAGACATATCGCACATGTAAGAGAAAACTCATGAAGGAAATAAGGCAGGAAATGTAGTTCGATCTGCATTCATACTGACAGTTCTGTGGCTGTGGATAGCATTTTTCATCATGGGTCCCTTGAGATGGTCTTGTCTTTCTAGCATTCTTACATATTACTCCCTGTCCCTAGATGATATGGTACAACCGTATTTGCTTGCTTGCTGTTCCTCACACACAACACTCCATTTCTCATCTCTATGCCTGCAATGCTGTATCCATGTTCTCCCTCATCATTTTGGCTTCTGAATCCCTGGTTTCCTTTAGGAGGCAGCCCAAATTTGACCTTCTATAGGAGGCCCCCTGTTTCTTCTCTCTCCAGCTGCTGATGCCTTCCTAATAGGGCTGTCTTCCATCTGCTTTGTACTTATATGCACTTATTTGTTTTGTCACCTCCATTAGAATGCAAGCTCCTTGAGAGCAAGGAATAATTTTGCTTTCTTCTCTGAAGTGCTTAATAAAAGCTTTATTGATCGAGACCCTCAGCAGTCTGATAGCAGTCTACCTTTTCAGGCTTATTTTCATTGCTTCTTTTTAGGTATTCATAAATGTAGTCTAAGTGAACAACTTCATTTTCAAAATTCCATCACTTGTATCTACCTGTTCACTTCAGCTTTACCCCTTACCTCCATTGCATCTTTTGTTCATTTGTTTTTATCTCTTGGCTGGTTCCTTATCCTTCTATAGGGCTCAGCTTAGATGCTATCTCCATTGTGAAGCTTTTGTCAGTCCCCTCCCCATCTAATTCTGTGTACTCTTTCCTTCCTCAGATGTTCTTTAGAGTACTTGATATACATATCAGTTCCTTTGCTAAACTATAAATTCCTTCAGGGAAGGGACTTCACTCCATTTGCATTTTTGGTCTCCATTGCCCAACAGGTTGCTTTGAAATAGGTGTTTAATACATTTGTTGATCTGAGGCATGTGACCATTCCATGATAAAATTCATAGTAGCAAAAGAGAGGGGATCCAGATGTTATCTGATGAGTACTCTTGTTGTAGGGAGAGCAGATTTCAAAGAGCTTGGGAAAAGAATAGGTAGGTTCCAAGGCTTAATATTTAACAGAAGAAGTGAGAACAAAAAAGCATAGGAAGTTTCTAAGAATTAAATCCAGAAATGACAAACAGAAATTATACTGATAAGGAGTTAGAATAGAGGATTGATTAAGGAAATGTATTTTGACATAAACATGTCATTAATTCAAAATTTTAAGACATGTATAGATAGATGATAGAAGCAAGAAAAAGAAGTTGAGTGTAAATATAAAAGAATAGTGGTTATGTAAATTATAGTCAGAAATGCTAAAGTGTAGGATGGACTGAAGGTGGGAGTAAATGCTATGGGGAACAGAAAATAAATACCCTTGTAGTCCTGGGCAAGCTACTTAACTTTTTTGCCTCAGTTTCTTCATCTGTAAATTAGGGATAGTAGGAGCACCTACTTCCCAGGATTGTTGTGAGGATCAAATGAAATAATAATTCCAAAGCACTTAGGCACAATACCTGGAATTTAGTAAGTGCTATATAAATGTTAGCTATACTAATTATTATTTCTTTATAAAAAGGTCCTTAGGAGATATGTTTTAATAAATAATTATAATGTAATTAGCACAGTGCCTGGAAAAAGAAAGAACTATATAAATATTACTTATTATTGTTGTTTTTATAGCTATTATTATTAGGTGAACAGGCTTCATATGATAATGATAACAGATCAAGAGGAAAAGCCCAATTTTCTTAATTTAACTCTTACTTTGCCTCTGTTTTCTCATATCATACAAATTATTAAAAAGGATTTTTTAAAAAAATGTTTTACAGAGTTGAAACCATGGCAAATGAGAATCTGGTAAGAGAACACTTACATACTCCTGTTATCAAGTTTCTAGACTCTGACAAAATATACTCTAAGATTCTAAAAGAATTGGGAGCAATGTTTGCTCAGAGATCTTTGAAGCAGGCAGAGGTGTCACAAGTCTGAAGAAAGGCAGTCATATAATTCTTAAATGAAAGTAGAAGGTAGAGTTTGCAATCTATACATCAGCAGTTTAGCTGGAATTCCTGGCAAAATCCTAGTATATATCATTAAAGAAATAGTTTATGAATATTTAGAAAAGGAAGCAATTAACACTAAAAGCAAGCATGGCTTTATCAAGAGCAAGTCATGCCAGAATCACTTCATTTCCATTTTTGGCATGGTAGATTGGGGGACTGCTGTAGAGATCATATACTTGGACTTCAGCAAATTATTTTACAAATGTTGTCCTTTCAGACAAGATAAGGATACAACTTATGTGCTAGTACAGTTAAATGAATCAGTATAGGTTGAAGAACTGGACTTCCAAAATAGTCATGAATGGATGTATGAAACTTTGAGAGAAGTCTTAGACTGATGCTCCAAGGATTTGTCCTTGTCCCTGAGCTATTAGACATTTTTACCAGAGCCTTGGATGAAGATATAAAAAACCAAAATTACCTAAATTTTAGATGACATTAAGTAAGAAGAATAAATAGTTCTTTCAATGTCAAAGTCCAAATAAAAAGGTCTTGGTGGGCCAGAATAAATGACTCATAAAATACAATGAAATTTAATAACAGTAAACATTAAGTTCTACAAATGGATTTGAAAAATCAATTTCACAAGTACAAAATGTTCGACACTTCACTAGAGAATACTTTATATAAAAAATTCCTGGGTGACTTTTGAAATGCAAATTCAGTATGAGACAGGAGTGTGTAATGACAATCAAAAAAAGATAATGCTATCCTATGCTGCATTGAGTAGCTCAGTGTCCAGAATGAGGGAGATGATAATTACTCTGTAATCTGGTTTTGTTAAACTGTATCTGGAGTATTCTGTGCAGTTGTTTATACCACCTTTAAGGAAGGACAGTAGCAAGGTAGATCATATCCAGATGGCAGCCAGTATAGTGAGAGGACCAGAGACTGTATCTTAGAAGAATGAATAGGATAGGTTTAGCATGGAGAAGAGACGATTTGGAGAAGGGAAATGATAATTGTTTGGTATTTGAAACATTTATAATATGGAGAAGGGACTGGATATTGTCCACTTGACCCAAAAGGCCAGATTTAGGAGCCTAAATAAAAGTTGAAGAGAGATAGATGTTTTCCTTCATGTGAGAAAAAAAACCTTAATTTCTTACATATCTATAGCTGTTCACCTATATATGTGTACATGTACCCACAACTCTTCTAAGTATAAGATACTTTACAAACTAATTTTACTTTAATAATGACAATGACTTTTCCATCAAATTGATACATCTTTAGTGTCCAGTGATTAACTTTTACTTGTTTTTCCAATACTTTTTGTAATAGATATGTTCATTGAACTGTGATGTGAATTTGTGAGATAGCTGGCTGTGACTAATGTATTTTTCATGAAATAGAAGGCATCTAACTACTTGTTGTAGGGGTCTAATTAGCCTTATTAGTTCTCAATTCCAATTAATATTACATATATTGTGTATTGTCTCTGACTCCATTTCATTATCTATTCTATAGATAATAAAAGTGTACTAACATCTTGTAGACCGTGCCCACATTTTAAAATGAATAATTAGGTTATATCTTCTTTTTAAAAGATTTTCTTTCTCTATTTTCCATTTTTTATAGCAAGAGATAGAGAATCTTAAAGTTGAAAGATACTTTAGATGTCTCCCACTGAGTACTTAAATCTCTTCTCCAGCACTCCTACCAAATTATTGGCCTCTTCTCATAGTTTTCCAGTGATAAAGGGTTTGTTAATTTTACAAGGCATTCAATTCTATCATTAAATAGTTGTAGTTGTTAGAAAGCTCTTCCAGTATTGAACCAAAACCTTCCTTAATCATTTATCCTCCTTGGTTTTAGTTATATCTTAAGTGTCAGAGATGAACCAACCCTGCTTCCTTTTTCCATATGACATCTTTTCAAGTGTTTGAAGATAGTAGTAATGTGCCTCCCTGCACTTTCTGACTATGAGCTAAACATCTCCAGTTCCTTAAGCAGTTTCTCATTCAACAGTATTTTCAGACCCATCACCTTCTTGGTTTTCTCCTTTGTGATATGCTAGGTAGAATCAGAAAATCATAGAATTTTTAAAGAAGGTACCTTACCCATCATCTAGTCAAATCCTTTGATTTTTACTAATGAGGAAAATGAGTCCTGGAGGGATTAAGTGACTTGTCTAAGATTATATAGGCAATAAGTAGCTGATCCTTGGACTCCAGATCTATTAGTTTTGTTTTGTTTTTCCTTTGTTTTGGTTTGTTTTTTTAAACTAGACAGCACTTGCCAAAATTTCTTAAAATATAGTTCCCACAACTGCATTCAGTGTGTACTAGATGTGCCCTGATTAGTTAATAGTATTACAATACTCCTTTAATCTGGACTTAATGCTTCAATTTAATGGTGCCTTATTAATATTTGTTTGAAAAATACCTGTCACATTTTTGCCTTGTATTATTCTTTTGCCAAACTTAAATACTAGGGTTCTCTTCGTATGATTTGATTTAAAGACAATCTTACCAAAAAACCTGAAGTATAAAATATTTATTCCTATTCAATTTCATCTAAAATGGCATACTGGGAAGATTACTAGAGAAATATGTTGGAAAGTTATATGACTATAGTTTGGATCCTCAGTGCTTAGCACAATGATTAGCATACAGTAGATATTTAATAAATGTTTGCCTACTGATTGTCTGACTGACTATGGCCAAACCATTTCGTCTCTTTAACTTAAAAGATCAGAGACTTTATAGCTGGGAAAGACCCTAGAAGTGATCTAATATAGCCCTCTCATTATATCACTAAGGTATTTAATTTAAACCCAGAGATGTTAAGTAATACTCCCAAGGTCGCACAAAGTGGTCAGTATTCAAACTCTTATGAACCCAGATGCCTGGATTTCAAGTCTTGTGTTCTTTTCACTGCACCATGCAGTCTACCTATCTTTCAACTATAAAGTGGAGATAATACTCCTACTGCCTACTTCACAGGACTTCAGAGAGATGTTATAGTCCTGGCTTGATGCAGAAGAGTCTGATAGATGGCATTAGAAATTGGAATAAAATGAGACATTTGTCGAAAATCAAACAATAAAACAAAAGGGAATTTTGGGAGGGGGATAGGCATAGCATGCAAAGGATATCCAGGAAGGATATATAGCTTCCTGGACTCTTGTGTTGGCCATGCAAGTGACCTCATGAAGCCATGAAAGTTCCTCTTATTTCTTCCTGACTTAGTGCTTGAGTCATGTAAGTCTTGAGAATATTTTCTTTTTTCTTTTTTATAACATTTTCTTTTTCCCCTTTTACATGCAAATATTATCTTTGGCATTTTTTTCTAACATTTTGAGGTTTTTGATTTGGGTTATACATGAGCATACAGGCATTTTGTTTTGGTTATACATGAACTCTCATACAAAACATATTTCGATATTTGTCATGTTGTGGAAGAAGATATAATTAAAGGAAACATTTTCAACACGTGTAGGAAAAACTAGCCTAGCCTACATGGTAGATAATGCCCCTAAAGGAGAAAGGAGCTTCATAATCCTTAATATTTTATATATATATATCTCAGAACCATTATCATTATTGCAAGTCTTGTTCCTGCATTCCAAACTGTCTAAATCTTTTCTCCCTTTGTGTTCCATAGAATATGCACACATATTTCATTTATATTTACATATTATATATATTGCATATCTGACTATGATGTCATTTGTATACTTGGTAAGAATGCCATGTATGGCTCTAATTTTTTAATATTGATAAAAATGATGAACAAAATGGAATTGGTGAGAAGCCCCATTAGAGAATTTATTTCAATTTTGTCAGTCTACAAATGAAACACTTTAACTATATTAATCCTTTTAAATCTATTCTTATCTAATAAATATTTTTCCATTTTATCCACAAAAGATAGCATAATTGCCAAATTCTTTATTGTCAGATAGTATCTGTTGAATTCCCTTTTTCTACTTGTATACTAATGCTATGGAAAAAGAAAAGGGGGTTAATTGGACTTGTTTTGCTAGTGATTTTTGCTCTCACTTAACCTAGTTCTCAGTGAATCTTACTTTCATTTAGATAAGTCTTCACAAACCATCTGTTTAATTAACTCTTCCAAAATTCTGCCAGAATATTGGTTTGTAGTTTCCAAAATTTACCCTTTTTGCAATCTTAAAAATCACAGAATGTTTTGTCTCATTTCCTTTAATGAATAAGATTAACCACAGGAACAAATCATATCTTTTAATCCAATCTTATCTCATAATATTACCAAAGATAAATATATTATCCATTTTAAACCCTTGTTACCCAACAAATGTTTATTAAATAATAATGGACACAAATTTATTTAATGCTTCTTTTTTAAGTTATCATTCAAGTTTTTTCTAGGGATCAGAATATTTTTTTTTACTAGATCAAGTATTATTTACCCATAGAAGATATGAATTGAAAGTTAAATAAGTCGACTACTCTGGACTAATTGCTGTAGTCTGCTTCAAGCCTTTCCCACTCCAGTCCATTTCCTACCTAGCTGCCAAATATGTCCCTAAAAACCAGCTCTGGCTGTGCCAATTCACTGCTCAAAATGGTTTAGTAGTACCCTATTGCCTCTTGGGTAAAGTACAAACTCACTTGTTTGGTACTTTAAAGTCTTTGATTATCTGGCCCCATGAGAACTATCTATCCTTATTTTACATGAATCTTTATTATTATGTCCTAATCTGTTCCTACCATACTGGCTTATTTTTTTCATAGCCAATCCTTCATGCCATGTTCTCTCTCTTCACCTCTGCCTTTTAGAATCCACCAATTTTCTAAGATTGAGCTCAGATGCCACTCTTAGTAAGACTGTACCTGATTCCCTGATATTTACTTTGCATATAACTTGTATTTTCTTATTGGTGTATATAATGAATTCTCCCATACTAGTAAAGGGTATAGGTTGCTTGAAGGCAGGAGATTTTCCCTTTTTTTTTTTTGCCTTTGTAGCTATTGTCAGTATATACATTGCATAGTACCTTATATATATATTATATACTTATTAAATGCTTGTGGATTGTTTAATTAAGTTGAGCTTAAGTCATTTTAAAATTTGGGTCATTTGGGATTTTTTTGATGAGATTAAATAGAAAACTGTATATTCATCTGCTCTTTAAATTAACCCTGAACCCAAAATTTTTCAAGAACTATAAATAGAAAAAAACTCCAGTCCTGTTTTATGGCATGTCAAGGAAGAGACATGACTAATGTGGTAGGGTAATGGAAGAGAGTAGGCAAGACACAAGCGCATATATATGTACACACACACACACACACACACAGACACACACACACACACACACACACTCCCTACTTTCCATCTTAGAATCAATACTATATATTGGTTCCAAGGCAGAAGAGCAAATAAGGGATAAGCAATGGGTGTTGAGTGACTTGCCCAGGGTCACACAGCTAGGAAGTACTTGCCTGAGGCTAGATTTGAACCTAGGACCTCCTGTCTCTAAGACTGACTCTCAATCCACTGAACCACCCAGCTGCCCCCACAAATAAAGGCATAGAGAGAAAAAGACAAAGTCAGAGTGAGCTATAGGCATTTCTATTAACAGAAAAGTGGACTCTCACAGATGAATGCAGAAAAAACTATGTACCAATAGCAAGACAAATGAGAGAGGTGGAAAAATATTCAAATAATGAATTAGATTAATTGCCATTTATTTTATAAAAGTTAGAATCCTCAAGATTTAAAAATTATGAATTCATTTTTCCAATTTGAAAATGCAGACCTTTATCAAGAACTATCTTTATCTCATTTTTTTAACCACAGCTTTGTTGTCCATTTCATTTTACAGAGAAAAATGCCAGCTAAAAAATGCACTAATGTGACTTTCTTTTGATCTTTTCAAATATTGCCACCAAAATTTCCAAAGTCATGCTATATAAGTAGTTGCCCAACAGACAAAGTTCTCAACAATTAGATCTTTTCCAGTGGTAAAGCAGCACAAATTTGATTTTTTTTGTCAATGTAATCAAGGCTCTTAAATACTTTCTATATGTTTCATATGTGGATCCATACTTTGGTGTGACTTTAAATAATTTTGTATTCCTTTTGGCAAAACAAATAATTACTAATTCAGCTATTCTAAAAAATTCAGATTTTCATATATTAAGTTTTGTTAAAGCAGAATATTAAGTAATCTAAGAAAGAAAGACTTAAATAAACTATATCACTATTCTTGGGAAGCTGATAATTTGGAAAAACAAAATATAAGTATGTTTAAAGATGTAAGAAGACTTAAAAAGTGACATGTAAGCACTTTCAAAGCAAAGATGTACCAGTTAATTAATCCAGTATGAAAGACCAAACAGAGGCTTATGATAAGTTAATAAGATTGCATCTGTACTAAAATCTTCTATATCTAGGTTTGGCTAATAGAAATGTATACAAATAAAGTTATAAACTATAGAAACAGAGCTACAGAATGAGAATTCAACCTGAAATCAAGAGGCATAGACATATTGCACAAGAAAACTCTTTGTGGTACAATGTAATATAACAAATGTATTTGCTGATAGTTTTCAGTGTCACAAAATTATTTTCTTTCCTCTCTGTGGTTTAAATAGTCATTAAAGCCTAAAAGTAGCACATCATAAAATATCCACTTATGACAGTGTAGACATTAATACTGTCTTGCAAGTCTAATGAACCTCACATAGAACTTTGTTGTATGAGTCTCTTCTTGACTTACTCATCTTGTGTTATTGTGTATTCTATGTATATCTTGTTCCTTATTAGTCGTGAGCTCCCTGTGTGGAAGAACTCTCTATTTGTTCAACTTCCTGTCTTCCTCAGAACCTACCTCAGAGTTCTGCATACATGAGTTTGCATGAATTAGCCCAAAGCTTTGACTTAGGTAAATTTGTGGGAGGAAAGAGAATCAAGAAAATTTTTTCTCCCACAGAAGCATAACATATGAAAAAAATAATCATGATTAAAAAAAAAACATTATCATTGTGAATAAATACAAAATTTAGCATTCCTTCCTACTTGAAACCCTAGTGTCCCCAAACTAAATTTTGATATGGCTTCAGAATTCCATGGCAGCTCCTGTTTTTCATCATACAGTATATTCTTAAATTGTGTTAGTTACTCTATGCAATAAAAATTATCCATGTTCAGAAGTCTATTTTTCATTTTGAGAATGGAAAAACCTTTTGGTTCAGGTCCACATCATCTCTTTGTTGAACTGTTTTAAGTCTCCCAACTGATTACCCTGCCTCCAGTCTCTTACTTCCATACAGTTAATAAAATAACCCCTCTACTCTCTACAGGCTACCTCTAACCTTCCTGTTAGCTTTATTTTGCACTATTCACCTTCATATTTTTTACATTCCATTCCTGCCACACTGGACTTGGAGTAATAGTCCATTCTCTTTTTTTTGTCATATTCTATCCTTTCCAATCCAAGTAATCTATCCTCTCTTCTTTGGATGGAACATCATTATCATCTATAGCTATGGAAACTTTCTTCCTTCAAGGCTCACTTCCTGCCAGCTTTTCAATAAAGTGTTCCCTGAACCACTTCTTGGTTGAAAGCATTTGCTTGTTCTTCAATTTTTCCTTAAGTATTTTGATTTCTCTTTCATTTTTCCCTTCACTATCTCCATTTTGTCATACTTGGTTATGTAAATGTTATGTCCCTCAGTTACATTTTATTAGAACAGGGATTAAGTTCTTCCCTTATCTGTGCCTTGATCTAGCACATAAAGGTTTCATATACGTTTTCCAAATTAGTGCACAAAGATTATATTTGTAGGAAGGAAATGTCACAAAGTATAGAATTGAAATCACATTAAAATACCTTCTCTTCCATAGCTGAGTATGTTTACTCATACATTATTAATACACTTATTCAACAAGTGTTTTTTTAAACATCTTCCAAATGGCAGGAGACATTTTTAAAGGTGTACTCAGAAATCAAAGTACTAAATAACACATTTGGTCATAACCATATTTAAAATATGATGAAAAGCTCATTGGAAATTGTTGCAGGCAGAAGTCTTTGAATCACTAAAAACCTCTGAGTTGTGCAACAACTAATCATTAGAATAAGAGAATGCAGTACAGCAAAAGGAGGCTATTGATTCTTTACCTGTTAGAATTTAGTAGGGATTGAAAAGTACATACATAGTTTTTGAGAGGGCAAAAATTATTTAAGTTATTGTTATTTTCCATCACTAAAGACTAATATCAATTATTTGTTTAAGAATATATCTTAAAACCTTGAATCAGTAAAGAATAGTATCTTTGAATCAGCAAAGTTATACTGATCAAATAATTGTGTAGCCTCCAAAAGATTAAAAATGACTGTGAGACTAGTTAATTCCAATTGTCTAAGTGTTCTTAATATTACTATTGCATGACTGTAATTGAAAAGGAGTGGTAAAACACCTAAGAATACCATTTACAAGTTATCTGTTTGAAATATCAGATCTTTTCTATAGCCAACTAAATGTTCTTTGTCATAATTAATTAGGGCAATTATGTCACACACCATCTCCTATTGTTCTGTCCTTCATTAACTAACTCCTTGACCGATGTTTTCATGGTGTGGGGAATTGTCAGTGTGGAAGTTTCCTTCTTACTGTGAGGCATCCCTCTATCCACTATGCCATGCTCTCTCTCTTTAGTAATAGTTAACGAATTTCACATTGCAATTACACTAGCACGAGCACTAGCACTCTCTTATACTTTTACCCCACAAAAGGTCAATCAGAACATATAATTATAGAAAATCTTAGAGCTAGAAAGGACTTTAAGGATTTTCCCATCATAACTCATTGGATTTAAAAGACCACAGTCATTCTCCCCATTTTATTCATCAAGAAATTAAGGTCCAAAGATTTATAGTCAACTAGCATTTATTACGTTTCTACTATGTACTAAATGCTAAGTTTGGGGTCTACAAAATAAGGCAAAATATAGTCCCACAATCTAATAGAAAGAGAGCATTAAAAAAACCTGTATAAAGGTAAGATCTATTCTGTGAAAATGGAGATGCTCAGCAGAGGGAAGGTTCTAGCAAAGAGGTTAGGTCATCTGCCCAAGGTTACACACTTTGTCACAACACAGAGTTGTAAGATAATAATAGATTTAGACTGAAATAGACAAAAGGTCATTTAGTCCAATTCCAATCCTTCATTTTACAGATGAAGAAACGAAAGCTGGGAAAGGTTAAGTAACTTGCTTATGGCCACCCAGGTAGTAAGTAGAACTGGTATCACTTATATTGTACCATACTGGACACATTATACTTGGGTAAATGTGTAACTATATAAGTATAACCATATGAAATAATAGCTATTTACCTTACAAATACACTTATTTTTCCCATTTAAAAAGGAGAAGATTTCTTTCTTATCTTTGTTTCTCAGAAAAATTTCCTCCATTTATACATTTTAGTTTCAACAAAAATGTAAACCAGAATTCAGTTTGTTTAGGGGTAGTTTTTGGCAAGGTTATGAATTTGGCTAGGAACATACATGCTAAATAACATTTCAGATAGCACTGTTTAAATTTGGGGCTACCTTGCAATAATATTAAAATTCAATGGCCTTTATACTTGATGATGGTAGCATCTTCCGTGGAACATATGTATTTTAAGTATTTATATTAGTATATAGTAAGAAATATACATTATACACATATGCTGAAATGTCATGGCATTATAATAATACAGCATCAAATTTGCCTTATTGATGAATATGCTATTATAAAGATGATCATACTTACCTACCATAATTACTCACTTTAAGGTTTTGGAGTTTTATCTTTTTTTTCCTTTAGAAGTAATGAATTAATACTCACCCATCCTCAGTTTATTTCCTAATCTCTTTGGTAACCAACTTCAGATACTTGCATGATGACAGCTGGTGCCAGTTAGGGATGAAATCTGTATGGACATTGCTTACTGGTGAAGAATAAATAAAATTCATGACTTTGGTCTTTTTTTAGCAGTCTTTCAATCTGTTTTACAGAATACTTTTGTATTTTGCAGAGTAGAATTGGACTTCATTTGTTCTTATGAAATTACTTATTTTTCAAAAAGTGTTTTGAATAGTAGTCTTTTTAAATTTAGACTTCTTGTTCTGCTTCCTCATAGCAGTGCATTTGTCCTCAGATACAATCAAGGAAAACTTGAAAGTGTGTATATGGAAAAAAATTATGCCCCCCCCCAGGTAGAAGAAAGTGTGTGTATGGGAAAAAATTACGCATCCCCCCCAGTAGAAAACATTACATTTTGTTTCTCCATGACTTAGATGTCCTAATATCATCTCAAATTCAACATAGTCCAAAATGAACTCGTCAATCACACACACACACACACACACACACACACACACACACACACAGCCAGTTGCCAAGTTCTGTCTCTGAAATCTTTTATCTTTGCTCTTCTCTCTGTTTACAGTGATCCTAGTCCAGGCCTTACCCTCTCTCCTATGGGCTCTACCTCTTCATTGTCATCTTCCTATCTAAGGACTCTCCCCTCTCAACAGAATCAATAAAGCAACCAACTAGCATTCATTAAGTGCATATTACGTACCAGGCACTATGCAGAGTGCTCAGGATGAAAACACAAAAGGGAAGACACTCCCTGTACTCTAAGAACTCAATGATAATTTCATTTACTATGACAAAGGAATTATTTATCTTTATTCTATATCTAGATAAAAAACAAATTAACATATGCATTTCTACCATCTCTCATTCTGACCAGTACACAATTTTTTTTTTAAAGATACAAAAAATAGAATTGCCAGAATTCTGGAACTAAAAGGAAACAGTAAAGTACTCTTTTTAAAAAATGAGTTGTTGGGGGCAGCTGGGTAATTCAGTAGATTGAGAGCAAGGGCTAGAAATGGGAGTTCCTGGGTTCAAATCTGGCCTCAGATACTTCCTAGCTGTGTGACCCTGGGCAAGTCACTTAACCCCCATTGCCTAGATCTTCACCACTCTTCTGCCTTAGAACTCTAGCAAGGGAGTGTCAATCTTTGTAACTTACCCTTGCTACAGAACCAGTATTGATTCTAAGATGGAAGGTAATGGTTAAAAAAAAAAGTTGTGAGAATGGATACTTTTATTTCAAGTCATTTTTTTAATTACTTTTTGAATTAAATTGTATTTTTGTGAGTTTTGGAGGGTGGCTGTTGCTTCATGTGTTTTAAGGATTCAGTGAGTTTGATACGGCATTGATATATAATTTTATTCTATCATAATCTGAGATTCAATGACTAAGATTAATTTCTTTCCTATTTAGTTAGGGCATTTGTTTGAGTTGTAACTTATTTTGGGTGGAGAGATGGGGAAGGAGAAGTAGGGTAGGAGAGAGTGAAGGAGAGCGTGTGGTAGAAATTTATTTTAAGTTCCATTTAATAATATTGTAAATTTTAGCTTTCCTATGTTTATTTTAGAGGATTTCGCCCCCTACATCTGGGTTGTATGCATCATTCATACTCCCTATCTAAATAAAAAGTAAATACATAATCTCTTGACAGAAGGGTATTTAAAA
Source organism: Monodelphis domestica (assembly GCF_027887165.1). Classification (NCBI taxonomy): domain Eukaryota; kingdom Metazoa; phylum Chordata; class Mammalia; order Didelphimorphia; family Didelphidae; genus Monodelphis; species Monodelphis domestica. The sequence continues at coordinate 456,202,590 of NC_077229.1, read as the reverse complement.
TTCACTCCTCCTTAGCACTCTGATTTTAAAGTTTAAACCAGGAGTATCTGGAAAAAAGAAGAAGTAACCTTCATGTGACTCTGGTGAAAATAATAATAATAAAAAAATCCATACCTTTATAATAGTGTTTCAGGATCAAAAACACATTTTTCAATTAATCTTGGGGAGAGGGTTCCCAGGTTGAGGGTAAAAGGTTCTTTTCCTAAGGCATCCCCAATCTATACTTCACACAGCTACCAACACAAATAAGGCACAGATAGGAACATGTCTGCTACTTGGTCAAAAGCTTTCTGCAATTTCTGATTGCTGATATGATCAAACACAAACTTTTCAGCCTGACATTTGAGGCCATACATTCATTGTGTAATTCCAACCTATCTTTCCAACCTTATTTCATATTACATTCCTTCATTGACATTGTGTGCCAACGAAGCTCAACTACCTGTTGCCTGAGTTCAGCATATTTCCCCTTGACTTTTTATATAATTATGCAAGCTGTCTCCACATGCCCTATAGCATACACAGTCTACAACGAAATGTAGAAGAATACTTTTCTTTCTCCTGGGCTCAGGTCAGCTGCTGGGTGCTTTTATGAAGTTCTCCCTTTTTTTCCCTGGCACCCTCTGAAAAAAACCTCCCAAATCTAAAGAGTTCTCTTTCTGCTTACATTTTCTGAAGTACTTGGTGACTTTCCTTTGTCCCTTTCATATCCTACCTGGAATTATACTTATTTGGGCATGTTTCATATTTTCCTTTCTCACAATAGAATATAAATTCCTTGATGGCCCAAACTCTACTCTATATTTAAAATTCTTGCATCCCCAGTGCCCAACAGGATCTGATATAGAGGAAACAGATTAGACCTAGGCTTTCATTGATACAGGACATCCCTGTGTAAGCAGCTCCTTCTACCAACACTAGTCAATATTTTATAGGCAACTTATGGTCTTCATAGGGTTGCTGAAAACAGCATATGTGATTTGTCCAGGCACCCAAATGTACGTATCTAAGGCATAACTTGAATGTGTCTTCCTGACTTTGAAGGCAACCTTCTAGCCATTCTTCCATCTAGTTTCTAACATAAGAATAGCCTTATAGGTAGCAAATTCTTAATAATTATATACTGAATGCATTGCAAAGTACAATTTTTTTCCTTAACAATTCCCAGATTTTTCTTTCTTAATCTCATCACCTTGTCAATGAACTTTAAATTGTTGCTATGATTTTTATTTATACTCCTCAACCATTTTGTAAAATGAACCAGCAATAACGTTGTTTATGACTATTATCATGGGTGTGTGTGTTGTGTGTACCTTTTGAAATAGAATCTTTTGATCCGGGCTCTGTGATTCTTAAAAATTGTGAAAAAAAATTGTTTTATAATTTCAAAAAGTTTGAAACTTCCTGATCTAGTCATCTGACCTATAGAGTCCCAGACTAAATTCTTAATTGGATCACACAATACCTTTGGAGCAAGAAAATAGAAGTACTAGTTGTTGGCCCCAAATGTCCCTTGTTACAATCCAGTATTAGTCTTTGGTTTCGTGCCTTCATTGTAATGACAGAGGCTTTTGTTTTTCCTTTATTCTTTTCAGAGTGCTGCAGCAGCTCCCAGTCCAGTGCTAGGAAACATTCCCCCAGGAGATGGCATGCCAGTAGGTCCTGTACCACCAGGGTTCTTTCAGGTACACAAAACAAACTGTGAATGCAGGAATGTTAAGGTGTAGAAACTCTTGTGTTACTTTATTTGAGGCTATGCAGGAAGTAATCTGTTATATGGCAACATAATGTTACATGCCCACTCTTGGTTATTCATGAACTCTTATCCAGTTAATAAAGTATCTTTGCTTCATGTCTTCTTCACTATTTGATTTTCTTTTGGCCATCTTCCTTCCTGCTTGCCAGGAAGGGGAAAGAAGAGCCACAATTTTTTTGGTCTTAGTATTTGGTAAAGCCTTGGTGGGAGAGGTTGCTGAAACTAGATATTGGAATAATATTGGATTTTATTTATCCATACCCTTCTTTTCTCCACAAAGCAGAGAGAATCCAAATTTCACTGTACTTAAAAAATACGGTCAAGTTATGATCTGACCAACCATACCAGGAAGGAGTTTTAAGGGAGTGCCAGTATTTGTGTAATTGTAAGTTTTTTTTTTATTTTCACAGAATATATTCCTTACCTCTACCCACTTTTTCTTCTAAATCCTCTCCTCCACCCCTATGCAAATGCTATCTAGCATATAATTATTTTTAATTGATTTTTTGTCTCTGAAAAAAATGGAGAATTTATTTTATAAAATATGGGTTATTATTAAGCACGACTCTAGAAGAATTAATAAAATATATTATTGACAATGAGTTTTATGTTTAAAATATGAAAATATTTGGCTGTTATTTCAGTGCTTTACATTTTCAAAATCTTTTTCAATTAATTATTAGATAATCCATACTAATGTTCATTGAAGAATAAATCAATGCTTTAATAAATTTGAAATCTTGAAATAGAGGCAAGTTTTTGCTACTGTTTTATCTAGATCAGCGATCCTTTAGTGTAATTAACTCTTTCTGAAGAAACATGGAATTTTAAGATAGTTGCCTGGGTCCATGGAGGGCTTGAGTGACATTCCCTCATCCCTGAACCTAGATTTTTTTGTTTTTACCTCAAGCCCTTGGCCTTGCAGTTAACGTCTTCAATGCTGCCTCCCAATGTGTGACAATTGAATAAAAGAGCCACAATTAGAACTCAAAACTAATGGTGAATAAAGCTTTGAAATGATATTTATGTGCCCAAGTAATATATGTGATCCTGGGAAATATTGTATCCTAAAATACATGAATGAATTAATAGGCCTACATTCATATTACTGTTTTCACTGATCATCTCAGTGGGAATAGTGGTAGTTGGGTTTTTGTTTTTGTTTTTGTTTTTTGGTACTGTTTATGGTATCCCAGAGACAGCAGCATATCTGTGCTGAACAAGAGAATAGAGTACCTGTAGCAAGGAACTCGCATTATCCCCTGGCCATCTTCTGTAATTCTTAGTTCACTGTTTTTTTTCACTCCTTTTTATTTTTACCCCATGTTCTCAACTCCTTTGCCATAGAGTAGCTATTTTAAGCTGTCATTCTTTAAAAGGAATGGTTCCTTAAGATGGGTTGCTGTAGAATGCATGCCAGAAGTCTTTATCAAATTGAGCAGGAAATGAAGATATCCTTTGCTGGGGTGGGGGTGGAGGAGGAATTTACATGGCATTCCTCCCTTTCTCCATTCTGTGTTTTATGACAAGAGATAATGCAGAGCCATCATCTCAGTTTCTGCATTTTCTCTGGTAGGGAGCAAACTGTTCTCCCCTTACCTTTTCCAAGGCTCCTTACCCAGACTCTAAGGACTTGGCAAGAGTCATTGATGCAGTATGAATTGTGTTTAATTCCTAAATAGAAGAGTCAACTTTCTAGAAGAGTATACAGATGATTTTTGCTAGTAAAACAGAAGCCTGAGCTGCACACCTGCCTCAATCATTCTTTTCCTTCATGTCATACATATGAAGGGCAACTGGGGAAGACTCTTTCCCATGTTGAAGGACACCAGTGAACATATGGAGTGCTGGCAGATAATGGAAGGCAGTTGCTAATAAAAATCAATATACAAGAGCTATACTTGTAGCATACATAAATATTAGGAAAGCATATCTTCAAATGCATAAATATAGAACAGTCAGTCATTAGAAAATGTTAAGTAATTGTTTTGAATTTTTAATTCTTTTGCAATAAAACAACATGCACCAACATTTCAGAATATTTACTTTACTCTTTACAGCATGAATTTATCTATGCTAAGCTATTATAAAGTCAGCAAATCACATTATTTTAAAATCCAGTAATTCGGACAATTGATATTTGAGCTTTTCATATCCAAGCCTTGCTCTCCTTTTAGAGAGTGATGATGAATAGGTTCCACCAAGGAAATGCCAACTATTACCAAATCATAGTCATAGGATTCAAAGAAGGAAGGAGCCTTAGAGATATTTTCATTTAATCTTCTACTTTTGTTTTTCTGGAATTCAAGATGAAGATGCTATTGTAGTTTCTTGAAGTATAGCTAAATTCTCCTAGCTCACACTATCTTGGGGAAATACCTATCTGAAATAGTGAAAACCAGAAATTATATGATATTTTCAAAGACTTACAAAGAAATTTTTAGTGAGATACCTCATAATTTGAGATATTTACAGTAGGAGGAACAAGGCTAATGGAATGTTTCCTACTAGTGTTTACTGTATACAGAAGAATGATTTTCTAGTTAACATATCAGTGCCAACTGTAATAGTTCTAATCTTTGCTTATAATGGAATGATATTACGTATGGATCAATTTTAATAAAGTGCTCAAAAACAGTTACCTTAAATAGATAAACATTTCCCTCCTAATCATGTTTTCATTTTTATTTGCATAACAAGCCCTTTTCCCCATATGCTTTCAATATAAAATATTTCAGCTGACTTCCCAGTTATCTCAAATTCTGAATTTGTGAAGTCCTAATTAATGAGAATTTGTATCAACAAAATAATTTTTAGACAAGGTCTTCACCTGAAAAATAAGAACATATTTAAGTGATAGAAGTTTTTAAAATGAAAATTTGTGTGCTTTTAACAAGCCTTTTTGGTATATATTTTCTTTAGAGGTATATCTTTTCTATTTGGTCAAATATTAATGTCATTCATCCTGAAGAATATTAGGGTTTCAGTGAAAAAGAAGTTTACTTCTAAAGAGTATATAATTGAAATAAAATAAGCATATAATTGAAATTTTAAAACTACAAAAGATTAGAGGTACAGAGAGATTTGTTTGGGAAAATATAAACCATCCATATAAAAATTATAAGGAATCAAACTTTCTAGTGAATCTAAAACCATTCTAAATACACTAAGCTAATTGGAAACATTACAGGTTATAGGAAGACTAGTTTTTTGGAATCACTTGTCTAGAGCAATGTTTTCAAAATTGAGAAGTTAGAGAAAAGTTCCAAGTTCTTTTCTATTTAATTCACTGCTGCAATGGTAGCAGTATGTATAATAGCCTCAATACTTTGAGTCACAATAGAGCTTTCCAGCCATGGGTGGAAAGGCTTGTACTTGTTTGGCTTCCTGCTGTCTTCTGTTAACCTTTGCAGAGTGACTGAAAAAATTAGCTAATAACAAATCAAAAGTCTCCTGACTGAAGTTTAATTGGATAATAATAAATCTGAATTAAATAATGAATTATATAATTTTGTTCTTTATTAATGGCATTCATTTGAAAAGGCTGTCCCACAGCCAGATTGGGAGGTATAAGCATCCTAGTCAGTAGCTATTTTCCCTGTTTTTGATTCTTCTTGCTCTACTGAAATAAGTAGCCAGATTCCAGTCAGATTAGCTTTTCTAGATAAGAGAATGGCCACGGCTTAACAAATCAGAAATGAAAAATAGTTATTCTTTTCTGTTTTGAACATTTTAGATCATTTCCACAAATGTGTTAGAGATTATAGAACAGTTAAGATTTTGTGGAGTGGCCAGATCTACAGAAAACAAGACTGAACTGCAGTATTTATTGTAGCTTGAAATGTACATTAAAATTTTGCATTTTTTATTTTGGCCAAGGACACTAAGAGAAATAGTTTCAGCTGCTTTTGTTTTCTTGTAATTTTAGCATAAGGCAATTTTCCATCAGAGGGCACATATCTATTATTCCTTAAATCCTTGTCAATTCACTATATTTATGTTTAATCTGAAATACAGTGTCATTTTATAAGGTGTTCAAGCAGATAATATCATTAGATTTCCAGATAATCTATATCTCAGAGATACTCAAACACCAAATACACATTTTCAATGTGCATTATATTTTGTTTTAATTTTTAGCTTAACTATTGGCTATTGGCCTTCAAATCTTTAGTTTTATGAAATGAGACTATTGAAAACTGGTCATATATAGATGTATATGAAATTTAAATTTGGTACTTTGAAATAAATGTTCTCATTAATTATTACTAAATTTACCAGGCTACTGTTGAACATAAACAATATACAAAGTAATTTCCTTATAAAATATAGGTATCCATATGTAAAAATGTGAATTAATAAAAAATCCTTGATATGGTGAAAAAATGTGTTCCTACCATGGTTTCAAGTCATATTTTACATACAAGCACAATGTTAAAAATGATAAAGCTTCCTTGCCATCTAGTGGTGGTTTTTAGATAGCTGCATTTGTTCGGGGTATATTTTACTGGGGTGCTATTTTTAGCAATGCTGCACAGTAGCAAGCTGACCTAATGCTTTGGCAGGAAGAATACAAGAAGAAAGAACAAAAAGAAATTTCCTTTCTTCTCTATGTTATTACTCTTGACTAGACAAAGCTCAATTTAAATAACATTCAGTTAGTTGCAGAAAATAACCAAAGCAAGAAAATTCAAAGAATAGGAATAACCTATCCTTGGATTACTAAAAGAAAAAAAAGTCAAAAGAGCATGAATCAAAAATGAGAGGAAAAAATATTATGCTACTATTAAGGCTTAGCTAATTAAACATACCCCCTAGACAAATATATTCTTAAATTGTTGCTAAAAATATATTGTTATTTTTCAAGTTTTCCTAAACTCTAGACACAATGCTTTCTATTTTTAATATAATTTGTATTTCTCAGTCTAATCATTATATTAGCAATTGTCTGTTTTGCTGTAGCCAGTTCATCATAGTCAGTGACAGCAGCCTGTCTAGGTACTTGTCCTTCCTTGTCATCTTCATGCTCTCTACACTATTCATGCTTTGACTGTCTCTTCTGTTTATCCTCCCTGACCATGGTTGTTTCAGAAATTAGTCACAGGAAATACTTGAAGCAGAGAGAAAAGACCTTTTTCCCTAGAGGTCTTTTTGGTCTTTAACAAAGAATCAAAGCATTAGCTATTAGAAATTCTTTTTAATTTGCAGTAGGAGAGGACTGAAAATCTTAGTAGACTTGATTGATAGGTAATCATAAATGCTATGAAAATTATTCATTTTAATACTTTAGAATTGATGGGGATTTAAATTTGAAAAAATAAGTAGCAAATTGCCAGGATTATTTTGAAAATAAAACTGATTGTCTCAGTCACACTTGAAAAAATTAAAGGTACAAATTTCTTAAAGATGAAGACTTAAGAATTCAATATTTTGGAAAATAGAGCAAGTTGTTCCCTAGTAGAAGAGATAAAAGCAGTCTAAAAAAATAAAGGTGCCTGACAGCTGCTGGCTTTGATAATGCCATCCCGCAGCTGTGGTAATGGTTTTACTAGCCTCAACTATTAGAACAAATTAAAACTGCTCAGCTTGAGTAACTAAATAAGCTTTTTTTTAAAAAATGCAATTGCAAAACACCTATAGAGCTTGCTGCAAGTGATGAAATAGATCAAGAAGAAAGGAAGGGGAGGAAAAGCAAATGTTGAAAATCTCTACCTGGATTTTCCATTTAGAACTTTGTTTTAGAAATCTTGGCTGTGTATCATAATACTCACTTAGACAAAGTTAGACAAGTTATCCTGAAATTGTGTTCCTTTCTATTGTCACTTTTCATGGTGTTCAGTCAAGCTAAAAGTGCCAAAAGATACTTGGTGCAAAACATTGAAATGCCATATTCTTACCACGTTCTGTGGTTGAAAAACAAGATTTAATTAAAATGTAAAATTATTTATGCTTTCAAAAATATCTTACTGAAAATTCTTCATTGAATGATGTACATGTGATTAAAGATCCTCAAAATAAAATATGTGTAGTATTTATTGGAAAGTTTTAAAAATCAGAATATTTGCAATAAAAGTAAAGACAGATGAAACTTAACATTCTTCAGAAAATTCAAAATTTGGGAAGATATTTAGGTCCTTTATTCTTCTAATGGATAGAACCCACTTGATCACATCATCTGTACATAATGATACTTTTAGTTCATTTATATAGCTTATAATAAGATAGAGATAGAAAGTTGCCCAATCTTATTCATTGGCTGTATGGTCATCACAATATATCCCAGGAGATATATGAGTTAAGATGCCACATAAGAACTATTTCTTCATAGGAGTTCGATACTAGCTATGCTCTACCTTGAATCCTTTGCCAGATCATTAAGAAACCTCGATTCTATTCCCAGGTCTACTGATATGTAGGAATTGCACTAGATCTCATCTCTGAGGTCACTTTCCTGCTGTAACATTCTGTGATTTTGTTCTATATCTCATCACATATGTATAAATCATCTTCTTGAAACCTCGGGTCCCCCTTTCTCTAGATGATTCTGGACTAGATGATCTTTAAGATTCATTCCATCTGTGAGTTCCCATAACTATGGTAGCCTTTCCCATCCCTGCAAAGAGAGGAAAGAAAACACCAACTCAGCCTAGGTGGGCATATCTTCATTTCTGCTGATAGCAATGTAGTGGAAGCAAAAGATGCTGTCAATTACTGCCTTTCCTTCTCAGAATTAGAAATAGTCTTGGTTCTTGGGAATAATTCTAAGACCCCCATGTTCTAGAACAGTCGTTCTCAACCTTTCTAATGCCATGACCCCACAATACAGTTCCTCATGTTGCGGTGACCCCAAACCAAAAAATTATTTTGGTGGCTACTTCAAAACTGTAATTTTGCTACAGTTATGATTCTAAATACCTGATAGGCATTATGTATTCTCATTGCTACAAATTGAGAGGTTGAGAACCGCTTTCTAGAAGATGGTCAAAATTCTCTATGCCAACAGAATGATATTTACCATGTATTTTTTTCTGCAAATAATAGAATAGGATTAAATTTTGGTGCACCTAGAAATATGCTCTCAATATAAGATGATGTACATTTAATCCACATTTTACAAATGAAGAAATTAAGGTTAAAAGAGATTAAATGATTTTCCCAAGGTCACAAATCATTGAAGGCTGAATTTGAACTCAGGTCTTCCTGTACATTCAGGTTCTATATTAACAGTTATATTCACCAAGGTAGACTGTCTCTCTACTCATGTCTCCTCTGTTAAGATTCAGTCATTCCACTCTACCATATTGTTACAAATACCTTTAAGATCTATGCATGACAAACATAGCTATTATTGTTATTATTATTTTAGTAATCTCTTCCATCTTTTGCCTAAACTAGCGTCAAGAACCAAAGTGTAAGTTTAGTATACACATGTATCCACTGAAAGAACATCTGTTTCAAAATGAACGTTTTTGTATTTTCATCTCTCTAGAGAGGCATCTTGTAGTATCTCTGCTTATGATTGTGTTAGCCATATTTAAGACGATTTTCAGGAGACCCTAGGGTACTCCAACCTCACCGCAACCCCTCTAAACACTGGATACTTTTTTTTGGAGGGTTGGATGGCACTACGAAGCCAAGATTGCGAGACAAAGCTAGGAGAAGGATCATATGCAACCGAGGTAATAGGGCATTAGGCTTGGAGTCAGGAAGACACAAATCCAAAAACCTCTGACACACTAATGGGTGATCCAGGGCAAATCAGTTAACTTCTCTGAGTCAGTTTCCTCATCAATAAAATGAGGATAATAATGCAAATCATGCTTTGCAAGTTTGTTGTTAAGATTCAAATTAGACTCTCTCTCTCTCTGTCTCTGTCTGTCTGTCTGTCTGTCTGTCTGTCTGTCTGTCTGTCTGTCTGTCTCTCTGTCTCTGTCTCTCTGTCTCTCTCTCACTCTGTCTCTCTGTCTCTGTCTCTGTCTCTCTCTGTCTCTCTCTCTCTCTGTCTCTCTCTCTGTCTCTCTTTCTCTCTCTCTCTCCCTCTCTCTCATATGTATATATGTGTGGAAACTATGTATACACACACTTCCCAAACATTAAATTGCTATCTAAAAATGAATTGTTTATTATTTCCCCAAAAAAATATGCTCCTTCTTCTCCTTCATTTGCCCCCCCTTTTCCCTCCCCTTTCTATTAGTTTCTCTAGTCTTACAGTCACTCGGAACCTTGCCTGAGCTCCCTGTATATGCCTATAGAATAGTGGATCCTTCTATTGAGCTGTCTCAAACATACTGTTTCACTGTGACTAATACTGCAATAAAAAAGTGCCAGGAGGTTAGGCACCTCTTAAATCATCTCTTATGTGACCTGCATCATTATCAATATATACTTTTAATGTGGATTTTGCCAGTTTGAAAATAGAATTGCGACTGTTAGTGAGGGAACAGAATCTGGCACAGAACTTGGTTCAGACAGATGAGTAGACAGAGCCTCTATTCAGATTGATTCCAGTATCTTAAGATATCAATTATGAGAAGCAATGTGAGAATAATAGCAAGAGGTATCTTTAGTGCCATAAATAAAAGGATCATCGATGGAGAGGTCCTAGAAATCATGGAAGCCATCAAGTATAACTCCTCACCCCCTTATTTTACAGATAAGGAAACTGAGGCTAAACTATTAATTGATTTTGTGAGGCTAGTAATATGTTTTGCCTTGCATTTCTCGAAAACAATGGGTATTATGCCTTGCAAACAATAGGCATTTAGTATTTATTGAATTTTGTTATTAATTAAATTCACCCTTGAAGTTTCCAGAAAGCTGCTGACTACTTTCTGTGTTCTAGGGGTAACCCTGAGAATCAAATATACACACACACATTTTGTGCAGATCATTATATCAAAATTTTTATTTAGGATGATAAATGACACAAATTGAAATGGAAATTCAATAATGACTGGGTCATAGAACAAATCCTAGCAAGAACAAATTATGTTAAAGAAAATAGATAACATACCAGCATTCTTGATATATAGATAAAGCATTCTTTAACGAAAAATGTCTATTTCTGAACATATATATATATATAAGTTTTATATATATATATATTTCTGAACATGAGATAGAAACAGGAGTCTGATAAATTGAATTTGCAAATAATAAATTTTAAAATAATCTCAAAATAAGGGGGAAAACTAACAAAAATCTTTAAATGATTAGCAAAATAGTTTCTTATTTTGTTTTTTAATAGAGTTAAGACTTCTTAACATTTTAAAGATAATTAAACTCAGAATGAATTTAAATGAAAGTTTAAAAGGTTTCCCAATCTGATTTAATTATATAAATTATTGTACTGAAAATAAAATTAATTAATTATTTAAACGCTTGTCTTCCATATTAGAATCAATACTATGTATTGGTACTAAGGCAAAAGAGTGGTAAGGGCTAGGCAATAAGGGTTAAGTGACTTGCCCAGTCACACAGCTAGGAAGTATCTGAGGCCACATTTGAACCTAGGACCTCCTGTATCTAGGCCTGACTTTCAATCCACTGAGCCAACCAGCTGCCCCAAATTAGTTCATTTTTTAAAAAAAACAATGCCCAGATTAGCAAGTCAAAAAATAGAGAATTTAAATAACCTAACCTCACTGACAACATTGGAAACTTCTCCCCTAAAATCAGGAATAAAGCTATGATACTTATTCTCTATACTATTATTTGGCATGGTGCTAGATACTTTGTACTGACCTCTCATAATGAGAGAATTAGAAATTAAAACTACCCAGAGGTACTGCCAAATACACATCAAATTAGCAAAGACGGGTAAAACTTACTGTTGGAGAGGCTGTGCAAAGACAGACATACTAATTCATTGCTGGTGAGAGTGATGAAATATTTCAACTGTTCTAGGGAAACAACTAGGAATTATACAAGAAAGAGAAAGTGAAAGAAAGAAAAAGAGGGAAAGAGTATAAAAATAGGCAAAAATGAGGTTAAATTGCTTAGCTAGATAGCACAATGATAAGAATTAACTCAAATCTAGCCTCCTCAGACACTAACTGTGTGACCCTGGATAAGTTCCTTAACCCTTTCTGCCTCAGTTTTCTCATCTAAAAATGAGCTAAAGCAGGAAATGGCAAACTCCTCCAGTATCATTGCTAATAAAATCTCAAAAGGAATCATGAAGAATTGAATACAATTGAGCAATTGCTATAGGGAACATTAGGTGGTTCACTGGATAGAGTGCTAGTATTAGAGTCAGGAAGACACAGTTTCCTGAGTTCAAATCCAGCCTCAGACACTTACTAGCTTTGTGGCTCTGGGCATTTATTTTAATTTAATCCAGTTTTCTCATCTATAATATGAGGCAGAGAAGGAAATAGGAAACCACTCCAATATCTTTGCTAAGAAAACTCCAAATGGGATCATGAAGAGTTGGACATGACTGAAATGACTGAACAACAACATATTACATATCTATTGAGGTGATGTGATAGAGTTCTTAAAGAACCCTTGAAAGTCATAAAAATAATTGATCATTCTTTTTTAGGTGCCTACTATGTGGCAGACACTATTCTAAGCAGTAGTGATATAAAGACATTTTAAAAAATGATATCTTATTCAAAGAGCTTATAAATTCTAACCAGGGGAGATCACCTGTGTTTCTAAAAGTTCATATAAATTTATTTTACAGAGAAGGTATCAGAATGTGGCAGGGTTCAAGAAAGGCTTCATGTAGAAGGAACTATTTGAACTAGAAAGCAATTAAGAATTTTGAGAGGGATGAAGAGGAAATGTCTCCCAAGCTTAAGGGATAGCCAGACCAAAAATGGAGAAGACAGAAAATAATACTCCATGCAGAAAGAACAATACGAAAGCCAGTTTAGTTTCAACTGTAGTATACGTGAAAAAGAATAATGTGCAGTTGTACTGGGGAAATAGATTAAGGCCAAGTTGTGAGAAAATTAATAGCTTCAGAAGACGTTAAAAGATAAAAAAAATAAAGCCTCAGCTATCTTTTTTTTTTTTTGCTCATTAATAGGAGAGAGATTGCATTTAATAATAGCAAAAGATATTAAGTATTTGAGAATCAACCTATCAAAATACATTTCAGATTTGGATAAATACAACTACAAAATTATTTTTATAGACCAGAAGACTACCCAAGTGCTTAGAGAAAAGAGGGTATTTCTAGACAGTAAAAATATATAACAAAAAATGAACATAAAAATCTCTCTTTTTAGTGTATGCCATGATCAAATTATTAAGGGAATATTTTATAGAATTAGATATAATGACAAAATTAAATTGATGAAGTAAAAGTTAAAGAATATACAAGAATAAAGTGATAGAAAAGTAGGAAAGAAGGAAGTTTGGCACCACCAGGTTTCAAACTGTACTACAAAGCAGTAATTATCAAAACCATCTGGTACTAGATGAAAAACAGAAATGTAGATGAATGAAACAGAGTAGATAAGCATGACCTTGAAACAAATGTTCTCAGCAGTCTATTGTTGTCAAACCCAGGAATATAAACTACTAGAAAAGCGATGGTAGGGATCACTAGGAAGATTAGAGAGTTTGTTAGAAAATGAATTTGAACAACATCTTAAAGACTATGCCACAATATATTGCAAATAAAGAAACTATCTAAATATCTTTTAAAATACTTAAAATGAATAGAAGGAAAAGAGAAATTATATCTTCACAATTATAAATAAGAGAACAATTTATAATCAGATGAAATGATTGAAAAGCTCATAAGAGACCAAATAGTCAAGTATGAAAATAAATTGAAATATTCATGCACAGATATGTATGTGTGTTTTTGCATGATCAGAGGAAATCAGTCAGTAACCATTTATTAAATAGCTCCTGTGTGCAAGGTACTGTGCTAAGTGCTGAGTCATAAAAGTTTCAAATTGGGCAAAATCTTTGTATTAATTATTCTTTGATGTTTGACATCCAGAATGTAAAGGGAATTGACACATCTGGAAGATTAAGAGCTATTCTCTAATAGACAAATGGTTCTCAAAAGAAATATAGCCTATAAAAAACCACTGGAAAAATATTCTAAGTCACCACTAATTGAAGAGTTGCATATTAAAACAACCCTTACAAACATCAAGTTAACCAAGATGAGAAAACTCACTGTTGGAGGAGTTGTGGGAAGATAGAAACACTAATTCATTGCTATTAGAGCTACGAATTCCTTCAGCTATTCAGAATAAACAGTCTGGAATTTACAAGCAAAATTACTCAACTGTTTATACCCTTTGATATAGATATTCTGCTGCTGGGAATTTTAACCAAAGGAAGTTATTGACAGCAAGAACAGACTCACAGACAAAAAATGTTGACTTGCAATGATAAAAAGCTTAGAACCAAAATACATGACCAGTGATTTAGAAATGAATCAATTAAGACATATAGATGTAATTAAATATTATTTCTTCATAAGTAATGAAAAATATGTAGAAACTTCTGAAACTTGGGAAGATTTGAATACCTAGTAAAGAAAATATGATGAAGACAGTGTATATGATGAATTCAGTATCACAAAAATGAAAAATTGATGATCAAATGCACATCTTTCTATAAATTAATAAAACAATATTTAGGGTACATGCTTTATTTGAGGAGTTGCTTAAGAATTCATTGGGTATTATCTCTTGGGTTAAAACAATTTGTATCAAAGTGAGCATTTAATATATTTAATATGTTTAACTAGAGTTTTAAAAAAAGGTTAATAGTAAGAGAAATGGGAAAATAAATAAAATGTGATAAATTTTTATGTCATAAAGAAGCGCATGGAGGAAGTGGGGGAGAACACCAATATACTGGAAAGGTAAAGAGATTGGAGACAGGAAATACTTAATTCTTACATGCATTGAAATTAACTCAAAGAGGGAAGAACAATCAAATCCATAGGGGCAGAGAATTGATTCACGCCCTATAGGGAAGTAGAAGGGTAAAAAATGGACTGGTGGGAAGGGAAGCAATATAAGGAAGGGTAGTTTATAAAGACCTTAAAGAAAATAAGAGGGGAATAAGAAAGGGAAGGGTATAAGGGGAAGTAAAATAAGGGTGAGAATTAGGGGGACTGATTAAAAAGAAAATACTCATGTAAAAGGAAATAGTGAAAGAAGACAGGACAGGACTAGGAATGGAAATCAAAATGGGGAAATACACAACTGGTAATCATAACTCTGAATGTGAATTTAATGAACTCACCCATAAAACGCAAGCAAATAGAAGATTGGATTAGAATCCAAAACCCTACCATATGTTGTCTACAAGAAACACACACAAGGAAGGTAGACATGCATTGGGTAAAGATATGTGGATGGAGCAAAGTCTATTGGGCATCAACTGAGAAAAAAAGACAGGAATCGCAATCATGTCATCTGACTAAGCCAAAGTAAAAATAGATCTAGTTAAAAGAGATAGGGAAGGTAATTACATCCCAATAAAAGGCAGTGTAGACAATGAAGAACTATCAGTACCAAACTTGTATGCACCAAATGGCATAGCATCCAGATTTCAAAAGGAAAACTATAGATAGATAGATAGAGATAGAAAGGAAAACTAGAGATAGATAGATAGAGATAGAAAAACTATACTAGTAGGAAACCTGAACCTGTATCAGAAATAGATGAATCAAACCCAAAAATAAATAAGAAAGAGGTAAGAGAAGTAAATGAAATCTTGAAAAAAAATTAGAGTTAGTAGATATGTGGAGAAAAATAAATGGGAACAAAAAGGAATACACCTTCTTTTCAACAGCACATGGTACATTCATAAAGAATGACCATGTACTAGGGCATAAAACCATTGCAAACAAGTGCAAAAGAGCAGAAATAATAAATGCAACCTATTCAGATCACAATAAAATAAAAATAATAATTAGTAAGGGTACATGGAGAGACAAATAAAAAATTAATTGGAAATTAAATAATATTATTCTCCAGAATCAGTTAAAGAACAAATCATAGAAACAATTAATAATTTTATTGAAGAAAATGACAATGATGAGACATCCTTTCAAAAATTATGGGATGCAGCCAAAGCAGTACTCGGGGAAATTTATATCCTTGAGTTCATATATTAACAAATTAAGAAGTGCAGAGGTCAATGAATTGGGCATGCAAATTAAAAAAACTAGAAAGTGAACAAATTAAAAATCCTCAGATGAAGACTAAATTAGAGATCCTAAAAATCAAAGGAGATATTAATGAAATAAAAAGTGAAAGAACTATTGAATTAATAAATGAGACTACAAGTTGGTATTTTGAAAAAAAAATTTTTTTTAAATAGACCAAGTACTGGTCAATCTAATTACAAAAAGGAAAAAAGAAAACCAAAGTATCAAAGCTGAAAAGGGAGACCTCACCTCTCATGAAGAGGAAGTTAAGGCAATCATTAAAAATGATTATGTCCAATTATATGGAAATAAATATGGAAAACTAGGTAATATGGATGAATATTTACAAAAATACAAATTGCTTAGATTAACAGAAGAAGAAATGGAATACCTAAATAACTCCACATCAGAAAAAGAAATTGAACAAGCCATCAAAGAACTCCCTAAGAAAAAATCCCCAGGACCAAATGTATTCACAAATTAATTCTATCAAACATTCATAGAACAACTAATCCCAATATTATACAAACTATTTGACATAATAGGCAAAGAAGGAATTCTACCAAATTCCTTTTATGACACAAATATGGTCCTGATCCCAAAGCCAGGCAGGTCAAAAACAGAGAAAGAAAACTATAGACCAATCTCCTTAATGAACATAGGTGCAAAAATATTAAATAGAATACTAGCAAAAAGACTTCAGCAAGTGATCATGAGGGTTATTCATTATGATCAGGTGGGATTTATACCAGGAATGCAAGGATGGTTCAATATTAGGAAAACCATCCACCTAATTGACCATATTAACAAGCGAACCAACAAGAATCATATGATTATCACAATAGATGCAGAAAAAGCCTTTGACAAAATACAACACTCATTCCTATTGAAAACACTGGAAAGTATAGGAATAGAAGGGTCTTTCCTAAAAATAATAAACAGTATATATCTAAGACCATCATCAAACATCATCTGAAATGGGGATAAACTTGAAACCTTCCCAGTAAGGTCAAGAATGAAACAAGAATGCCCATTATCACCTTTATTATTTAAGATTGTACTAGAAACACTAGCAGTAGCAATTGGAGAAAAAGAAATTGAAGGTATTAAAATAGGCAATGAGGAGACCAAGCTCTTTTCCAGATGATATGATGGTCTACTTAAAGAATCCTGGAGAATCAACTAAAAGTCTAGTCAAAATAATCAGCAACTTTAGCAAAGTTTCACGATACAAAACAAACCCACATAAGTCACCAGCATT
Source organism: Monodelphis domestica (assembly GCF_027887165.1). NCBI lineage: Eukaryota > Metazoa > Chordata > Mammalia > Didelphimorphia > Didelphidae > Monodelphis > Monodelphis domestica. The sequence goes on along the minus strand of NC_077229.1, from coordinate 456,185,433 downwards.
TCTATATATTTCTATCACTCTCAGAAGCAAGAATTAGAAAGAGAAATTTCCATTTAAAATCACCCTAGACAATATAAAATACTTAAGAATCTTATCTGCCAAGACAAACACAGGAACTATATGAGCACAACTACAAAACACTTTCCTCACAATTAAAACTAGATCTAAATAATTGGAAAAACATTAATTGCTCACTGGTAGGATGAGCTAACATAATAAAAATGGCAATCGTATCCAAACTAATTTACTTATTTAGTGCCATACCCATCGAAGTACGAAGAAACTTTTTTAATGAATTAGAAAAAACATAACAGTTCATTTGGAAAAACAAAAGATCAAGGATTTCCAGAGAAATAATGAAAAAAAATGAAGTAAGGGGCCCTAGCAGTACCAGATCTCAAATTATACTATAAAGCAATGGTCATCCAAACAATATGGTATTGGCTAAAGAGACAGAAAGGAGGATCAGTGGAACAGACTCAGGATAAGTGACCTCAGCATGACAATTTATGATAAACCCAAACATCCTAGCTATGGGGACAAAAATCCACTATTTGCTAAAAACTGCTGGGAAAATTGGAAGACAGTATGGGAGAGATTGGGTTTGTATCAACATCTTACACCATACACCAAGATAAACTCAAAATGGGTGAATGACTTGAATATAAAGAAGGAAACTATAAGTAAATTAGGTGAACAGAGAATAGTATACATGTCAGATCTTTGGGAGAGGAAAGATTTTAAGACCATGTAAGAGTTAGAAAAAATTACAAACTATAAAATAAATAATTTTGATTACATTAAATTAAAAAGGTTTTGTACCAACAAAACTAATGCAACCAAAATTAGAAGGGAAGTAACAAACTGGGAAATAGTCTTCTAACAAAAACCTCTGACAAAGGTCTAATTACCCAAATTTCTAAAGAGCTAAATCAATTGTCCAAAAAAAACAAGCCATTCCCCAATTGATAAAGGGATAAGGAACATGAATAGGCAATTTTCAGATAAAGAAATCAAAACTATTAATAAGAACATGAAAAATTGTGCTAAATCTCTTATAATTAGAGAGATACAAATCAAAAGAACTCTGAGGTACCACCTGATACCTAGCAGATTATCTAATATGAACAGCAAAGGAAAGTAATGAATTTGGAGGCGATGTGGTAAAATTAGGACATTAATACATGGCTGATGGAATTGTTAATTGATCTAGCCATTCTGGATGGCAATTTGGAACTATGCCCAAAGAGCTTTGAAAGACTGCCCTTTGATCCAGCCATAGCATTGCTGGATTTGTATCCCAAAGAGATAATAAGGAAAAAGTCTTGGACAAGAATATTCATTGCTGCGCTCTTTGTGGTGGCAAAGAATTGGAAAATGAGGGGATGCCCTTCAATTGGGGAAATGACTGAACAAATTATAGTATTTATTGGTAATGGAATACTATTGTGCTCAATGGAATAATAAACTGGAGGAATTCTATGTGAACTGGAACAACCTCCAGGAATTGATGCAGAGCAAAAGGAGCAGAACCAGGAGAACATTCTACACAGAGATTGAAACACTGTGGTACAATTGAATGTAATGGACTCCATTAGTGGCAATGCAGTGATCATGAACAACTTGGAGGAATTTAAAAGAAAGAACACTATCCACATTCATAGGAAAAACTATGGGAGTAGAAACACCGAAGAAAAACAACTGCTTGATCATATGGGTTGAGGGGATATGATTGGGGATGTAGATGCTAAATGATTGCCCTACTGCAAACATTAACAACAAGGAAATAGGTTTTGATCAAGGACACATGGAATTGCACATTGGCTATGGGGCAGGGGTGGAGAGAGGAGAAAACACACAGATAAAAAGAAATAATCTCATTTCCCAAAAAAAGAATGGCTTTTACACATGTGGCTTTATATAGGGGTTGGATATTTACCAATATTGGTAATTATCCACAACAGCTAAGCAGTTTAATGGACAGAGTGCTGGTCCAAAAGTCAGGAAGATGTTCAAATGTGGCCGTAGCAACTTCTTAGCTGTGTGTGACCCTGGGGAAGTCTCTTTACCTTGATTTGCTTTATTTTCCTCTACCATAAAATGGGGATAATAATAGCACATACCTGTCAGGATCTTTTCAAGGATCAAATGGGATAATACTGTAGTGCACCTGGCACACAGTAGCCATTTAATAAATGCGTGTTCCTTTCTTTTCACAAACTACTTCTTGACATTTCATAAGATTAGTCACATAGCATCTGTTGTCAAAATACAGCATTCAAAAATGAGATTTTCTATATTACTTCATAGTTATTTTATATGAACTCTGTTTAATTAAGGGCTGATGTTAGGATATCTAAGAAGTTTAGAACATTTGTTGCATATTTATACTCATAAGCAGACTATGGAAGCACAAGTGTGTTATTTTCTGAACTAAGTTTAGTACTGGTTAGAATTAAAGTTGTTCATCAAGAACATCTCATCTCCTGAAGGTGATGGTGAGGTCTGATGGAGACATTCATGAAAACAGAAGAGAAACTAAACAAATTAAGATATATGAATTGTAAATTAACTAGTGACATTTATTTGATGTGCAATTCATGCTTCATTTCTTTACTTCTGAAGGCTTATGAAACATTTCCAAGAATTTTTAAAGTAAAAATATTTTACTCTATATCAATGAATGATGCTAGAAACATCATAGTAGCATTCTTATATTCCTAGTTCCAGATTATTATGAATAATGAAAGTTCTAAAGTAGTCAAATATATTCAAATTCCCTATTTTCAAAGTTATAATTATGTAAAATATAGTAACAAGTATTTACCATGTAAAATATGACATTGGTAATGTGGCCCCATGGAAATATGCACTGCAATTTCAAATCATGTGGCCACTTCTGGGAATTCATTGTTCACACAAATCTAGACTTAAAGCTTTGAATATTTATATTAGTATTATATTACAAAGATTCTCCTAGAATTTTAAAGTATATTAAAAGTTTAATGAAAAGGAGAACTTGCTGATTTCCAAGGCTGATACAGTAGTGTGGAGAAAATAAAAATCAAGTCTAACAGGGAAAACTGACCTAAGAAACTGATTGGGTAAGGCAAAAATTTTTACGAGTTCATATTAATTTTGGTTTATATTAATTTTTTCCTAAGAATATTCTTGTTACCTTTAAATTAATTTCATTTATGCATTTCATTCTTATATCCAGGTAAAACCTACTTATTCCATGAACCTTCATGTGTAACAAAGAAAAGCAAACTGAACAAATATGGAATCAGGTCCCATTGTATAGCAACAGTCTATACTTCTACTAAATTGCCTTTAAGACAAAATTATGGAAGTGCCTTCATTACTTTTCTGAAGCTAAGATTACTACCTAAAATTACTAAACATTCAATTTGGTTTTTCTATTCTCCCCATTGAAATTATGGTCCTTGTATTTAAAGTTCTCCAAGTGTTGCTCACTTCACTCTGGATCAATTTATACTAGTGTGTATATGACATCATATCATGCTGTATTTATTTTTGACTATCAAAAAGCATTTCAATTATTCTTCCTTTTCTTTTCCCTTTTCTTTAAGTTTTCCTTAAATCATTTTATCCCTTAATAATTCCTTTTCATTCTTCCTTTAATATAGGGACCTTAAAAAAAACAAATCTTTTTTTTAAACCGTAGCTTTGTCTTGACCTTAGAGCATGAGAGATGATTCATTTGTTTTTCCTTTTCTTAAAATTAATACATTTCCTGATTTCTCTTACTTGGAATGTTTACAATTTAAATGTACTGTGTATTTCTGTTGTCATTTGCAGGAATTACTCATTCTTTATGTTTGTGGGAAATCCATCTTTTTTTAAATTTATGAATAGACGTGGCTTTTCAAGATATGTTACTTTGACATGCATCTCAATTTATATCCTTTTTTTCAAATATCAAATTCCAATCTCTTCTTTGATTTTTGTAGATATAAAACATACCTAGGCTATTTAAGTTAACTTTCCTAAATTGCTAATGACTTAATGATGTAATGGAGAAAGGTTTGTAGGTGGTAAAAGGAAACAATTAGGATAATACAAAGGAATGACTTATAGGGAAAAAATAGGAGAGGAAAATGGGGAAAAGGATGTCTCTTCTCTAACTAACCTCTTTTCCCTCCCTCCTCAAGTTTGGGGGGAACTCAGGTTTTGGCAGCCTGAGCCCCCTGAGAGATAGTCAGGTTGACTGACCCTGGGTTTGGCCCCTTGGCCACAGGAGCTGAGGCAAAGTCTGACAGAGATTCAAAATGCCTTTTTCAGGTGCCTCTTCAGTAGTCTTTTCAATTAGGAAATGTTGGGGGGAAAGATTTTCAGTCACAAGCAGGAAAAATGTGGGTAACCCTCAGGAGAAAGTCTTAACCAGTCCCCTCTCTTCGGCTTCTCAAAACTGAGAGACCAACTGCTCTTTAGAAGGAATCTTCTGCCTCTCCCAAAGATTCCAGCCTCCTGGGGCCCCTCCACAAATAAGGAAAAAGGTTCATCAGCTCTTCAGCCTGGCACTTTTTCTTATGTGCAAACCTTCTCCATTACATCTACTTGTAAAATTTGCCAGTTAGCATTGATTTTTTTTTTTGCTTCTTAACATATTTTATTGGTGTCTTTTGTTTTTACATTACCAGAATTTCTCTCAGTAACTTTCCCCACCTTCTCTCAGAGTGCTGTTCCACATAAGAAACAACATTTTTATACTTAAAGGAAGAGAAAAAAATTTGGCAAAACTGATCAATAAATTTAAAATATCTGAAAATATATCCTATGTTCCACACCTATAGAACTCCTTATTGCGGAATGGGATTCAGATCTTTTTACATATGTCTTTTGCTGGCCATTCTTGTTTTTTATAATTTTGTGGTATTCACTTTTGATTTACAGTTCTTTTTATTTATATGATTCCAACTATTATGTATTGTTTTCTTCCCTCTGCTTACTCCACTTTGTATTTGTTCATATAGAACTTTCTATTCTTCTCATATGTTTTCATCATTTTTATTGTTTCTTCTACTACAGTATTATTCCATTACATCCACTTTACAGATAAGGAAACTGAGGCAAACAGAGGGTAAAATGACATGCCCAGCACCTCACAGCTAGGAGCTCTGTCTAAGACCAGATTTGTCTAAAAAGCTTAGTGCTCTCTCCACTGCATCACATAGCTTCTCTATAGGTACATGAACACATACATGTATGTACACACATACACGTGTGTATATGTACACATGCATTCATACATATGCATATATACACATAATTGAGTGATATATAGGTATACTTACTTGCATATGTGTAGTCAAAGAATTCCAACAGTTCTCAAAAAGAATTACATGCATTTGCACTTATATACACATATACATGTATATCTGTATATAAATACTAAACATACCTAGGGATGTTTGTGTATATATACATATATATATCTATCTCATACATATGTATGTGTGCACAAGATATGCACACACATATACATGTATTGATCATTTATGTATCTTGAATTCCAAACTCTCATTTAAGAACTTTGATAAAAAGATTTTTTTTTACCACTCAGACTCTTCTTTTCTCATCCTAGATGCATCAGTTTTTATTGTGCAGAAGCCTTTCAATCTCAAATAATCAGAATTATCTAATTTCTATTTTGTTATCACCTATACCTTTTTCTTTGTTAAAACTTAACTATAGTTACAAAAGGAATAGGATGTGCTAATTTTTTATGGTATGTTCTATATTAGGGCCACATATCCATTTTGAATTTATTGTGGAATAAAACATTAGCTGTTGATCCAAACTCATTTCTTGACAGACTACTTTCTACTTTTCCCAGCAGTGTTTACCAAAGGAATTTTCTAAAGCAATTTAGATTTATGCAACACTGAGTTATTTAGTACATTTGTTTCTGTTTTCCCTTGTCTAGTTTGTTCCATTGATATACATCTTTTAGGGAAAAAACAATTCCAAGTAATTTTGGTGGCTATTGTTTATAATATATTTTGAAATCTGGAAGTGCTATTCCCTATTCATTCCTACCTCTATTCATTATTTTTTATATCCTAGATCTTTTGTTTTCTCCAAATTAATTTTGTTATTTTATTGAATTCTATAAAGTATTCTTTTGGTAATTTTATTGGTTTAGCATTAAAATAAAGAATTACTAAAAGCTAAAAATTTGTCTATATTACAGTTTTTATTATATCAGTATAGTCAAGAAACTAGCAAGGAATCTTCCTTGAGCCAAAGGAATTTTAGTTTATTTCTTTAAGAAGCACTTTGTAATAGATTCTATATAAGTGTTTTGTTTCCTTTGTTATATTCATCACTAGATCCTTTTATTCCTGGTTATTTGGAACCAGATTTTCCTGTCTCCTAATATTTGGGTGATTTTATTTTTATATAGAAATGCTTTCAGTTTTGGTGGTGTTCTTTTTAACCTATAACTTTTTTGACTCTATTTTTCAATTGATATCTTTGCTACTTTCTAGGATTTTCTAAGTAAATATCATGTCATCAGCAAATATGAATAATTTAATCTATCTGCGTATCACTACACCTTTAATTTCTTTTGCAGTATTGATATTTCTAGTCTTTGCAACAATATCAAATTATAATAGGGATAGTACATCATTGCTTTACTCCTATATTTATATGGAAAGTTTCTAATATTGCACATCATGCTTGTTTTTAATTTTAGATAGGTATTTTTCTGGTGCTTAAAAAATGATTGCCCTGGAGGTAACTGGGTAGCTCAGTGGATTGAGAGCCAGGCCTAGAGATGGGAGGCCCTGGGTTCAAATCTGGCCTCAGACACTTCCCAGCTGTGTGACCCTGGGCAAGTCACTTGACCCCCATTGCCTGGCCCTTACCACTCTTCTGCCTTGGAACAATACACAGTATTGATTCCAAGATGGAAGGTAAGAGTTAAAAAAAAAAGATTGTCCTACGCTTTTACTCTGACATTAAAATTTTACCAGCACATACTTTAAATTTTTAAGCTTAGGGTTTTTTTCTCTGTGGATTCTGCCAGTCAGCCCAGCCCTTTGCCTTGTATTTTCTGTAGAAGAAATTTTAGTTGGGATTTAAAGATAGCCATGGAAACCTAATAGGCTGAGATAAGGTGGGAGAGCATTGCAGGCATGGGGGACAGCCAAAGAAATGCCTGCCACTGAAAGATGGAGTGTCGTATGCATGGACCATTAGCAAGAAGGCCAGTGGAGGCCTAGTGTACTCAGAGTAAATAGCAGTGAATAAGAGTAGGGGTGGGAATAAATTAAGTAGGGCTTTGAATATGAAGCAGAGAATTTTGCATTTGATCCTGGAGACAATATGGAGTCCCCGGAGTTTTTTGAATAGGTAGCAATATGTCACACAAGACTCATAGAACAGGACCTGGCATCAAGGAGACCTGAGTTCAAATATGGCCTCAGACACTGACTAGTTGTGTTGTCCCGGTAAAGTCACTTAATCCATTGTGTTGTCCCGGTAAAGTCACTTAATCCCATCTGTCTTAATCCACTAGAGAAGGAAAGGGCAAATCAGTCCCTTATCTTTGCTAAGAAAACCCCAAAGGGTCTACAGGGTCATAAAGAGTTGGATGTGACTACAAACCACCATATGTGATGAGACTGGAAAGGGAGAATGGGACTAAGTTGTGAAGGACACTGAACTCCTAGATTAGATTAGTGAATTATACAAGGCAGAATTAGGACCCAAAAGGATAACCACTGCTCTTGTTCAGGCTCCAATCACTTCTTACCTAGATTATTTTCCTTCTAATTTGTCATCCTGTGACAGGTGTTTTGTTGAGTATTGAGGATATGAAGAAAGACAGAACATAGTCCCTACTGTTAAGGAGCTCACAGTCTAATGCTCACAAACAACAGTGTCCAAGCAAGATACAGACAGGAGAAACTGGAGATAATGTGAACTTTAAAAACTACTCCACCCTACTTAGATCACACTTTAGGGGAAGATACAGTTTTAATCTCCTGATTGAATAATGAAGGTACTTAGTTCTCACATTATAGTGAAGCTAGAACTTTAAGCTCAGTCTATTTTTAGATCTTATACAAAAAGGTGGTAACTGTAAAGGTTAAATTAATCACAAAAAGGTCAAGTAATTCACAAAAGGTGAACTTAACAAAGAAGTGTTAAGTAACTCTAAAGATATAATCAAATCAAAGAAGGTGAGAACTAAAAGTATGGGCAGTCCTAGAGAAAAAGCCTTTAATGTGATTGGTAGATGTGAAAATTTAGAGCAGGAAACACAAGGATGAAAGGTCTATATATTTGAGATTTTTTGTCCCTCAAGGAGACTCTCTCTCTCTTTCCCTGACTGACGGTGGAGAGTTAGCTGAGAGTTGCATGCTGAGCCTTTTGGTATCTTAGCGTGGCTACAAACTATTGTCCGGTTCGGTGGTGAGTTTCTGGCTGAATTTTCCTTCTTTACTTTCCAACTTTTTCCTCTCAGAAGCCTCTAATCTTCTTCAGAGACCTAGAGGCGGGGAGTTTAAAACTTCCCCTGGCATAGGCCAGGTAGGAGAAATCTTATATCCTCTTTCCTCCTTCTCTTTAAATTCCTTCCCTCTGTATTAATTAAATTACAATAATTTCCAGACTGACTTGGGAGTTTCATTTGGCGACCATTTAAATCTAGATTTAAAGTCACAACCCTAAAATTATCTGACAGTAATCAATAGGGAGAAGGAAAAATGCTTAGCCCATTCAAATGTCATTTCTTCTTTGGCCAAATGGGATATAAAATTGAAAGAATTAAATACTTCAAATATTAATACTGTGTTCACAATAAAATTTTATTTTATTGTTTATAAAATTCTCAAAATTCTATCACCAGTCCTCCACACCTCCACCCCCATTTTAAAAGAAAAAAATGAAAAACTAGATAGAAGTTAGAGGAGGGTGACAGAAGGTTGCAAGGAAGATTTGAAACCTGACTGATGAAGGAAGATTTCTTAAAAGAACGGGGGACCTTTAGCTTTAAGGTCAGAAATCCTAAGTGGTTACAGGATAGGTGTCCTTCAGTATTTGAAGGGCTTTTATGGAAAGAAGTTTTAAATTTGTTCTCTCTAGCTTCATGGGACATATCTAGGACAAAAGCAAGTTAGGAGAGAAGCAGATCTAAATTCAATGTAAAGAAAGAGTTATTAAAAAATAGAATGAAATTATGAGTTCTCTATCAATAGAATCATTCAAACAGAGATTGACCATCTGGTAGAGATGTTAGAATGAATTTCTTCTTCAAAGGAGAGGTAGGATTAAAGGATTTCTAAACTTTTCTTCCAATGCAAAGGTCTTATGGTTCTTTAAGTTACTAATGTGACTTTTAATGCTGTAGACCAGTAGTTTAGTATGTAAACTATATCTTAATTTTACATCAGTTAACTTCCCATCCAAACCTATCTTAACACAGGAAAAATGGAGATAAATATTGGAAGTTAAAGAGTGTGTATGTATCATGTGTATTTGACTAAATACACATGCATGTATGTATTTATGTATGCAAATACACATATACTTGCATCAGGATTTCTGCTTGAGTTACACTCCAAGAATATCATGCCTGCCTCAATTTATGCTGATCACTTAAAATCCTATCACCTTGCAGATTGACTCAACTTTTGATTCTCAGCATTTTTTCAACTCCCTCAGTTTTTTCTCCCCTCAGATTCAAAGACTGAAGGGTATAACAATAAGCTCCTTCTACAGTTTTCCTTTATGGAGAGCTCAGAACGTTCCAGGTAACTCTAGATTCTCCATCAACAGCTCTGCTCAATTTCTACTCCATAGAGCATCATGCAACCATGCTGGGTGTTCTGTGGTACTTCTCTCTTTTTAAATTCTTTTGTATATTGTATTTCCCTATTAAATTGTAAACTCCTTGAGTTCAGGGACTTTCTTTTTGTAATCTTAGCACTTAGCACAGTGCCTAGCACATAGTAAGTATTTAATAAATGTTTACTAAAATGAATTGCATATATGTGTATTTGTATGTATATGTGTGAAAGTGTATATGCTTTATATAAATATGTAACGAAAATGTAATTGTGTCAATAAAATAAAGACATATTATTCAACCCTAAAATTTCCCATTGCTACCTGAATGATTAGGATTAGTTGTCTTGGTTGATTCAGTTAACTAGTTAATTATCCTTATTCTCTCCCAAATTCTAATAATTCAGTCAGTTGCAAGATCTTGCCAAATTTCTATCTCCATGAAATCTTTTGCATCTTTTCACTTTTTTCCTACCCATATAATAAACACTACTATCTTAATCTTAGGTCTTCATCAATTTTCACCAAACTCTTGTAATATTATCGCAGTCTCCTTACTTCACTACAATCTATCTGCTACCTACTACCATAGTAATTTACTTTAATTGCAGATTTAGCCATGCTATTCATCTATTCAGTAAACTCTAATTGTTCCCTGTTGTCCCTAAGAGCTAATATAAGCTATTCTATTTGGCTTTTAAAGTATTCCATAGAAATACAACAATTGTAAAAGATTATAGTAACTTTGGGTTTGACAAAAGTAAAGATCCAAGTTTTTGGAAGAATTCACTATTAAAAATTGTTGGGGAAACTAGTAAGATGTTTGGCAGAAACTGGATAGAATTTCATATACCATTTACCAGGATAAGATCAAAATGGATACATGACCCTGGTATAAAAGGAAATATCATAAACAAATTAGAACAGATAATGTATTATTCATTAGATTTATGGATAGAAGAATTTATAAATAAAATAGATAGAAAGCATTGTGAAATATAGATAATTTTGAATACATTAAATCAAAAAGGTCTTGTAGGAACAAAAAGAATGTAGCCAAAATTAGAAGGAAAGCAGTGTATGGGGGGAAGAGGTATAGATAATTTCTCAGATAGAATTCTCATATCCAAAATATATAGAGAACTTTGCCAAATGTATAAGAAAATGAGCCATTCCCAAATTGATAAGTGGTCAAAAGATGTGAATAGATACCTTTTGAATGAAGAAATCAAAGTTATCATATCTATAAAAGTTATCATATCTATAAAAAATGCTTCTATGAATATGAAAAGATGCTCTAAATTATTATTGATTAGAGAAATGCAAATCAAAACAACTCTGAGATATCATCTCATACCTATCAGATTGGTTAAAAGGATAAAAGGGCAAAATGACATGTTGGAGAAGATATGGAAAAATTGGGACACATACATTGTTGGTGAAATTGTGAACAGATCCAAATATTTTGGAAAACAATCTGGAGTTTTACTCTAAGAGTTATAAAACTGTATATACCTTTTGATCAAGTAATACCACTATTAGATATATTTCCCTAAAGTGATCAAGGAAAAAGGAAAAGAAATTGTATGTTCTAAAATATTTACAGCAGCCCTTTTTGGGGTGTCAAAAAACTGAAAATTGAAGGAATACCCATCAATTGGCAGACAGCTGAACAAGTTGTGGTATATAGTTGTAATGAAATACTATTGTGCTATGAGAAATGACAGACAAGATATGCACAGAAAAACCTGAAAAGGCTTACATAAAGTAAGACAAAATGAAGTTAGTAGAACCAGGAAAACACTGTACCTAGTAAAAACAATGTATGATGATCCACTGTGAATGACCAAGACAACTCTAACAGATTCATGGTGAAAATGGATATCTACTGCCATAGAAGGCACAGGCATAGTCTCAGTGCATATTGAAACGGACCCTTCACTTGATTTCTTCCATGAATTTTTCTCCAGTGTAAACACTATTTGTCTTTTTTCACAAGATGACAAACAGGGAAATATGTGTTTTATGATAATATATGTACAACATAGATCATATTTCCTGCCTTCCTGAGGAGGGTGGGTGGTAGAGGGAGAGAACATGGATTGTAAAATGTCAAAACATATTAAAAATTATATCAACATGTAATTTGGAAAAAATAAAATATTTAAAAGAAAAAAGAGGCAGTTTCAGAGAGAACCATATACAGGATATCTTACTATATAAAGCTTCAGAAATATTAAAAATAAGTATTTTATAATATGATTTTATTTATTATTATTATTCCTTTATTCATTCTGTAGTCTAGTAAATAACCTTCTTTATGCTCTTTTCATATATGGCACTCTTTTTCCATCCTCCCTAACTTTACCCTGCATGTTTGCCATCTTTAGAATGTTCTGATTCATCACTTTTGCCTCATAGAAGTCTTCACTTCCTTCAAGATGTAGCTCTAGTACCATCTTCTATATGATACCCTTCTTGACTTCCTTATAGTTTTTCCTCTCCCTATCTGGCATTTATTTTGTACCTGTAAATTAATTAATGTAGTAGTTTTAATATTATATATACATAAATCTACCAGGAATACCACAAACAATCAATATCTCTATAAATATCAGGCCATTTTTTCCTTTAAAATATTTTGTAATTTTGTTTATATAAGTTATGCTTGTGTTTTATTAGATGAGAAACTAAATATCTTATGCACTTTGTTGTTATTTTGAATGAAATTTCTCTTTCTGGATTTTATTAGTAAGATATCAAAAGAATGATTGATGGCTTCTCTTGGTTGGTCATGTATCAGTTTATTAAAATCAAATTAACTTTTTCATTGAACCTCTGGGGTTATTTAAATATTCTATCAGATACAAATATGGATTGTTTTTACCTTAGTTGCTTTTTTCTTATTAATAAATTGCGTTCCATTTTAGTACTGTATAAAATAAGAGTGGAGATAATGGACAACCTGGCATTATCTTTTTTTTATTGGGAAATTTCTACACTTTCTCCATTGCAGATAATATTTGGTTTTGCCTTTAAATATCATCATAGTGAAAATTCATTTATTTTTGCTTTTTAGAATTTTTTGCAATAAATAAGTGATGCATTTTGTTGATAGCTTTTTTCTTTATATGTTGATAGAGAAATATGATTTTATTTTTTTCTAACATGATTTATGGGTTTTAGAGTTTTCCTAATTCTTGCATCCCTTCTGTAAAACTAACATCATTGTGGTGAGTAATTTTTAAACAGGATGTTTTGCCCTTTTACTAATGTTCATTCAACATTTTATATCATTATTAATTAGTCATGGTTTTCATTTCCTATTTTTAAATTTTCTCTTTTCATAATATAAAAAACATTTATCTCACAGAAAAGGGTTTAGTAAGGTTTTGGCTTTCTTTATTTTTCTCTATAGGAAAATATGAATTAAATTTTCTCTAAATGTTTCATAAAATTCACTTGTAAGAAAGAATCTGGTATATGGCTGTTGTTTATTTTTTCCTTTAGGAATTTACTTATGGTTTGCTTGGTTTAATCTCCTTAAAATCATGTTGCTTAGATTCTGCATCTTTATTATTCTTTTAGGGCTTTATACTGGATTTATAAGCTTAAAATTGGGCTAAAGACTTTAGGACACCCTGTATTTCTACATATATTCGTAATTTTTCAGTTAACTTTTCAATTTTTTTTGGCATATAATTGGGCATAATAGTTTTTAGTGCAAATTCATTGTAAATTCCTCTTTCTAATTTTGGTAAATTGTAGTTTTCCTCTGCATTTTTCATTAAATGAGATAATACTTTTTATATTAAACAGTTGCTACCAAATTTTATTTATCATCTCACTGGTATTTTTATTTTGAATATTGTTTCTTTGATTTACAGAATTTTTATTTTGGTGTTTCTTTAGAGGTTTTTTATTTGTTGATTTTCTAGTGGCACATTCTGTTTCATTGATGTTTCCTTTTGCACTTTTGATGATAGTAGTGTTGAGAGAAAGAAAAATTTCCCCTAAAGTTTTGTTTTACTTGCCCTTCCCCAGTTGATGAACATTTTTGTTTCCAGTTCTTTGCTCTAACATATGCAAAAAAATTCTGCATTATAAATATTACTGTATATATGGGGATGTTATTTTTATCAATGACTTCCTTGAGATAGAAGCCCAACAATCTAATCTTTGGATCAAAGTATATGGACATTTTAGTCACCTTATTTGCATAACTCCAAATTGCTTTTTCTAAAATACTTGTAGTAATTCATCTCTCTCCAAACAATTCCATATAACATTTTCTCTTGCCTTTTTTTTGGTTTGTTTTTTGGTAATCTTTTTGAGATTTCAGAGTTGGATGCAGAAAACTCATGATTTTGATTTGCAATTCTCTTATTAGTGATTTGGAGCATTCTTACATGGAGTTGTTAATAGTGTGTATTTTCTTTTTGAAAACTGTTTCTTCATATTCTGTGACCATTTATTTGTTGGACGTTGTTCTCTCTCATATGTAAATATTTCCTAGATGCATTGATTTTTGTCTTTGCAAAGGTTTTTTCAGTTTCCTATAATCAAAGTTACCTATTGTATCTTTTGTAATTGCCTCTATCTTTCCATTTCTTTTCCTTCCTTCCTTCCTTCCTTCCTTCCTTCCTTCCTTCCTTCCTTCCTTCCTTCCTTCCTTCCTTCCTTCCTTCCTTCCTTCCTTCCTTCCTTCCTTCCTTCCTTCCTTCCTTCCTTCCTTCCTTCCTTCCTTCCTTCCTTCCTTCCTTCCTTCCTTCCTTCCTTCCTTCCTCCCTCCCTCCCTCCCTCCCTCCCTCCCTCCCTCCCTCCCTCCCTCTCTCCCTCCCTCCCTTCCTCCCTCTTTTCATCCCTCCCTTCCTCCCTCTCTCTAACCTCCCTTCCCCCTATCTGCCTACATTGTGGCTAGAAGTACCATGGCTACTAGATGCTGGTCCCATTTTTGACTGGAATAGAAGCCCCTCCTTAGGCATCTTGGTAGCCCTCTGCTCCAGAGTACTCATCATATTGATGCCAGACTTAGTGAGGATAACCAATTCAGCTTAGCCAACTAAAGCTCAGGATTCTCAAGTGTAAGTGATCCACCAGTGTCATCCATCCTCCTCTGTAGCAAGGATGACATGCTTGCTCTACTATAGTGGGCTGGTTACTGCTATTTAACCCCTTGATTCTAAAAGATTCAACCTGATGTTACAATTACATTTACATTTTTAAATGTCAGGAGGCTTCTATTTGGTAGGCTATCAGTTCATTCATTCATTCATTCATTCATTCAACAAACATTATTAAGTACCTACTGTGTACCAGGGCATGATGACAAAGCTCCCAGTTTATTATGGAAATAAGACATACAGATAAAGTCACAGTATTACATAATAAATGCATTAGAGGGGGGAGGGGGGAACTATGTGAAGTTTATGTGGGAAAAAATCATGAACAGCCATTCAGATCTGTGTGGACCAAGCCAGTGGCTCTTAACAGTATAAGGTAAGGAGTTTCAGGGGAGCACTCCTGAGCCCAAATTTTTTGGTAGAAATATTCTAGGGATTTCTCTGTAACATTCCAACATATAAGTTTCTAACCTCTAGAGGTTAAAAAGGAGGATTTTCCTTTGCTTCCTTAAGATTTTAGTGTCTGTAGCCAGCCCTAGCTTCTTCTCCATCCCATTCTATTCCTGAGGAACCCCTTCCCAAGGGCCACAGTTAACTTTCCATTGTCTGCATTATGTTGTACGAAGGAAAAGCATAGAATTGGGCACCTGAATACGTGGTTCAAAAGCTAGGGCCTGCCACAGTTTTGCTGTGTGACCAAATCACCTTCCCTCCCTTGAGTAGTTACCCCATCTATAAAGTGAATGTTTAAGAATGAGTTCAAAGTTCCTATGGATTCTGACTGGGCGTTTCTTCACATGAAAGACCAGGAATGTGACCAGGCTGGTAGGAGAAATAATCATCTTGCCTCCTGGGGTTGTCTTTCCGCTACCCATTCATCTTCCTGGCTTTGTATGTGACTCTATGTCCCATTTACTCCCTCTACTTTGAGTTTTTTAATAGGCTAAATAAATTTTGTCTGTAAGTTCAGAGTGCTCTTAAGTTATCAAACCTATTTTGGCACATGGATTGTTTTTCCCTCAATTCTAAGTACTACATGTTCTTACATGTTCTATTCATAAGTCAAGTAGGGATGATGTAGTATGACTTAGGGAAGATAGACCATTGAAGTATCACGTTAATGAGTTTTATTATGATTTGCAACTTGAGAACATATTCTAGTTACTCCACATGGATGGACTGATCCTGAAAATGCATATTCAATAAAATATTATTTGGGAGAATAAATGATCCAATTTTTTGCTTATTTGTAATTAACATAGTTACAATCTTACTTCCTATATTATACAAGTTATTAAAGATATAATAAGAAATACATATGACCCAGTTGGATTTATATCATGGAAATATGGTTCTCATATTAGAAAAACAGTATAATTAATTATGAATAGTAAAAATGTGATTATGTAAATAAACGTATACAGATTCTTCAACAAAAGATTTCAGTGCTAAGCATCCCCCAAAAAACATTAATATGGAAAGGATACTAGATGGTAAGGTCTTTCAGATGCTTTTGTTTACTGGTGAAAATAAGATAATTATACTGAGCCCCATATATTACAGACCTTCTTCAGTAAATTTCATGACCACTCAAAAGAGATTAGCCTACAATTCACACAAGAAGAATCAAGTAAAAAGGGTCACTTCAAAGTAATGAAGTGAACCTTTCCAAATGAACGCAGATCCCCTTGACTATTCCAAAGAAAGTTTAAAAAAAAATCAAAATGGAGGGTGGAAAATCAATAATCTTAATGTAGTCTCTGAAGAAAAGCAAACAAACAAACAGAAAAAGGATACCCTATTGTCCTCCCAACACTGACTGAGTGGAATAACCAAGTGAAAAAAAACAAAACACAAAACCTTTGAATAAAGTGAAGAAATTATGGTATCAGGGAAGCCTCAGTAAAACTTTAGAAAGAAAGAATAATTGTGTACAACTTGAACTTAAAAAAAAAATAATAAATCCTATAAACAAACTGAAGAAAAAGTTACATGGCATTCTAGAAAAGAAGTAAAGAAGAAGAAATTTACTATTTCTAATAATTTAGATACCACACAAGAAGATTATTCACATATAGGGGACTGGTCGGGAAAGGTAGGTTAAAAGTGGGAAGCTATAGAGAGAGACAAGTCCAATATAAATGTAGTTAAGTCTGGTCTGGGATAAGAGGAGAAGGTGGAGATAATGGAATCAGAGTATTTTTTGAGGATTACAAATTACCAGTTCTTAATACCAATTAATTCTTGTTCCTTTTCTTTTCCTTCTAAGACAAAAAAGAGGTTGGTCAATTAGGGAAAAGAAACATTAGAAAACAATTTGTTTGAAGGAAAAACATGCTTTAAAGCTAAATATGAATTTAAATGAAATAAACCCACCCTTCAAATTGAGCTAGGTGGTAGAATGGATTAGAAATTGAATCTTAATAAAATGTTTACAGAAAGGATGGGATAGGGACTGGACCTCAGATTTCATTAGTTACAAGGAGCTTCTGAATGGGGAAGCCCTCTTTACCCAGCATAGGTCAACAACAATTTCTCTGCCATTTAGACTTAGGGAGTTACTAGCCGCAGTAAGAGGTAATACTGACATATGTATAGCCATTAACCTTAGGACTGATATCTAGTAATAACTAAATTAACACCATACAGCAATGTGATTTAATTCTCTAAAATACTACAGGCTTCATTTAGTGCAACTTTTATTAATTTTCCACACTGTATCTAATTTCTTAATTGGCTATATGTCTTAACTTTTTATTTTACCTACTAATTCTTGACTCTTTTGAATTGGTACTTTGAGAATATCTCTATAAAGAATCCTGCAGAGCAAATGACAATTGCTGTTGCTGTTGTTCAGTCATTTTCAGCTGTGTCCAACTCTTTGTGACCCCATTTGGGGTTTTCTTGGCAAAGGTACTGAAATGGTTTGCTTTAAGGATATTGAGGCAAACAGGGTTAAATGATTTACCCACAGTCACCCAACCTAGTAAGTGTCAGAGGACAGTTTTTAATTTAGAAAAATAATTTTTTCTGACTATAGGTCTAGCACTCTATCCACTGCACCCTCTAGATGCCTAGCAAACGACCAAGCTATTTATAAGTAAAAGTGAACATGACATCATGTTGAAGTTGTAGAAGTGTGTTAACTTTAAGCAGCAAAAGAGCATTTTAATGTCTAAAAAAATACATTATTGTTACTTATATTACTAGGACTACTCTAAGATGAAGTACTAACCTTCTTTTACACAATGGTGTAGAGGATTGTTAGGAATTTTAAGGCAGAAATTAAATTAAATTTAATAATCAAATCTAGGACATTTCCTCTCTTAATATTTTGATGTTTTCTTCTCTCACATTCACCAAAAAGGGTAGTATATGAGGATTATAAGCTCCCAACCAGTTTAAAAATGATCAAGTATTATGCCCTACATTTCATATGTGTTTTTTTGTTCTTTTCCTGTAAAGAAGGTATACTTTACAAATTACTTTTATCTAAAAAAAAAGAATGAAAAGTCTAATGGTGGGAGCTTGTGATACTCATTCCATCACTCAGACCAGTAATTATTTTCAGGACTAGTCCTGAAGAAACAAGATGGGTGTGGCAATTCTCTAATTCCATATCTATATGCATGGAAACTTCAAAGAATAATAGTCATATTATTGCTATATGTGTGTGTCTGTGTATGTATACTCACATACATATACAGTTAGCATATTTATCAAGTATCTTCTATATGTTCTGTCTATTGAATGATACTGCTTAGAAAGGATGACATTAATTGATGGAGTACTGTAGGATTTTTAAAGTCGTATAAATGATCTTAGTGATTGTCCAGTCCAATTGCCTCTTATTGTAGATGAAAAAACAAAGGTCCAGAGAGATCCTTACTTCTTTAAAATACTGGAGCCTATTAGTGGTAGAATTGGGACTAAAACATACCTAATTTGGCTCCCCGTTGAATACTCCTATGAAAGCACTGGGAATTTGAGAAGGCTAAGATTTTTTCCCCCATCAGTGGCACTGGTTCACTACCACCACCAGCAATTTCAATGTGATTTTAAAAAAATAAACATTTTAAAACATTACGTCTACAATAGAAGTGAATAAAAATTTATTAAGCAAGGTCCCCAAGAAAAGATTTCCTTCCCAGAGTAATAATATAAGTGTTATACCCTACATTTGTCGGCTGATACTATTCCTGTTACTAGTATACAATTTATATTTCTTAATTTAATTAAGGACTTTCACAATATAAAATTTCATGTTTATTTTTGTACCTTGAATTGTATCTAAAAGCAAATATCAATATTTCATTTGTACTTTGTAACAACACAAGTAAGCCTTTTTTTTCTTTTTTTTTTAGACATTAATGCTCTGTCTATACAGATTATACAAAAGGGTTGGGTTTGGGGGGACAGAGTTGGGGAAGGGGGGGGAGCTGGCACTGAGATCTGTGATTTCATCAATATAAGGGAGTAAGGAAAACTTCCTCTCCCAAAGCTGATATGTAATGGTTAGGCAATTTATATTTTTAGGTAGTTGCCTCAGGCATACAAAAATTAAGCTGCTCACCCAAGGTCACATAGACCTTTGGTATCCTGGGCAGTACATAACCCAGGTATCCCAGGATCCAGTGCAACACCTGCCTCTCTGAAGTGGACAGTTAAGGCAATTAACTAGACTGTTCAAGTAAAAATTGTGATACCGCTAGTATTGTGTTCTAAGAATTATAAAGTTTTTTAAAATTTTCACTCTAGTTACCTAAATTTTTCAACTGTAAGTAGATATTGCTAGAATTATCTGTTTGAGTTTTGATTTTTTTTACTTATTTTCAGATGTGCGTAAAGTAGTTTAACCCAAAAATATAAATAGTTTTCCAAATTTTCCCCAATATTATACACTATGCCAGTTTCTAAAAGGAAAATTAATAAGAATAACAAAAAGGGCTGAAAAGAAATTGTTCTAACCCTTTCCCCGATTTTATTACTTCTTAGGGACCTACTGGTTCACAACCATCACTACATGCATGGTCCCTACCTCCCAAGCCCAGCAATCCCATGATGAGACCTCATGGTCAGGTAGGAGGGACACAGAAAATACCATTAAAATACATTACTCCACAATTCCATATTTGAGATGAGAAATTTCTCATTTTAAACATTTCATTAAATTAATACTGAATCATCTTTCTACTATCGATAGGAACATTGAAAAACTTTTTCATTTTGTTCTAAGATCCTTCTAAACTAGTTTTAACTTCTTGTAATACATTCAACTTAATTTCCATGGTTTGTTGTATTTCACAGCAAAATTCTTTAAATAACATAGTAACATTGTTATCCCTTTTCCCATGTTTCCTAAATTTGCTTTTGCAATTACAAGTTGAGCAAATAAATGACTTGAAATAACAGTTTTTGTGAGATGTTATACAGATATACCTACTGAGTCAATTATTTTATTTTTAATAATTTCAAAATATTTCAAGAAACTAAGATATTCTTGTGAATAAAAAATAAAAAGATAAGCCATTTTTTGACCCCTAATCATGCTACACATTAGTAAGATAAATGAGCAGAGGAAAAAGGAATAGACTTTTAGGATAAGGTACTAAAAGTGAATTTTCATAAATGATAACATGATTTTGCACTGAGCAAATGTATGTAAAAGCTAAAGAATATTTAATGCTATTAGTCTCAACTAACATTATAAAAATTGCAAGTTTACTTGAGGAAAAATGAATTTGGTGATCAGAATTTTTCCATAATTTGTATAGGATAGGTGATAAAACTAACAAATACAACCTGGTGGTTGGAATGAATAAAACATCCCCTTGCAATTAGCAATTACTTGCAAGCTACTTATTGTGGAATCTCTTCCTGGGAAAAGTACAATGAAAAGGTGTTGGCATATTGGGAAAAGGCTGAGCATTCCTTTGCACTAGGGGATCATTCCAAGGCACTGAATAGTAAGGAAAACAGGAAAGGATGGTTCCTATTAGCTTGTGGTTCTCTCCCACTTTGAATAATTCATTTAATCTTTTTCATTATGGCTAGCAATAGGTCATAGATATACTATAGGAATTCCCCTTTCATTTTTAAGAACTTAAGGAATCTACAATTTTGTCATTGTGGATGCTCCCTACCCAGGGACTAATTGTAACTTCTCTACAACTCTTTCTAGATAATTTAGTAGAATTGCTATGACTGAAAAAGTTATTCCCCTGCAACCTACCTGATGAGTTCCACTGAATTCAGCTTGGCTGTTCCTCTGACAGTTTAGCACCAGTGTATGCCTTTCTAGTTTGATAGAGATAGGAAAAACTCAATCTCAACTGTCCCAGTCTTCCCAAACTCAGATCTGTGCACCAGACTGAATCATCGAACCTGAATGGAAGACTAAAAAACATTATTCTTGCACTGTAAAATGAATGACTAAGAACAATTCAAAATCTTGATTAAAGGATCAAGTCATTTATTCAATTTAAAACTCAGCAATAGAGGAACAATTCTAATTTGACTGTTTTATTTTTAGGCACATTTTTAAATACTTATAGGAAATATATCTTCCACATATGATATATACAGCCATTTAAATACAAGCCTAAAATCTAGCAATAACTAACCTAATACCATAAAACAAAGTAGAATTTAATTCCATCAAATGCTTTAGATTTAATTTAGTGAAACTTTTATTAATTTACTACATGTTAACGAGTTTCTCAATTTGCTAGTTATCTTTACCTATTGTTTTCTCTACTGATTTTTTAAATTTGGTGCAATTTTACAGCAAATAAAGTTATTTAAAATAGTCAAAGTAAACTCATTATGATAAAGATGGCAGGCAAATGTGAGCAAAACTGTAAAAAATGTTTTAATACTTTTGATGATGCCCCTATCTAAGAGATTTAAAAAAGGAACAATCATGGTAACCCTCATTCCCATGAAGTTTATAGCAAGATTTAAGGGATATGTGCATGGGAAACGAATAGTTCAGTAATTCTAAAGAACATATAATTTACCTAATTTATAGAATCTATAGAAATTAACTAAATTGTTGGGATATTAGAGTGAAAGGTTCTCCAAAACATGAAGTATTAGGACCTTAATTTTTGAAATCCATAATCAATTTTAAATTACAAGTAAGACATAATTTAAGAAAAAGTGGAATACTGTCTGGTCATGGAGACTAAAGTAAAAAAAGCACAACAAAAAATGTTTAAATATATATGTTTGTGTGTATGTATATATACATATACACATTTTTTATATGTACACATAATAAAAAGTGAAATTGATATTTGACAGTTCTGAATAATTATATAAAATCTCACTTCTGCCACTTACTACCTGTGTATTTGGGTAAGTCACTCTGGACCTTAGTTTTCTGATCTGTCAAAGAAAGGTATTGGATTAGATAGATTGCTTATGAAGTTCCTTGTTCTTCAGTCATTTTCTGTTGTGCCCCAGTCTTCAAGTCCCCTTTTGGGGTTTTCTTGGCAAAGATTCTGGGGGTGGTTTTCTATTTCCTTCTCTAGCTCTTTTTCCCTCTATTTCCTTCTCTAGCTCATGGGCAAACAGGGCTAATTGATTAGCCCAGGATCACAGAGCTAGCATATGTCTGAGGTCAGATTTGAAGAGGAGTCATTCCTGACTCTAGGCTGGACACCATCCACATCGCCTTGCTGCCCTGCAAGGTTCCTGCCCCTTCTAAGTTTGTGGTCCTGCGATCAGTGTAAACTGCTAAACCAGATAAGAGAGCGATAGGACTTGGATGTCATTGGTATAAGGATCTGCCAGACGAGGACGCTCTTATCCGTGCCCATCCGCACCTTCTCTGCAACACAATCTTAAATGGTGGTTTACAGCACAGAGAAGTGACTTGCTTAGGGTCACACAGCCAGAATGGAAAAAAAGCAGCATGATATATGGGATGAAGAGCTCGCTGTGGAGCAAGGAAGAACTCAGTTCAATTCCTTCTGAACCAGAAAATTTGGCTTAAATTAATACTGAGTGACTCCCAAGGATCTGATGTCATTGATAGAGGGATTCCTATAAATGATGCGAATTGCAACCCAACAGGGTCTGCTCATTTTGTGCAACTCTTGACCATGGCTTTTCCCATAAGAAGTTGACCATTCATGTACACTCAAAATGCTTGTGCCTTCTTTGAGTTTTTGTAACATCTCCAGGATATCAAATGGAATACACGCGTATCATTTATACTCTACTCTCATTATAGGACTATTTAATTTCCTTTTTGATGATATGTTTGTTGACATCCTACATAACATTTTCTAATTCCTCATCTGTAATGCCTTATAGCACCCCACCCCCATGCTTCTCTTTTAATAATATTGTATATTTTAGTTCCTATTCAGAGTTTGTGTATTCTTCAGTAAAAGTCTCAAAGCAAATATCCTAGGTGACATGATACTAATTTCCCTGAGGGATTTTATTTGACAAAAGGTAGCAATATCTAAAAGATAGTATGATAAATACATAACCCTTAGAGTTTTGAATTTCATAGTAGTTTTGTATGCTCTTTTTTTAATAGCCTTTCATGTCACCTCGGTACCCTGGAGGTCCAAGACCACCACTGAGAATACCTAACCAGGTAAGGCCACTATGAAATATGAATTTGCATTATGCTTCAATAAAAAATTCTGAACTTTCAGGAATATTGATTTTTTTCTAATGTCTGTGCTTTTAATACTTTAACAAAATTTCCTTAGCACTTGATGCTTTTTACTTCATTACATATTTTTTCTTCATAAAATCATAGAATTTTAATCTTAGGGATCACCTAGTCCATTTCCTTAATTCTGTAGGTGAAAAAACCCAAAGATGTTACCTTGAAATTATATAGTTAGTGACAGAGCCAAAAAAGTCTGACTTCCAGTCTTGTGTCTTCTGATTATTCCTTCCACTACACTGTTCTGAAAATTGGGTAATTATTAAATATCACAAGTTGAAACCTTGGTATAGTGAATGTTGTTAAAAATCATCATTAACCTAATTTTTGTCATTTATTTTCATGTTACTTACACTTAAGTTCATAGTTTCGATTTTAGATCAATTATAACTATGTAATTAACTAAGACTATTTTTATCTCAGTTGATCCTCAGCTAGATTGCTAGCTTTTCAATGAATCCTGTAATTTCCTAACGTGTACTGATAAAATATGTAGGTACTAGGTTCACCCTCCACATGAAGAGGGCTGGAGGGCAGTTCATCTTGAAAGGTTATGGCTTCTAATACCATTGTTTACAACCCCCCATCCAAAGCATTCCTTTTTCCCACTTACACTTTTGATGGAACTTCCTGGCCCATGAATCCTTTTCTCCCTTTTCAAAGTCTTCACCAGAATTAATTACCAGAGAAGGTATAGCCAGTGGACTAGATGCTCTGATGCTTAGCTAGGCTGCCAGCCATGGCAGACTTTGCTATTGATTACATTAGTTGGACCCCAGATGGCTCTTCTAATTGGGGACTCAGCAATTGACCAGTCTTGAAGGTCTGAGCCCTCACCTTGTACTCAAATACGTTGCTTCTAAATTATCATGGGATTTCACATGTCTGTGAATCCAAATGTTTCTTATTTAGTCAATTAAGTATTCCCTACTTACCACTGTGAGGAAATACAACTGAAATATGAAATTTATTCCCTTTGCTTGAAGAGCTAAAGGAGACCGTTCATAAAAACATAAAATATTGAGAAAACTTCCCCAGGACCACATAATACTGGTGATAGACACAAAGCAAGCACAAACAGAAGATGGCCTTTTTACTAATTCCATTGTCTAAAGGAAACTTCTCTGTGTCTATAATAGCATCAATTTATTCCATTCTTAAGCTAACTTTCCTATATCATTTCCCCCATTAGAATGTGAGCTCCTTAAGGATAAGTACTGTTTTTGCCTACCCCCACCCCTATTGCCCCTCCAGCTCTTAGCTCAATGTTTGGCACATAGTAAGCATTTAATAAGTACTTGTTGACTTCATTGACTCATTTTCCTTTTACCCTTTAATACCCCCCAAAGTACAAATTTAAAAACTCACATTCTTTAAATTATTCCTTTTTGTTAATCCTCACAATAATATTGTTCTGCCAAATTTCAACCCACTTCTATCTAACTTTGGTTGAAATGTTTGTAAAGTCTTTGAAGAATTCTAACATGATAGTCAGCCTTTCTTTGCTGCCATTGTAGAAGCAAGAAAATGTTCGCTTCTAAACTCAACGAGGGTGAAGGCTTACACCCGGAGTAGGGTTGAGTCTTTTCACCTTTCTGTGGCCAAGGGTGCCTTAGGGCGCAACAGGAGCATCTCTCCTCCATCCTGAGTCCGTATTGAGAACATAGTCTAGGGGAACAGGCCATGAAATGGGAAAGAAAAGTGTACAGCTGCCAAGGATCCTGACATATGGAAACCCCATTTTCTCTGTGGGTGAACACATACATTGACATTTAAATCCACTTATTCATGTGAATGCCTTTATTACTTCTATATACAGGATAGGACTTTTTCAACTTCTGTTTATGAATTTTACCAAGATTTTTCCAAGTTCTTCATTCTATATTTTGTAATAGACACAATTGAAATTACAACAAGAATTGGACTCTGCAGAACAGCAGATCTAGGGGCAAGGTGTCTTCCCTGTCCCCAGTGCCTCCATGCAATGGTAGCTTTCCTGATGATGATGGTTTAAAACTAGAGAAAATGCAAGGAGTCCCCAAAGTCTCTCTGTATTTTTAAGCTTTTATAAGCTTAAAACTTTATGAAGATTTTTGGGACTCCCTGTACTTTTGAAGGTTTCAATAGCCTCTTCATCGTCAAACATATGATTTAGGAAGACCACAGAGGGGTTCCAAAGGTGGACTTCTTCCAAGTTTAGCTGAATATGTGATGAAGATGTGATAAGAATTGATGTAGCAAGAGGACCTTTATACTCTGGCTATGTAATCATTTAAAAAATCATCTCCTTAGCCTAAAAACATTCTATTTAACTCAGTAGAGAAGCTGAAAATTATTTAGCCTTATGTCAGAGAAATGTCTGTAATAGTTAATTTTCCTCTATTTAGTGAACAATTAGCAATCTCTTCCTTGTAAGTGTATGTATAATAAGCATTTGAATACCTATAGAATGAATAATTTTAAATATTGGGCAAATTGATGCTTCATAAATCCTTACTCTTCTGATTGAGGCTGCTCTAAGCTCGAGGTTTTTGTATGACAAGAGTGTTTGTGGTTTTTTAGGTCTGAATACATTTCTCTTCCTAGAGAGAAGAATGCCATTAGTAGCACCTTTTCCCTGTTTGTTTGTACTTCATAAAATTGATTATGGCTCTATCCTTACTTCAGAATGAGCATACTTTGTATATGACAAACTCTTCCTTATGCTTTTTCTCATAGACACTGAAATTTGGCTAATGCAGGATTTGTAATATTTTACTTCTGTACTATCGAAAGAAAAGTTTTCTTAAGCAGATGAGTAGTTATAAACTGGATCATATGGGGAATGCTTGCTCTCCTTAAGAGAGCAAATAGTTTTCAAGCACTTTAATAGGATTGTCTTACATATATAATAATTATAAGTGAATCACATAATCATTATAAAAAGATTGATAAAACCTCTATGGTTAATATTAAGTTGGCATTATGGCATATGTATTTAGAACAATAAAATTTTAATGAATGTTTCTCTTAACATTCTACATTTCACTTGTATTAGTTTATATTAGCATTTGAATTAATATAATTTTATTCTGTAGTTGAAAAATTTCCCATCAAAAGACTGAATAATAAAATGTTAAATACAAAATGACTATGGCAGGTCATCATAAATCCATAAAGATCACCTTTAAAATGAGGAAAAAGTGGAAGAACTAACAAAAGTTATTTTATTTAACTAGCAAAAAATAATAAAATTTATTTGGACAAAGAAAAGGTCAAGAATATTAAAGGAATTAATGAAAAAAATGTAAAAGAAGGAAGTCTGGCAGTACCAGATTTTAACTATTTTAAATGAGTAATTTTCAAAACTATTTGATACTAAGAAATAGAAAAGAAGATCAGTAGAACAGAACAGACAAGACATGCAACAAACATTTCTAAAAGTAAAGATCTAAGTTTTGTAGATAAGCATTCATCTTATCAAATATCAAAGTATTTTTTTTTTTGGTAAAAATTGTTAGGAAAACTAGAAAACAGTTTGGCAGGAACTAGATTTAGACCATTATCTTGAACCATTTGACAAGATAAGGTGAAAATAGATATATGACCTAGGCATAAAGGGAGATGTCATAAGCAAAGTAGGAGAACAGGGAACATTTTACCTATCAGATTTATGAGAAGAATTTATGAATAAACAAAAAATAGAAAGCATTGTGAGATATAAATAAAATGGATAATTTTGAATAAATTAAAAAGATTTTGTACAATTAAAGCTAACATTACCAAGATTAGAAGGAAACAAAAAGTAAATTGAGAGAAAAATTCATGGATAGTTTCTTTGATAGAGGTCTCATATCTAAATATATATATATATATATATATATATATATATATAAAACTGTAAAATTTATAAGAATGTGAGCCATTTCCCAATTGATAAATGGTCAAAAAATATAAAAGTTTTTGGATGAAGCAATCTAAGACATATATATATGAAATGAAAAATGCTCTAAGTCATTATAGATTAGAGAAATGGAAATTAAAATAACAGATATCATCTCACATCTATCAGATTGGCTAATATTATCAGAGGGCAAAATGGTAAATGTTGGAAGGGATGTGGAAAAATGGAAACACACATTTGTTAGAAATAGGAACTGGTCCAACCATTTTGGAGATCCATCTAGAATTATGCCCAAAGAGTTACAAAACTGCATATACTTTTTGGCCCATCATTACCACTTGATATTAAGGTAATCAGGGAAAAAGCAAAAGAATCTTTTTGTTCTCAAATACTTATGACAGCTCTCTTTGTGATTGCAAAGAATTGGAAATTGAGAGAATGCCCATCAACTGGGGAATGGCTAAACCAAGTGGTGGCATAGGATTGTGATGGAATACTACTACATCATACGAAATAATCAGTGGGTTAATTTTAAAATAAAAACATGGAAGGACCTACATGAAATTATGAATAGTAAAGTGAGAAAAAAACAAGAGAACATTATATACAGCAAGAAAAATATTGTTTGAAGATGATTTGTGCATGTCTACCTCCAAAGAAAGAATAAACAAAAATAAGCAAGACAGTTTTATACAAACATATCTTTTTGCCAAATGATGTTTTCTCTAGAAAGTGGAAAGAGTGGAAGAGCTACCTGGGGATTTTAATGTACAAACAAATAAATTAATTTTTTATTTTTAAAAAAGAAGAATTTACAGCTATGATTTATCAAGACATAGCCTTTTGCCCTTGGTTTTCTTCAGATTTCCTCCATTAGTTTATGTATGGATGCATAAAAATGGTATTGTTTTATATAAATGTTAATGGTAATAGGTACTGTGTATATTTGGGGAAGGTAAAAAGCAGGAAAATAATAAATTATTTGGAAAGAAAAAGGAATCTGTAGATGCCATTGTGGTGATAGAAGAGAGAAATGCCATGAAGCATTTTGGGCAAAGAATAAATATTAATATAAGCAAATAGCTGGAATATGTCCCATTGCTAAAGTGTATCCTTAACTCTTCAGTCAGCTAATCTAACAAATAAGTTGAGAATTATTTAAAGCCCTTCCTAAAATAACACATTCCAACTTCTCCAGCCCTTTTATGCTTTATCCTATTCCACATTCTCTAAAATCCAGAAACACTGGCTCACTTACAATTCCTGGAACTCAACATTCCCTGAAGAAGCTTTCAGCCTCTTTCCTATGCCTGGAATGTACTGCCCCTTCACTTTCACCTCCACTTCCTGGCTCTATTTTCTAAGGATCATTTCCCGATTTCCTGATGCCTTCCCCTCTCATATTGGCTTCCATCTACACTGCATGTATATGTATCTCCTTATATTTTCTCCATTAGAATGTCCTTTCAAGGCAAGAATTGTCTCCCCTCCCCCTTTGGTTTTGGTATCTCCAGTTCTTAGCAAAAACACTGACATAGTAAATATTTGATTAATATTAATTAATATAACTTGAAAATTAGGATAGGGAAAAGGAATGGATTTATGCTTTTGTTGGTATGGGAAACTCCTACCTCAGCAGGTCTTTACCTTCTCTACAATTTAGAGATTTCTCTAGAGCACTCAGAGCTCAAGTATGATAAATCCACTCTGTATCATTGGACTTAAACCCAGTCTTCTTGACGTGGAAGCTAGTTCTCTAGTCTCTATGCTATGTTCCTGGATGTATCTAGTTTTCTTCCCATTTAAGAGAATCAAAAACTAGGTTAAAGTACTAAAAAAAATAGAACTTTTTATTCATTCAGAATAATGAAAATTCTTAGACTTTCAAGTATTTCTTAGGACTATAATAATCTCTTCCATTAAAATTCTGTTCTTCAATATTTTTTCTTCCTATCATTTTCTTTGTATTTAATGATATGATTTCATATATTAATATTGAGAGATGTATATAAAAACAAACAAAATTAAGATTTGTTCATCTCAGAGGTATCATTTTTATCCTTGTTTGGGAAACTATGACTTCCAGAACATTCTGTGTATCAATAGGAAACAAAAAAATTTAGAGATTAGTTATACTGAATACCCAAAAGAAGGTCCAATTGCTATTCTGTTAACTATATGGTATCATCAGAATTCGTGCCCCCCCCAACTTTGTCAACACTTAAGTGAATTAAAATTATACATCATTAATGTATATTTCAGATTGTGT
The DNA here is from genome assembly GCF_027887165.1 of Monodelphis domestica. Lineage (NCBI taxonomy): Eukaryota > Metazoa > Chordata > Mammalia > Didelphimorphia > Didelphidae > Monodelphis > Monodelphis domestica. The sequence goes on along the minus strand of NC_077229.1, from coordinate 456,155,644 downwards.
CCTGCGTTGACTATACTAGAATAGCATTACATTTGTGTGTTGTACTTTACAACCTTGAAGAAATAGCTGTCTAACTCTGGAGATGATCCAGTGTTGTAAGTCTATTATTTATTAATATAAAATGAATAGTTTTTCTACCCACCCATGCTCAGTGAGAGGACTTGGCTTTTAGCATTCTAAACGTAAATCCTGCTGAGGAATAAGAGTTGTAAAAAGCTATTCTTTCTTCATATTGTGCCTTCCACTCAGATAGGAAAAGTGGGCAGTTGGGTGAAAGAAACCTATTAAGGCACTTCAGTCTCACAAAGAAAATAAACACGATAGGCCAGATTTTCAAATCCCAGTGCAAGTGAGAAACATGGAACTTAAACAAGCCATATAGTGGCACTTTCTTCATAGTACATGATTTGAATCTCTTATGCAGAATCAGTTCTATTTAACAGCCACATCCTTTACCAGTAATCTCGTACCTTCCCTTCAGCTCACCGCCTTAATTTAAAATGCTAAAGCTACCAGGATGACTTGGTGCAATGAAGAGTCTCCACAGTGTAACTGCAAGTGCATTCTGGACCCAGTAAATAGGAGGCACTGAATTTTGCAGTTAAAAAGAAAATCAGGTTTCTAAGAAACAGATGGCTTTGGTGAGGGTTGGACTGTAAAATTAAATATACTCAGCCTGCCTAATGCTTAGATTCATAATTGTTTGGGTATACTTGGGATTTGTAAAAATTAGTGACTAATGATTAGAGAAGGAAGTTTGTTTGCCAGTTCAAGAGAGCCCCTTTCATCACTGCATTCTCTTTGCTTATTACTTTTCAGTTAGTTATAGTGGTTGTCTTAAGTGTAGTTAAATAATGCATTCTTGGAATATTTAAACACCGAGTATATATACATTTCAGTTACATAAATAGACATTTGTTTTAAAATGTGCATAAATTATTTACATTATGACTACATGTGTTTAAAATTATTTTTTAAAATCCTATGGAATCTTTTTTTTTAATCAGTCATTTCTTTATGTCTTGAATACTATGCATTGTTATACAGTGACTTGAAATTGTAAGTATTGTATGTAGAACTTAAAGGTATGGGGGAAAAGTAATAACAAATCACATATGCCTGAAAAGTAGTAGTTACTCTTCCTTCCCACACCAAATAAAATTAAGTCCTTCTCCAATTCTGTGAGCTCTTGCCCCATTTAAGTCCTAGTTGCACAAGGCATCTGGATTTGATTTTGGAGCCTGTTGCTTCTCCCAAAGCTTCAGGGAACATAAAATATCTCATTAGCCTGAAGCCTTTGTACCATAGTAATGTTCTTTTCAGATGTTAGCAAATAAAGTGTGTGTGTGTGTGTGTGTGTGTGTGTGTGTGTGTGTGTGTGTGTGTGTGTGTACTGCTAGCAACCTCGAAGGAAATCTACATATATGGTAGCTTTTTTTTCTCCTCTAAAATCTTTCTAGAGTCTTGATATACTGTTTATGTGTATCTTAATAAACTTTTCTCTTGATAATCTTATTAAAGAAAAGAATGAAGAGAAAAAATACTGTTAAGTATTTTATATATATTTATATATTTTATATATTATATATTTTATATATATTTACATATAAAAAGAGATACTTTACTTTATTATTATAGTTATACCAGTGAATAAATCAAATTTGTATAAAAGGTTTAATATTTTTAAACCATTATAATAACTTCCTGGAGAGCTGAGAGTGTTTCATTTTTTGCCCTTGTATCACATGGTGGCAGGGACACCTGGTGGCTCAGTGGGTTAAGTGCCAGGCCTGGAGTCAGGCAAGACTCATCTTCCTGAGTTCAAATGTAGCCTCGGACACTTACTAGCTATGTGCCCCTGGGGAAGTCATTTAACCCTGTTTGCCTCAATTTCTTCATCTACAAAATGAACTGGAGGAGGAAATGGCAAATCACTTCAGGCTCTTTGCCAAGAAAACTCCAAATGGGTTCAGAAAGAGTTGGCCACAAAACAACAACAATAACAATAATTCTCATGCCTCAGAGAGTGCTTGGCACATAGGTATTTTATCAGTTCTTGACTTAACAATAATCACCATCAAGAAACATTTATTGAAAAAAAGGGTTTAGAATGGAAGAAATTTCTCAGGACTGCACTGAGACTAGCAAAGGATCCTCCATCAGGGTGTTCTAACCAGAAACTGTGGTGCCTCCAGGGTCTGTACCATCACTTACCCAACAACAGAGGAAGTCAAAGAAAAAAGAAATGTTCTGAAATTCAAAATCTTGGTTTTATCTGGAAAAATATGATCTTGGTGAAGACATCTTCAGTACACATCTTATTTCTGATCTATCAAAAAGTAAAATTAAACAGATTGCTTTGCTAGATGTTGATATATGTGAACCATCAGTTCCCAAAATAACTAGACTAGAGGGAGAAGAGTTTGATCAGTGGTACTGAATGGTCTCTACTGTATCTTGGTATGGAGTTAGCAGACTTCTTTATTGGGAGCCCTCATGATTCTGTTATTCTGGCATGGATTCCAAAACTTGGTAGCACAAGCAATATTTTCATGATGTAGCTTGGGAGAGATTGAACCTGCCTTAGTGAAGATACCTCACCTGCCACTTCTGAAGAAAATTTATCCATAGTATGGTATCTCAATGCAGTACTCCTAAATGGAGCAGAAATAATCACAATCTTTCAGGAAGTATCACAATAGGATGTTAGAAAAGAAATAACAGAAGTCTGGAATCAACTAATAGATTAGTTTTAAGTTAAGTAGAGGAAACTAAACCTAAAAACATATGTCATCGTATATGCGTGTGCATGTGTGTTGAAATATGTTATAAAACAGATAGAGAGAGCACTACAGTGGGAGTTCGAATCTTGTGGAAAGGGAAGAATATTCTAGATTTGATTATAAATTGTGCCACATATACTGTTCTTCAAATCAGATAATGCAAAACCTCCTCAAGTCCCTAAAAAGCTACCCAAGATTTGACCTTTTCCAAACAAATTCTAGTTAGATTTGCTGAGAAGAGCAAATATTAAAACTAGGAAGGGGAGGTGGAAGGGTGAGGTTGAAACTGCCCCCATTTTAGCTCTGCTAGCATAAAAAGCATAACAGCTTTTTTATTGAATCAGATAAGATGAACTAGTGTGATCAAGACCTGTACATCTCCTTGAATCAATCAAAGCCATTGCTATAGGAGATTATTGTCACACCTTAATCAATTTATGTATAAGGAAAAAGTTATTTTAAAACCAAGGTAGGTATTAGGAATTTTCCCAGCTGAGATCTGAGCATAGAATTTTTCTTCTAAAAACAATCCTTAAATCAGAAAAAGAGGGGGAAAGTGGATCTTAGGGGTCACCATGTTTATATCCTGAGCTTCAAGCAATTTTACAGTGTTATTCTTGAATGCTAGGTGAAAGAGTATGAACTTATTTCAGTAATTAGTAGAAACTTATCTTGCTCTATGATGAAGCACAAAATGAGTATTTATATATTTAGACCAAAAAATTTACATCAAACTTTCAATAAAGTTAAATATGCCAGGGAGACATCAATATAAATATTTTTGACTCATAAAATGCTTTTGAAAAAGTAGAACACAGGTCCATGGCAGTGGGTAAAGATTCCATCCATTCACCCATCTATATAGTTAGTTCCATAAGGTCTTAGGCAAATAGAAAGATCAATAGATGTTTCTATTTGACTGACATCAAGATTAGGGAACTATGTATATTTTTGTATTATGTGTAAATAATCTGTTTAAATAATGTATATGCTATAATTAAGTTAGTAACAGTGATACAGTCTGTAAATATTTAGCATAGCATGTATATATATTATACATAAGATTAGGTTATAGATTAGACTAGGCAATTAGAGAATAGTTATAATAAATAGGGAATAGATTAGGAGTAAGTTAAGCATAGCATAGACAGTTATACTTAGGAATAGACTTAAGCTGCATTTGCAGATAATAAACTTTTAATGGTTTATTGTAAAGCTGATGCTGAAATTGTGTTTAATGGAAATAAATATAGATAAAAGTTTGCAAATAATAATAGATATATAAAATAGGAAAACTGTTTTAGTTTAAATTAGCAAGAGTAATATTAGCACTAAGATTCAAATGTCTTTTTAATGATTTTGTTCAAACATTTATTGTACTGAATTTATTGTAAAACCCTAAAACTACCCTTACCCAAACTTTCCTGCATAGAATTCCTTAGAGTAGATAAAGTTAGCATAGAATAGTGATAGAGTAAGTAAGGGAAGTTTGGTTTTTTGGGGAGAAGTAGTTAGAAATTAGATTTAATAAATTGGTAACTATAATAAAAATAACTGACATTGGGAACTGAAGCAAGTTTTGGACTTTCTGCCAATCAGGTGGAACAAACAACAGTTGGAATGTTAGAGAGAGATACTGACAAGAATGACAGTTGGTGGGGGGAGGCGCAACTGAGAGTGGCAGTTGGTTTCCTGGCTCTGGTTCGCTTCCTGGCCCTGGGACTAGAAGGAGCCTCTCTACCTGTCTCTGGATAGAAGTGCCTCTATTCCTGAATTTGCCAACTGTGTGTTCTATCTGGATTCCTGTGATCGTGTCAATCAGGCAAAAGGACTTAAGGGAAGTAATTTGAACTGTAAGGCCAGTCTTTAGGGTCATCAGCCTGAAGAGACAGGCCCAACCAGCTCTGAAGGTCAGAACTTTTCTTTCTCTTCTTGTCTACTGCTAAGACTTTGAACTTAAGAAAACTAGCACAGGTTAGCATAGACAGGAATAAAAGAAACCCTCCACCAGCCTGTGAGGCCTGGCCTCAGCTCTAAAGCTGAGAGAGATTCAAACCCAATCTAGGGAAATACCGATTCCCTCTTCCCTGATACTTCCCAATCCAAACTTGTTATTAAAATTTATCTTTATTTAAATAACTGCAGTCAGATAAGAGGACTCTCATTTCAGGGGACATAGAGGGAGCTGAACCTCAGGACAGCCAGTCAACCATAAATAGTCCTTATTGGACCCCTGCTGGGTGACCTTGGTCTCGGGGGGGGGGGTGAGGTGGGGGGGGGCTTGCCCCTCAGGAGAGTCCGTGCTTACCTGCTCTGGGGTATCTGCAATATCAATCCATACAGAAGATGTCCCCTTGGGCTATCATAAGTGGCCTATTTCTTGGGAACCCCATTTTTCAAAAATAGCCTCTCAGCAGGGGGTATCTCTTACCTTTTACCTCACCAGCAGCCATATTTCCTCTCTCTCTTCAACTCCTCCATTCCCTGTTATAAAACCTTCCATTTCCCCCGTTCTTCAATCCCCAACACATTTTCCCTATAAATAATTATAATGGCAATGGGTAAAGATTCCATCCATTCACCCATGGGCATAAGGAAAATGTTAAAAAGGTCAAAGTTTTTGTGAGATTAAATAGATGGTTTAGAGAATGATCATTAAAGTTAAATTTAGAATTTAAAAACAGACTCAAAAGAATACTTGATCTTGAGGAATGTTTACTATAATTATATCAGGCATTTTAGCAATAAATAGAAAGAACAAAGATTTTACTTTTACTTTTTATTATTTTTTGAGGTAATAATCAGTGATGAAATAAAGTGTTTATAGAATGACCCAGAAAAAAAGTGACAAAACCAAAATTCCCTCAAATTTCCAAGAGAATGTGTATGTCAAAATCACAAGGGAAAATAGTGATTGTTGGTTTTTGTTTTGTGTTTCTTTTTGTTGTGATATTGATGGCATCACTCATAGGGAATTCATCCTACCCTGCTCAAGAGTTAACCACATGTGTGTGCTGGCTTGGTACATTATATATATATATATATATATATATATATATATATATATATATATATATATATATATATATATATATATATTATATATATATATATATCATATTGAATGTCAAAACATAGCACATGGAAAGCATTGATAGATATCTTTGGAATCTTTCTTGCTGCTCTCTAAGGGAGACTGTGATTTCTACCTTGGGCACACACACACACACACACACACACACACACACACACACACACACACAATTATTGCTGGGTATCATTCTCTTTCAGAGGGGAGGATATTCTCAGCTTATATCTACTGGCTTGGCCCCTTAATTCCAAAATCTGATTTCACAAAAGACATCACAGATAATGAAAAGCATTTATCCAAACAAAAATCAGAGAAATTTTGCAGATTAGATTATACTGGAAAATACACAAGACTAAAGCTGCTCTCCCACTGGGAACAAGATATCTCAGCTCAAATCAAGAGGAAGTCCTCAGTCTTCTTGAAAGGGAAATTCCTAAAAGATTCTCAGGAGAGAAGCTGAAAATCAGGGACATGTTGAGGAACAGCCTTCTCTGCTTATTTTTGAGAGTCTTTCTCTTTATCCTACCTGAAGATATTCCTGAATAGAGTCTGGAATCAGGTGTATGTGTGTATTTTGGGTTGTGGTTTTCTTTTGTTTTTTTTTTTTGAAGAAGAACTCAGGAATGTCTCTTTTCTAAAACTCTTGTACAAACACTACCCCTCAATGTACTTATGTAGCATTACACCAGAATTCTCTCTACCATTTAGGAGATTCTCATGCAAAATGGTCCAGCTGGACCAGGAAATCTGGGTCACATTGAAATTGTCATGTCTGGTAGTCTTCCAGATGCCAATGAAATAATTTTTTTAATATTAGTTAACTTTTAGTTGATTCAGGATATCATATCTACTCCCACTGGAAGATTGAATTTTATCCCTATTGGATTTTATTTTAAAGAATGTTATAGTTTTTGAAGATAGCTTCAAAAGAGAAGCCCCCAAAATGTTATAGTCTCTGTTATCATTATTTTGTAGTTCCTATTTAGTCTCTCAAGTGAACAATAGTCATTTATATCCCGTGAGTTTGGGTATGTTTTGTTTTCAAATAGGCCTCATTGTTCTATATTCTTTATATATACCACAAATATGAAAGTAACAAAACTATAAAATGTTTAGTAACTAAGACAAGCTTTACATCTAAAAAACATTCTTTAAAGAAATAATTTTTGGGGGTCAACTAGGTGACTTAGTACATGGAGAGCCAGATGGGAGGTCCTGGGTTCAAATCTGACCTCAGACAAATCTGACCTCAGACACTTCCCAGCTGTGTGACCTGGGGCAAGTCACTTAACTCTCATTGCCTAGCCCTTACCACTCTTCTGCCTTGGAACAAATATGCAATATTTATTTTAAGATGTAAGGTAAGGGCTTTAAATTAATCATTATAATAGTAATTGTTGTTATTTGACTCAATTGATATCTAGTAGTCATGGCTTGGGAGGGAAAGGAATAAGCATTCATTAAGTACATGACACCCCATAAATTGGCAGACAATCAGAAATCAGAATAGTCAGTTTTGGAGGTTTTGTATGGAAAAACTGACAGTAATAACACATGATAAAACCATGAATTGGTTGGGTCATTTTGGACAGCAGTCTGAGATTTTCCTAAGTCATTGGCTAGAAGATTCACACCATTTTACCCAGAACTTCCATTTCTAGACAAATAACCCCAAAGACATCTAGAATATATAGGAAAGGCCTAATAGACCCCAAAATTTTGGTAGCATCACTTTCTGTGGAATCAAAAATGGGAAATAAAATAGATGCCCATCAAGTGGGATTGTCTGACCAGATATAAATGAAATAGAATATTACAAAACCTTAAGAAATTTATGAATAAATATGAAAAAGTAAGGAGGCATGAGTAGAATTCTACAAACCATTACAGAGAGAAGTTAGCTGAGACAAGAAAACAGTATACAAAATAACTAGAGTAATGCAAATGGAAACAACAGAAATCAAGTCTGAATGCTGTACAAGTTTAAAGAACAAGGTTGACACCAAAGAAAGAAAGAAAGAAAGAAAGAAAGAAAGAAAGAAAGAAAGAAAGAAAGAAAGAAAGAAAGAAAGAAAGAAAGAAAGAGAGAAATATATCTTCCTCTCTTCTTTGAAGAGGTGTAGGTCTATGGATATGAATGGAGCATATTTTGTGCTCAAATGATTCCTGGTTACTTTTGCTAATCTGCATCTTTCCTCTATTATATTCTTCATTATAAGAGTGATCAACAAACATTCATAAAGTGCTTCCTATATGCCAAGAACTCTGTTAAACCCAGGGAATACAAAAAAAAAGGCAAAAAAAAATAGTCCCTCTTCACAAGGAGTTCACAGATAATTGGGAGAGGACAAAAGGCAAACAAATATGTATAAACAAGTTATATATCAGATAAATGAGAAATCATTAACAGAGGAAAGGCTCTAGAATTAAGAGGGGTTGGGAAAGGCTTCCTGTAAAAGGTGGCATTTTAGTTAGAATTTAAAGGAAGCTTGGAAAGTTAGTACACAGAGTAGAGGAGGGAGAGCATTCCAGGCAAGGAGGACAGCCATAGGAAATGCCTGGAGGTGAGTGATGGGATGTTTTATTCTTGGAACCACCAGGAGAACAGTGTTACTGGATGGAAGAGTTACATGTCAAGGAATTCAGTGTAAGCAGATTGGAAAGGTAGGAAGGGGGTAGATTATAAAGGACTTTGAATGCTAAATACTTCATTTGAAATCCCCTAGAATCGGGACAGGAGTTGGATAGGAGAGAAAAATTGTGAGCCAGGTACTGAACTCACTGAGGATGGGGGGGGGGGGGGTGATCTGGAGTTTTACATATAATAGCTACCAATATTTTGATTGGGTCATAGATATTAATTGCATGAACCTCAAAGGAAGAAGGGTTACTGAATGATAGAGTTAGAGAGAAAACCTGGTAGTAGCATTGAGCAAGTAGCCTTCCAACTCCCAATCTTCAAACAGTGAAATGGCTTTGGGGAGAGGTATTGGGAAATGAAAATGTTATAAAAACCAAAGGTATCAATAAAGAAAAAACAAATTAAGGCAAACTTTAGGGCAGCTGGGTTGCTCAGTGGATAGAGAGCCAGACCTGAAGAGGGGAGGTCTACGGTTCAGATCTGGGCTCAGATACTTCCTATTTGTGTGACCCTGGACAAGTCACCTAACCCTAGGCATCTAGCCCTTACTTCTGTGAAACCAATACTTAGTATCCATTCTAAAAAAGAAGGTAAGGGTTTGTTTGTTTTTTACATAAAAATAAAAAATAAAGACGAGCTTAAACTGAGTTGATTCATCTTAAGGAGATTTGTGAGGATTTTGAAGGATAATGTGCTCTACAGAGATGCCAGATTTTGCTTTATACAGATAGTTACAAAAAGTTCATAGAAAGGTAGCTTATTAGGTCATATCTTAGCTATAATTCTGCCTTAATATTGTCTAGGTATGTTTTAATTGGTTAATATTTGTTAAGCATCTAATCTGTGCAAAGTATTAGACTAGGAGCCATGGAGAAGTCAAAGGAACATATTGCAAAGAGGTAGTATCCTGACATCAAACAGACTTTGCTTGGCTCCATCACTCGTTATACTTTTAGCCCTTTCTTTCCACCCAGTTTCCTCCAAAGCATTACTATAGCAATTTATTGAATGGGCTACCACGGCCATAGACTTCCCCACAAAGAAGCCAACCAACATGGCTTGATAAGCCTTTCCTATACTTAGGCTGGTTTTCAAGAAATAGACACAATCTGTTGCTAAGATTGTAGAATTTGCTTGACCTTGTATTCATTTAACATAGTCCTTGAGGATTCGTGGTCTCCTCTAGACCATAATAACGCATTTATGTAGGACTTGTGGAGAAATCTGTAAAAGGTGACTTTTTGAAGACATTCTTTTCGAGTAGATGATTTTCTCAATTCTTTATGCCCAAAGAGACCAAAGACTTCAGAATAAAGCCACGAAATACATATTCTTTTGATTAGTAATAGACAGTGATTGGTCTTACAGAGCATTTGAAGGTTTTTCTCATTAATTTGCACGACTTAGAAGGACCCTTAAAGAATGCTAAAATTCATTTAGATATTAAATATAATATAATTTGTTGAATTTTGGCATCGTTCTTTGTTTCTCTTTAAATATATTAGGCACTTGGAGGTGTCCCGGGAAGTCAACCATTACTGCCTAGTGGAATGGACCCAACTCGACAACAAGGTTAGTTCTTTAAAATGTATGTATGTGGAAGGCAGCTAGGGGGCTTAGTGGATAGACAAGAGGTCCTGGGTTCAAATCTTGCCTCAGGTACTTCTGAGCTATGTGATACTGGGCAAGTCACTTAATCCCCATTGCCTAGCCCTCACAACTCTTCTGCCTTGGAAATGATACCCAATATTGATTCTAAGATGGAAAGTATGGATTTTTTAAAAAAATGTATATATGTGAAATTGATGCAAAGAATCTCAGTGAAAATACTTTACTTCCTCAAATAAATTTCCTTTCAGTAGATTTCACCATCTGTTAACTTGCTTTGTGCATGCAATTTACTCCAGCAGCATTCTAGAAATAAGGCATCAGGAAGCCTGGATTTAATCCCAGGGCTGTCACTAACTTTATAATCGTAGAGAGGTCATTTTATCCAAGTCTTTGTTTTCTTACCTGTGGCCATTGGGTTAGAAAATTCCTTCCATTTCTGAATACTTTGTAATTTGCATTTTACCATTTGCCTTTATGGAGGCAATAAAGCAAAATGGAAGGTAGCTTGATGGCACAATGAATAAAATGCCAGGGATGGAGTTGAAAAGACTCATCTTCCTGAGTTCAAATCCAGCCTCAGGTCCTCACCACTTAACTCTGTTTTCCTCAGTTTCCTCATCTACAAAATGAACTAGAGTAGGAAATAGCAGCATACTCCAATATCTTTACTAAGAAAACCCCAAATGGAATCATGAAGAGTGAGACAACTGAAATGAAACAACTGAACAACAATAACAAATTGTAAAATTTAAAGATTGTTGAATTGGTGGTCAGGAGATTTGGGTTCTGAGTTCTTACTCAGCCAGTTAATAGCCATGTGACTTTGGGCATGCTCTAATTTCTCTTAACCTTAATTTCTTCCTCTGTAAGATGGGAATGATAATCAGCTGTGTTTCCTTAAGAGGAACTTTGAGAAAGTTCAGTAGATAATATATATGAGAACAATTTTAAAATTGTATGAGTCTGGGGGCAGCTGGGTATCTCAGTGGATTGAGAGACAGGAGGTCATAGGCTCAAATCTGGCCTCAGACACTTCTGTGTGACCCTAGACAAGTCACTTAACCCCTATTGCCCAGCACTTACCACTCTTCTGCCTTGGAACCAAAACATAGTATTGATTTTAAGATTGAAGTTAAGGGTTTTAAAAAAATTGTAAGGATTTCTACTAATTTAGCTAAGGTAGTATGGCTTTTATCAATTTAGATGTGAATAAGAATAAATAAAAGAATAAATATCCTTAGGAAATAGTAATAACATGGATATTGAATTAACAATAGTTCCATAATCTCATTTTAGGTAATTGCTTCAAATCTTAAACCTCCAAACTTTTTAGCATAATATCTAACAAATAATATTATTAAATGAATTGAGTTTCACTTTTTCTTTGCTTGCTATCCCTGACCATTTCTGATAGAGAAATTGTTAAACAATGAAATGACTACAGAATGAAGCAGAATAATTTACATTACTTTTCATTACTGGATTTATTCTAAAATCATAGTACTTGAGGTTTTTTTGTCATTAGTAATAACTGACATTTTTATAATACTCTAAGGTTTTCAAAACACTTTACATATATTGTCTCATTTGAATTTCATACAGCAAAATGATAGATACTTTAGCTATTATCTTCATTTTGCAGATGAGGAAGCTGAGTCTCAGAAAGAATAATTCATTTAACCTAGTCACACAGCCAATAGGCATGATTTCAGTCTGGCTCTCTCTTGAGATGCTCTGGACCAGAAACAATAATGGAGATGGATTTTCTAAGAGAGTACAGTCCTAGGAAGTGGTAGAGAATGCAGAAAAGGATGCTCAAAAGTTTCAGGAGGGGGAAAAAAGTGTTAAGTAACTACAATAAGTCAGGTGCCTGAAATGACACCATCTGATATAAATTATAGAAACTATTGATTCTTGTTTCATATTCATGAACATTGAAATTCTACATTTTCATGTATTTTTTCAGGACATCCAAATATGGGTGGACCAATGCAGAGAATGACTCCTCCAAGAGGAATGGTTCCCTTAGGGCCACAGGTATTTGGCATGAATGTGTGTATGTGACAATTGATATACGTAAATCATATGCATGGGCAAGAACCATTATTTGATGTAGGAGCTATAGAATAGGACTAACAATGATGCTACATCACTTAATATTTATTTCACATTGGCTAACCACACTATATCTGGCTTTTAACGTGACAGGTGCCTGATATAACATTGTGTTTCTGGGGACATGATTTTATCTATGTAAATTCAAATCTGTGTAATAAATCATGTTTTAATAGCATTTTATTTTATTTGTATAGTGACTTTTCCTCTTTAGAGGAAATGTACTTAGAGAGGTAATTTAGTAATTGATAGGCAACACTGCCTTTCTTTTCAATATACTGGAAAATAAAGTTTGTGACATCCTAAATAAAAAATCAAGGCATTGATAATGTTAAATAGAAACCTTTTAAAACATGTGAGTTTTATGTTCATGATTTTCTAGTATACACTAGAGGGCCATTGAGAAGTCGTCTTTGAAGTATATTTTCTTGTACTAATCTAATACTATTCAATATATGTCTGCTATACTTTACTGGAGCAAGAGATTATACACTAGAATTGAGACTTCTCTACCTTTCACTGGCATTTTAAGCACTCTGTCACAGGAGGTCAAATTTGTTTTAGAGAATTTCTTTACATTTCTCCTTACATTAAAAAAAATTGCCCAAAGCAGAAATTAATTTCAAAAGAGTGCATTGGAATAAGAGTTGAGAGTTATATAAACCTTCAAAGGGAGGCTCTCACAATGGCTAACAGAAGTTGATGAATCTTTTCCCCTATCATACTCATGAAAGCAGCAAAAAGTTTTGTTCTTTTAGATGTATATGGTGAAAGTTGAGATGTATAAAAGGAGCATTGGCCTGGTTTGTTATTTTTCAAATAATTGCCAGAATTTCAAATTAACTTTATTCTGATAGTTCATTTGAGTGACTATAGTGGTCATTTTAACTTGTGCTAAAAATAAACTATTAAGATTTTCTGCTTTGCTACTTTTTAAGTTGATATCATTTTGTTCTTTGTACTTAAACAGTACCCTCCCCAAAAACTCAGGCAAAATAAATGTTTACTGATTGATCATATGAGAAATAGATTATTTCCATTAAAGTTCCATAAAGAATCATAAAAATAGTTACCCCTTTCTTTCAAAACTTTCGTGTTTTTCTAAAATTAGTCAAAATTGGTTTTTGTCCAAGAAACCCAAATTTAAATGAAACCAATTGTTCTGGACAAATGTTGACTATACAGTCATATGGGCTTCAGTTTGTATTTTTAACTAAACTTTTCAGGGTGCTTACATGAAACAAAATTCTGTATTATTCCAATTCAAGTTCCAAACTCAATTATCTGAACTAGGCCAGTTTTTCATGGTAATTAGACCCAGTCAATTAATAGAAGAATATTTATCAGGTGGTTACAACGTTTCAGGCATTATACTTTGTACTAGGAATACAAAATAAAAAATGTAACAGTCCCTGGCATCCAAGAAATTTACATTGTATTAGAGTACATGAATATATATAACAGGTCTAAAGACACATATGTATATACACATATAAATACTCTACATGTATGTATGTATGCGTGTTTATGCATATGTCACACATACACACAAATATATGCAGAATAAATACAATATAATTAGAAGGATGAGCCACTAGCAACCAGGAAAATCTTGAAAGGCTTATCATTTAATCAGTTAGTGAAGTTATCTAGTAAGAGAAGAAAAGAACTGAAGTGCAAACACAGATAGGTAGCATGATTTGGATGACAAACTAGCAAAAAAGACCAGAAGAATGAGTGCTCACACATTTAGGAAAAGATCCAAGAAGGAGCAGTGTAATAAAAACTGAACAAGGGATATATATTAAATAGGAGAAAGTGGTCAGCTGAGTGTTAGGCTGCTAAGATACAGAGGAGGGTGAGGATTGAGAAAAGGCTATCAAATATAACAATATCTAATTGGTAACTTTCAAGAGAATTATTCTCAACTCAGTTTAATGAGTTTTAGAGAGGAAGTCCAGGCAACAAATATAAGACAGCTTTTTTTTTTTTTCCCCAGGCTGAGAAAGGGAGGAGTGATAGATAACTAGCTTAAGGGCTTGATTGGATCAGGTTTAGATTCGGAGTTTTTGTTTGTTTTGTCTTGCTTTGTTTTAGAATTGGAGAGATTTGGACTAGGGAAGGAGTTTAGAGATAGAGAGAAAAAGAAGGAATGATTAATAGGAGCAGCTTGCTAAAGAGATAGTAGAATCACATTGAAGAGTTTAGTCCCTGCTTCATCAGAGAAGGGGAGAATTGGGAATGATATCAAATGGCTTTAAGAGAAAGGGAGAGGTGAGAGATAAATAGTTCAAAGTGAATGATCTCTATTTTCTTTGCCTAAGTATGAAGGGAAACCTCCCAAAAGTGGGAAAGGAAGAGATGATGTGGAAGAGGTATGGAACAGTTTCTACAGAAATGGGACAAAATCAGTTAGGGAAGAGTAAAATAAATTACTTTGGTTCTGTTGAGATTAAGTGATATGAATTTGAAGCCAATCAGTTAGCTTATGTACCTTAAAAATTTCTGTGTTTTTTGTCTGTTATATCGGTACCATAATCCAACTTCTTTGAGTTGTAGTTTCAACATGTATTTGTTTCTACACCTTTTTGCTATATTTTTCCTTTATGTGTCATTAAATGGGTGAGAAGTTTAGTTAATAATAGCAATTTGCTCCCTAATCAGTGTATATTGGATATGTAATTATTTTAGCAGTATTATTCAATGGTTAAATGTGCTTTCATTCTTCTATAAGAGAATCAAATAGATTTCCTCTGAAGAAATTAGCAGCCAAAGTTTTCCCCCAGAAATTTTTCTTAATGTCTAGTATGTCCATTTATTAATTTTTCAAATTTTCAACTGACCCTTTAGCTTTTATCATTCCAAATGTGATTGTTCTACTAAGAAGGGTTGTTTTTTATTAAATGATTTTTCTATTGGAGGAATTATGCTGACATTGTTGAGAAAGACAGACCAATACCTATTTGAAATAAGCCCTTAGATGTTATTTGAAAATGTAGTAATAATGAGTATTATGGGCAGTATGGCTATGCTATAAATTCCACAGTTGTGTATTTATCTGGTTTGTGTTGTAAATAATTTAGTAAAGTTTAGAAAACACCTATTTCAGATCAATTTTGTTTGTGAACAATGGTTAACAAAATCATAAGAGACAGGAATTCATCCTTTGAGATTATTCTTACTTGTGGCTAAGCAAACCCTGAGTCTTCATTCTCATATATGTTAGTATGAATTTACATGAGAAATAAGACAATTGTTCAAATGAAGGCTACACAGAAAGGAATAAAATTGTTTATATTAGTCATATATATTTAAATGAAAAAGAAACTATTCTTTTGCCAATAACATATTAAGGAGAAAAAGAACTATTCCTGGTTCAGATAAAATAATTTGAGTGAGGGAATTCTGATGAGAATTTATGTTTTAATTTCTTAAGAATTTAATATATACTTTAAACTTTGTCAGTGGCATCATAACTTAAAACTTGCTGGAGAGAACTAAGTAGACATTTTTCTGTAAAATGCCCTGTTGACTGTGATCTTCGAAATATAATGGAAAATTGAATATTTACTTAGCCTGCTGTGTTCGAAGTTTGAGATGCATTTGGTAGTAGAGAATTTACAAGCATTTTAAATTCTTAAAATAGAAGAAAAATACATCCCTTAATCAGATGCATAGGTTCCTTTAGAAGTCCCAATAAGATCTCCAGATAATGTTAATTATGAAGTTTAGAGAATATAGTATGTATGTTCTGATTATCGTTGACAAACAGTGTTCAGTGCAATTCATATCAAAACAAAGCATCTACTGTGTGCAAAAAGCTGTTTTAGGCTCTGGGGCTAAAGGCATACAAAGATTGAAAATTTGTTGGATGGATACATGAATAAGTTAACATTCCATTTTACTTTGTGTCCAAATTACCAAAACATTTATCTTCTCGGGTTCTGTACTTCAGATATTGGTCTACATCTTCTTTTACTTTGTATATCCCTAATTAGGATACTCTTTCAATTAAAAAATTATCTTTCTCTTTGCAATTCACATTTCTCTTTTTATCTTTGACTCACTGTTGGTGCATTGAGACATCTGTGGTAATCTGGTTTTACTGTGTGTTCCCATAATCAGTGATACCAATAACCTAACAAGGAAATTATACTCTACTGCTTACTCCTATCAGAGCTACTAATAATCCTTTCCTTAAGAAGGAATAGAAAAGGTACCAGTTAGAAACAGATCAGGTTGAGAGGTAGAAAGAAAAGTATTCTGTGTTGCTACCACTGGCAGATGAGTTCCCTGGCAAAGGGCTTGATTTCTGACTCATTACAAAGAGCATTATAACAAGTAATGAGTGAACTTCCTATTGTAACTGCAAGTTTTAAAGTAGCTGTGACCACTTGTGTTGAGGTATCATAAAAGAAACTTACACTAGCAGACATTGAACTAAATGAGCTTTAATATTCCTTCCAACTCTAAAAACTTCTCATTATAAATTGGCTTTAATCATTATGCCTTAGCAATTGCATGTGCATATTATTTATAAATATATAAATTAGTGTTTTTATGAGTGTGCATGATTTGGTTTTGTTTTTTAGGTCACTGTGGAGTTTATAATTTAATATTAGAATTTTGATTATGTTTATTGAACGTTTCAAATCAACTTTCTCACATTGAATTCACTAGCATTTATCTTGGACTATGAAATCTATAATTTATAAGCAATTCCCTCACTTAAAAAGTACAGTGTTATGCACACAGTAGGTGATTAATAAATGCATGTTGAATGTTATGATTAAAAACATTTCTCAGATCATTTAATATGCTTCAATGAAGCCTACATTTTCATACATTTTTCATAAGCTAAAAATTAAAAAGTACAAGAATGGATTCCTCAATGAATTGCACAGGCCTTATCCAGTCAGCAATTGTGTAGGGAAGTCATTAACCTGCTCTCCTTTCTTTCCCCCCTCCTCTTTGGTTTTGTTTTTTTGTTTTGTGGTAGTCTGACCCTTGGTTATCATTGCAGAACTATGGAGGTGCAATGAGGCCCCCTCTGAATGCTTTGGGTGGCCCTGGAATGCCTGGAATGAACATGTAAGCAAATCTGTTACACTATTCTCTTTACTAAAATGATATTCGTTTTTAAAAGCAAATAATGATCTGTGGCTCAAACTGAGAGGAAATGGATATATTATTTAGCTGAATATTGTAAAATATTGTTGTTTTGTTAATTTTTTCCAAAAGATGCTCTGAATGTTTTTTTCTTTTTTTCCCTCCTCCACCTATGTAAATAATGAGTATGCCATTTTTAGGGCCCTTGACTTCAGACTTTTTGCTTGATGTTTTTGTTAAATGTTAATGTTTTATTGCATGCCAATTAATTGGTATGCATGAGATGCCAAGAGAATGAGAGGTTGTCTCCAGCATGTTGACTGGATCTCCTGTAGCAGATATAAGAAAGTATATGGGCAAGAGTAATAAAGAATAGACAGCTGTGAGTGGGTACAATCTTTGTTACTTGAAGAGAGAACCCACTATGACAAGTTCACAGATTCATTACAGTACCGATTGTGAAAATAGGAACAGCCCCCCACACACAAAGATGGAAAGAGCATCATAACTCAAACCTGTAGTGGTAAAGAGCATTATATTTTTAAAACCTAATTTCTATATTTAGTCAGTTAGCTGTTGGAAAAGACAAGATTATCTGATAAAAAGTAAGCTTTGGTAAAAAGCCTTCCTCATCCCTTTCTACCCCTAAACGAATTCTGATAGATGTTTGATTCAGCCTGTCATGGTGCAAATGATAGAGTTTTACTGAAAAGGCTCATTTGGAGAACTGAATAGTTATTCCCATTTACCATTGTACTGGAATTTGAGAAAATTCACATTTCATAATGAGCCAATTTATCCTACACGTTCTGGTTACCCTGGTTTGGGCATTATAAAAATCACTGGTAATCTGGAGAATCCATCAGCAAATTGCACAAATGTGGCCCGAACATGGATGATTGAAAACAATAGAGATGCTTTATATAATACCAAACATTGAACATTGTGAAAAGGTGATCTCTTTTTGGATATAACTATAACTAGTTCACCTATTAATTACATTTTAATGGCATTGAAAACATGCCAATAATTGGCAGTGCTGTTGATCAGTAATTTGGTCACAAGTTGGGTCAAAGTTTGCCAAGGGCATGGACCATACGTGCTTTCATTGTTGTAAGATGCTTCCAGTTTGTGAAATTCCCACTGCCAAAGCAGATCAGCAATTTGGTATTTCAGAGAGTTGCCAGGGGCCTTTATGGGTTCAATGACCTGCCATCAGATTAGGTGGCCAGTATATTCACTGCCTCTGGCAATAGTTTCCCAAATACACACTTCCTTTCCAGAATTGCTAATTGAATAACAACAGAATTAAAGGTAAGTAATCTATTTTAAAAAATGTAAAAAATTCAAGGTAGTAACTGAATTGCACCATTTATAATATAGAATATACAGTCTTTTTTTGGGGGGGGGACTAAGTTTGTATATTAACTTCAGAAATAATTTCTAGGTTATTAAATTATGCCTAATTTCTTCTATTCATCTTTAGATTATAATTATTTAATTTTTTAGTCAAACTAGAGTATGAAAAGATTTTATACCATATGGTCACTTCTAGCCTTAAAATGCTCCTTGGATCTCTGGAACAGTAATGATTATCTTTGTTCTCCTGAGCTTGCATGAATGCATAATTAATAACCCATATCCAAGTCATATTATCTCCTATGCAGTCTAAAAATATGTGCGAAAAATTTATTGTAAAGCATCTTTAATCATTAGACATACACTTTGGTTATAGCCGATCATAAAAGATAATTTACAGCTATGTATAGATATCCTGGCTATGGATCCAAATATATTACAGTTTCTTCATTATATTAATCTTAGCAATTTGTCTGATATTTAGATCTAAGAGAATCTCCAACTTTCATTTTCTCCACATTCTGGTGATTATATATTATGTTGCCTTCAATATTGTGTCCTAATTCATTTTAATTTCCTTAGAAGTATATTTCTATAGAAGAAAATACAGGAATTTGTGCAGACATGATTTTTTAAAATTTCTACATAAAAGGAAACAATCCTAATATGTTTATCTGAAAGTACAATGATTGAATAAATTTTAATAGCCTTTTAGAAAGTCCTTTACAATTATGGCTCTGTTATCTTCTTAGTATAAAATGAATTTTTGTTAAGATAAGAATTATTTTCTGTTTCTGTGAGAATCTCCTATTTAAAACAGGAAGGAAGAAAAGATTGCAGAGGGCTAAGTTCTCATCTCTCTCGACAGTTATTTTGATATTAATGATACACTATAACTCATTGAGGACCAGCCACATTTTGAAAAATCAGACTTCTTTCAATGTCCATTTTTGTACCTATTTTGAAATTGCATAGCTTATATTTCAGGCCTATACCGTATTTATGTAGGAACTTCCTCCCTATGACATACCTTATATCATGGGTTATAATATTATTTCTTTGTAATAATGATTGATAAAAAAAGATGGGGACATCTATAATTGCAGAATTTTAGAATCGAATCTACTTATTAGTATTATTATCACCTAATCTATTTGTAGATTATTATCACCATTCAGCACCATTACCCTCCTTCCTGCTCACTTTCTCCCACTACAACCAAGAATGTGGTGAAGGTTAAAGTGGATTCCAAATGTTCTGAAAACTTGAAAGAAAATTCACTATATAAATATGAATTATTATTAATATTTATCCTCTTAAAATATTAAAATGCAATTTAATGGAAAACCCATTGAGGACTATGAGAATACATGAGTGTTTATAGAACACTTGAAAGTCACAAAATAATGTATCATGTTTATGCTACTTTAATAATTCTTGCTTAAGTTTCACTTAAAATATACAAAATTTTGATAAGGAAAGCTCTCTAATTTATTTTATTACTTTTAACATGATTTTTTTAAATGATAGATTCAACAGTGTGTTTTCCAATCAAGGCTTTGTTCAAGATTTTCATGTGAATCAGAGCCTATTTATTTATGGGTCACCCTGCTATCTCTGGTTAACAGGACTATCAGTCAACATCGGGCCAACCACCTATTTAAGTTGCTTTTATGCCTCTATCCATTACTTTGATGCTGACTGACAGGTCACCCAGCCAATGACAGAGGATGTTTTGAATGAAAAGAAGCTCCAGTCATCTTCAAATGAAAAGAAAGTTCCAGGCATTAGTCTAAGCATGTAAAGTACCCATTTCTATTTAAGAAACACCAAAGTAATAGCTTATGCTAGCAAATCCTCACTCTAATCCTTAGTATCTTCTTTGACAGATGTGGTAAGTATAAAATAGGAGTCAGGCAGAATTTCCAGCTGGAGCCTTGGGTTTCCAAAATGAAATAGTTTTCTTCCTGAATGTACAAGTGTGTTTTTGACCCTATACTCATGAACTTACTGTATTATTTGGCGATTTTTTTCTACTCTATTTTGTTTATCTACTTGAAACAAAGTAGAAGAACAAATAGTTTGAATAGGAAAGCTTTCCTTACTACCTACATGATTCATTGATTCAGGATTATCACATAATTCAACTTATACCAGAGGGTCTATGATGCCAGTAAGTATTGAAATCCTGTCTCTGAAAACAATCTCCTTAGAAATTTAACATTAGGACAAAGGCTTTTAGAGGACAGGTTATCAGGTCAAGGATTTTTTTGGCTGACAGTAGTTCAGTAACCATATCATTTCATGCATATCTGCTAACCATATCCTTGTTAAAATAGCTAAAATTTGTCGCTCTTTTTTGGTGTTAAGAGCTTATCTTTGTGGCTTAATTCATGAATGTAATGTATCTATAAATATACTTTTTTTCCTTTTGGTCTGGACCTGTGATTTCTTGGGGGTATTTAATTCCTGGTGTAGAACTTCTTCAGATATAAATCAGCAGCTCATCTATAAACATAAGACTAGAGTTGATTTGTATTTACTCAGTCAAGTCACAATATCCTACTTAAAGTAAATAAGATGCCTAATCTTATTAAAAAGTGCTAAAAATAGTTGGAACAGGAATGAAGAGAAAGTCAAATAGGCTGAGGAAACTTAGATTTGCCCTATGGAACATCTAGAAATTACTAAGAGAAGTGAGAAAGTTTGAGAGACTGGAGCAAGCATGGATTTCCAATACAAGCTCTGAGTAGGAACCTTCTCCCTCTGTAGACAACTACAATCTGGTTTTGGCCAGGTTCCCTCTCTTCCTTTGTTGGAGGAGGATCTTGGGATCTTTGAAGGGCTTGGGGATTTAGTCCCAGCAGTCTCCCCACAATTGATGGTAGTTTTTTTTTGTTTTGTTTTTTTTGGAAGTTAAAGGTAGTCTAGACCTTGATTCGTGACTCTTACCAGGAGTCCAGGAAAGAATCATACCTAAAAGGGACATTGTGAGCACCTCATGAAAGCAAGCAAAGGTCTTCCTGCAATCAAAGCTTTGGGATTCCCTTTTTCTTTAAGCTTAAACACATTTTCTCCTAGACCCTGCATATACTTGTGGAAGAATGTATCACAGACATTAGGAGAGTATATTTGTATCAACTATTTTTATGGTTCTACTGTAGGAAGTAGTCCTTTCTGAAAGCTTCTTACAACTGGCTAATTAAATGGATTTTCAAAAAAAAGAAGCTGATCACTAGATGAATTATGTCAAGGACATTAAAGAATTATGCCCCCGCCCCCAGTTCCTCAAAGGCTCCCCTAAAGCCTGGGAGAAGGAAGTATGGCCTTGATCCACAACTCAAGACTTCTCTGTAGAAGTTATATGTTACATAAGTTATAGACTTGTGCAGGATCATGCTGTCAACATATTTTAAAGGCAGAACTTAGACCCAGGCATTCTTTACTTCAGAGCTCTATTTTTTACTCTGTTCTCTATACCACTATGCAATGTATGTGTTATTACATACATGTTATATATAATTATAGTATAATAGGATAAGGAGAGATAACTATGTAACTGTAGTTGTTCTTGTTACATTATTATTACAAATCAAAGTCACAAAGGCTATCACTTTGTGAATAGTTACAACCAAAGGTCTTTGTCACAATTTATTACTAATGGCTAACTTAATTTTTTTAGGAACCAAGGTGCTGGAGATTTGAATGATCATGACTAAATACAACTTCATTAGTTAAAATAACCATAACCACAAAAAATAAGTGAAAAGAAAACAAAATGAGCATGGGGAATACTCATAAGAATAATAATACTCTTATAGAAAAGGAAAAAGAACAAGAATCATTTCACCAAAAAAGACCTCTACATTGAATAAACAGTATAAAGCAAAAATAAAAGAGGAGAAAATGCTGTAAGGAAAAGGGAAAATGAATAGACAGTAACTTGACTTCCAGAGAGGAAACTGAATCTCCTACAAAAATCTTCTGGACAGTTAGTAAGCTCTCTGGCATCCAAAAACATAGAATGAAATTCAGCAAAGGAAAAATTCAAATCAACCAGATAAATATGAGATTCAACAGTTGGAATATTTATTGGAAAGTCTAGATTGAATGATAAAATCTCTAAAAAATTAGAAAGAAATAGAACAAATGGTTAACTAACCCCTTTTAAAGGAGCTTACAAATGTCTACATTCTGAACATGTGAAGGTAAAGAGGGCAGAACTGAATGAGCAACCTAAGAATTAATTGGCCTGCAGGAGGTATAATTTTAAAAAACATTCTGAATATCTTATTTTAGGAAATCATATTAATACAATTTCCCAGAAACACTGAAAACAAGAGAAAAAAAACAAAGTTTAATGAAATCTACAGGACTTTGATATAGTCCTCAAGTTGAATTAGCCCAGAAATTTGGTAATCAGACTCCAGAGCTTAAGCAATAAAATAAAAGATTTTTATAAGCAGTCAGGAAAAATCAAAATAGTATATCAAAAAGTATAAATTTGAATCACATAGCACTTTTCATTTAGGATGAGAAATAAGAGCCTATAATGTGATGTTATAAAAAAGCACAAATCTCTGGTTAAATACAGTGATTGATATTGTTATTATTACCCTTTTAAAGTTTAAGCCCACAGACTTACTTACTTTCTTTATACAAATGATAAATACAAGCCCTCTGTTAGTCATGTCTCTGTATTACCTGGCTTACGTGTTTGCATTTTGGTTTTTGTATGTTTTTTTTAAATATTTATTCAAAATGCTAAATGATGAAACATATTTGTAATAAAGTAATTTATTTTTGTTAAAAAACATAGAAGAATATTTCTGTTTTGTAAAAGGACTACTATAAAGTTATGGTAGAGTTATTTATATTTTGTTATTTAATATCATTACATATCAGTTAGAAGCCAAAATTCATTTGAGTTAAACCATTGTTTATTATCTTATTTTATAGGGGTCCAGGTGGTGGTAGACCTTGGCCAAACCCAACAAATGCCAATTCAGTGAGTATATTTGTGAGACTGGATATTGTTGTAGCTTTTGAAATTAATTCTTTGTTATATTAATGGAGCTGATATTTAGAATAGCGTGCCCAGTAGCTTAGCAAAACATTCTATTTATAAAAAGTCTTGAATCATTTACATTGAGTAAAATGTAAATTGGAATAGGACCAATGTTATATGTGAGCTTACATACATATACATACACAGTGGAAAAAAGTGAATCAGTTCCCAAGAAAAGGCACATACCTAAATTATGAAGCTTTTCTCCTTAGAGAAGTAATGTGCGTATTCCTTGAAAATAAATACTTTTTACAAATTAATATTAATACTACTATTTTATCTATTATATTAACGTAGCCCGTTAGCCTATGTGCTTAAGAAAAATGTGTCTATAACTATGTTACTAAATTTTTCAGATCAAATTTACTGTAAAAATTTGGAGACGAACTGTTTTTTTCTTTTAAATTAGTATCCTAAGATATTTGCTTTACGATAATGTTACTCTTCCACAATCTGCTTAGTGACCTACAAGAGTAGGAATTTGGTCAGTCTGCTTTTTTTCATTATTATGTCTAATATGATTGGTAGTAGATTCATTCAAGATGAAAATTAGACTGTGTTTAGTCCTGAGTATGTGGACATTTTTCTTTTCCCTGAAATTTAGAATCATACTTTAGATGGTACCAAAGCAAATATGGAAGTAATTTATGTTGCTGTTAATTTTAATATGAAAAAATAAACCATCAGCTAACTCAATTTTAGAAGGAATCACAACTTATATCACTTGGTACCCTCATATACAAATTCCTTACTCCTCAGAATTCAATTAAAGGAAAATGACCCTGTCCCTTTTTATGGAAACATTTCAGACAATAAATTTGGGATATATAAAAGGTTATTGTTCTGTCATACCTGATCATGAAATCGACTTCACTCATATATAAATGTTAGTCAGGGATGTGCTAGAATGTATTTAATAATCAGTTCTTGGGGTTGGGGGAAAATTCACAGGGATAAACTTTTAAGTTTGTTTTGCATTATTCTACATTTTCTTCATCACTTCCTTAAGTGAATACAATCAATATAACAATGTCCTGATTTTGTAGCAATTGTAATTTTTTGAGATGTAAGTGCTCACTCTGAAATTTTAACAATCATCTCAGAAAGCAATATGAAAACATTTTAATCTTAAAAAAAAAAACAGAAAACCAAACCAAACCTTTTTTCTTATTGAAATTATTTTGTATTTGTGTCGGTGTTGTGCCCTATTTCCTCCACAACCCCAGTAAAATGTAAAGCCCTTGAGGGTAGGGATGGTTTAATTTTCATTTTGTAATTCCAATGGTTTTCAAATAGTAAGAGATTAATAGATGTTTTTGATCTGAACTGAATCACTCAATTCAACTCACTTATAAATGGCATCTCTTCTTGTTACCATATATAACCTTTCAAGTTCCTTTTACCTTTTTTATATCTATATACTGTCTGTGGCATATTAATAACAATTGTAACTAATATTTTTGTTAACTTCAATGTTTACAAAACACTTTATATATGTTTCATTTAATCCTCACGGCAACTCTGGGAAGTGATACAGGTATTATATTATAATACCCCATTTTACCGATGAAGAAGCAGACTCAGACAGGATAAGGGTTTTGCCCATAATCTTATAGCTGGTAAATGGCAGAGAAGGAATACTGTAGTTTTTTCTGGTACCAAGTTGAGTAATATTTTCCCTTCAGCAGGAGCTAGCCCGAGTAGAATTTAGTGGATTCTACAGGATTAAATATTGGATTATACACTATGCTTCAAATTCTATGAGCCAAGGACTATTTCTTATTCATGCTTCGAGCCCTCCACACTAACTGCCCCCCCCCCCAGCACCTTACACATAAATAAATATGGATATAAACATTCGTTGAATAAATGCAAGTCCCTGCCACTAGTGTCTGCAGTAATACATTGGACAAGTTATACTCTTGAAGTTTTGGGGTTTTTTTTAATTGGATTGAATTAAGCTCTAAATAAGTTGAAAAGCCTGTAGGAAAAGCTTCCTTGTAAGCTAGTTTACAAATCCATAATTCCTCTTACAAAGAGCTAACTACTCTGTGTGAGGTACCAAACCTAGCTGCGCTTCTGACCACTACACAATTAAATAGCAAACATAGAAGCCTAGGTGAAAGGGAAGAAAATGATCAAATCAATTCCTATCTTGATATATCTGAATCCTATGTTTTTAATGAAAACATAGCAGGCACGTTAAACATCATATCCTTAGCATATAGAGAACATGTAAATAAGTACAAAAAAAACTGAAAATAAATAAATAAGCTTTCCACTGTCCTCGGAGGGAAAAAGTATCAGGAATACTAAAACTCAGAATGAACTGAGATAGGTGTTAGGAATACTCCCCCCCCCCCCCAAATGAAGTAAGGACCTTTTAAAAACTGGCTGGTTTTAGTTATTTAAATGTTGTCACTTCATTTATAATGTTAGTTCTTTGGACTCTTTTTGTCTTTGTATCTTAGCACTTGGTTCAGTGTCTGATGTCTAGTAAGTAGTTAATAAATAATTATTTACCAATAAAAAAATAAAGACTGGCTGATTTTGAAAATAATTGGTTAAGGAGTTGTTTATAGTGATCAACATATTATAGAGCTTGAATGGGATCATAATATTAAAAAACAAAAGAGAAGTCAGATCTTGGCCCCTATTTTGATTCTGTCCAACCAGGCATAGTATACCTCTTTTGGAATAAGGATATCCTGCCTTGGACACATACAATCTGTGTGACTCTGGCCAAATCACTTAAGCTCTCTCTTCCCCAGGCAACTTTCTAAGACTATAGAAGGATGTAGATTTGCATTGATAGAGGGAGTTTCCTTATTGGAAGTGTCTTATATGAGTGAAATTATATGGCTGGTTTTTTTTTTTTTAAATCACTCAGAACGGTTCAGCTTTAGTAACTTGACAATAAAATCCAATAAGTCTTATCTAAGCAGTGATCCGCATCCCCTAGAACTGAACTATCAGCACACATGTAACTTGGAGACTGTGGATATGGAACGAATTGGGTTCTTGAAGAGAAGAAATGTGATCTTTAACAAGTTTAAATGTGCTTTTAATGACCTCAACCTTAGCCCTGAAAGAAAAGCCAATCTTTTATTTGACATTCTTCTTGAGTAGAGATTGTGTCTCTACCACTCACAGAAAACTAGTCTCCTAAGAATTCAAGATGCTCATCCCCCTGAAGGACATCTAGTCTACTTAAGTCAGTTGTAACCTGTTAGCACAGAAGAAATGAAAAGTAGAACCAGTATCTAGAGCTTCAGCAGAAAGATGGATGATTGGAAAAGATGTACTGGTTAGATAACAAGAGGCAGGAATGGGTACCTGAGGGACCCATAAAACATCTTGTGAGCTAGAGGACACTAGCCATCCAAGGGATGGGATGCACTTTTTGTAGAAGCTTTCTGAGAAAGAGGACAAGAGTCCATGGGATGATGAGAAAGAATGAATAAGAAAACAGCAAACTGATTGAAGTTTTCTTATTTAAGCCTAGAGCTTGACAGCAGACTGATTTTGATAAATAAGTCCTCATTTCTTAATGAGTTCTTATTTCTTAATATTTAGTAACATTTAGTTGTATGCTAATAAGCATTAATAGTATTTTGAAGTAGTCTTCTACAAAAGGACCTGGTCATGTGTCTTTTATGGAGAAGTCAAGATAATTTCATGACTAGTAGCCAATTTCTGGCAATTGAGTCATACTTCTTCATTAGAAGATTTAAGATCCTAGATACAGAGGAAGAAGAGGCCTTAGCAGCCATCTATTCTAACCCCCTCATTTTACAGGTGAGGAAAAACAGAAAGAGGTTAAATAACTTAAGAGGTGTCAGCTAGTGGTTCAGTGGATAGAGTTCTGGGCCTACAGGACAGGAAGACCTAAATTCAAAACTAACCAAAAACATATTCTAGCCATGTAGTCTTGAATAAATCATTTAATCTCTGTATGCCTCAGTTTCCTCAATTGTAAACTAGAGATAATAATAGCATCTTCCTCCCAGGATTGTTGTGAGGATTAAATGAGATGATATGGATAAAGCACTAACAAAGTGCTTAATATGTAGTCAGCACTATAATAAATGCTTTTTGTTATGATGATGATGATCAATATTATTATTGACACATCATTGCCCAAGAATCACACAGGGCGTAAATATCAGAGGCAAGAAATGAACCCATAACCTCTGGCTTGAAAAGTAGTGTCTCTCCCCTATTTGGTATTCCACAGTTAGATAGTAAAGGGTAAAGGTTGCTTTTGTTGTTGTTGTTCAGTCATGTCTGACTCTCTGTGACCCCATTTGGGGTTTTCTTTAAAAAGACACTAGAGTGGTTTGCCATTTCCTTCTTCAGCTCATTATACAGATGAGGAAACTGAGGCAAACAGGGGTAAGTGACTTGCTCAGAATCACATAGCTAGTAAGTGTCTGAGGCTGGTTTTGAACTCATGATACCTGATACCTGACCCAGTGTTGTATCCCTTGCACCATTTACCTGCTCCATAGGTTGATATCAATATTTTAAGTACTGACTCAAAATAGGTGTGTTCAGTAGCGTGCAATCTTCGCAATCTTCCCTTGAAAAATACAAGTTAAGGCTTTTCACGTACACAACTGAGAAGATGACTGTCATTTCCAAAATTCTGGTTACTGGTAAGTTTTCTGATCTTTATGTATATGAATATTGTTCTCCCATATAGAAAAAAGTTATCATTAGTACTTAGTCAATACATTGGAACTTTAGACTGAATTACTTCCTATCTTCCTTGACTAAGATCTGGCTTTTGTTCTTTAAAACCACAAATGATCATGCAATTGGTCTTTTATTCTTTTACTTCTAGAATTGTGTTTCTTTCTCTCTCTTCATTTTTATCCTTCTTCAATTTCTTTTAAACTAAGTAAAAGTCAGAACACCAATTCACTTTGTTTCAGCCTTGATTCTTTGACATGAATCAAAATAAATTGTTTTGTCCTTTTCACATTCTAGATACCATATTCCTCAGCATCTCCTGGGAATTATGTAGTAAGTACATTTGGGTTTGTTTGCTCATTAGAACTGATGTTACAGTTTACTTAGGCAAAGAAATAGTTGTCCAGATGTTAAGAAGAGCCCTGGTGTATTGGTTGAGAAGTGAACATCTGATTTATGTTTAGTTGTTTTGTCTGCCATCTACAATACATATGTTGACGTTCATTAGTAGGACAGTTATCAATCTGGTCAAAATTGCCCTGAATACTCCGTTACACTTCAGCATATGCTCTGTATCCAGTATATTACATAGACCTTGCCCAATGAAGAAGAGGCTTTCCCAGTTACAATCGTGTTTCATTGGAACCTACTTTTAAATTCGAAGTATATATTCAGCCTCCCCCCAAAATATAGAGTGCATCATCGAACAGACAAGTAAAATTAGGCATCACATTTTAGAAACTCAAATGCCTTTTCTTTTCTTTATGTAGGAAATACTTTTAAATGCATCTAATACTTGGAATAAACAACATCAGCTTAGAAGTTTTTCCTTGATTTTTTTTAACTCGTTGACAGTTTTACCATCATCTTGTTGCCTTTCATGCTATAAGATCATGATTGGTATTGCAGTGCACCTTCCATATAATTGGATTATAATGCATTGGAAAGTCATCTAGCTACATATATACAGTCTACACTGATCTTTTCTCATCTCACGAAAGGAGATGAAATAAAGATAAAGCAATATTAAGCCAAGAAACAAAGGATAAATCCATAAAACAGGAAACCTTTGTAAAGGGGGCTTTTAGAAGTTTGTGGCTTTGGCCGTTGTTGAGATGCAGCATTTTGTTCATTATCAGTCGGCACAGGAATGTTTACTTGCTACTCCAAGCCTTTTATAACCTGTGATATGTCCAAAGGCTATGAGTTCACATTATTCACTTAAAAGGAGAAGGAAATTATCTAGGTATTTTTACTTCAAGTTGCCTTTTTTGAATGTTAACATTAAAAAAAAAAAGCATTTTAGGGCCTTCAAACAATGACAATGTTTATTATCCCTGATTAAGCAAATTCTAATTTGTAAAGGATTATCTAAAGTGTGATAATGGAAAGTAAGAAAGTTTGGAAATTGCATTCTTTTTAATCACAGTAATTTTGATTTGTATAGTAAGTAGTTTGTAGAAATTTGAAGGAAAGATTAAGTGCCCTCTAGCGATTAAATAGGGTATTGACAATTAATACACTTGTTAGACTGTCTACCAAAGCAAAGAAGAAAGTCAGAATTAAGCTTTTTTTGGGGGGGCTAATTGGATCTTTGTAGATCAGCCACAATGGATAATTCAATAACCTCAATCTGCTTGAATAATCCATTTTAGTTGCATACAGTAAAATCAGTTATCATGGAACCTACCAAATCCTCGCTTTATTTACACATTGTCTTAGAATTGTAACTGATTTCTAATTACTGAAGTAGGAACATCTACAAAGAGTGACTTGTGTTGATGTTGATGGTGCTTCCTGTAAGGAAGAAAATAAGAAAATATTAGAAGTTTTAAAAAAGTAAAACTGCCAAAAGGAGCATCCTTTATTTCCATTAACTCTCTTTTGATGGTTTCATTTTTGCAAAACCAGTGAATAACTGGGGGTTTGGAGGAATATAAATAAGTAAATGACAAACACATAAGTAATTTTTGTCACATAGATTTAAAAGGCCCTATTAAATGGTTTCTGTTTTTACTTTATAGCATTTTATGGTTACATCATGAATGATAGAAAACTGCACTTGTAATGCTTATCTGGAGTATTTAGAATGCTATTGATTCTCATACATATTCAAATTAAATCATGGTTTGCATAATGGTAAAATGAGTTAGTAATATTTCACAGAAAATAAATGGACAAAAGATTTTCCTGTTTTCAGCTGTGTACTTTGCAAAGACAAACAACATTTATTCTGCATTGTTATTAATACTATTAATGAGATACTTTTCTTTTTACTGAATATTTTCTATAATTGTTTTAGGGTCCTCCAGGAGGTGGAGGGCCACCAGGAACTCCCATCATGCCTAGTCCAGCAGGTATTGGAATATAAATGGCCACATGGGCATTTAATGAGTAGAATAAAATCGTAAAACTTAAGTAACTTGCTACTAAATAATAATAATTGCCTCCCATCTTTTATAGAAGGATAGGATAAGGAGCAGTCAACTATGTCCTATAGTTACTGGTTTTATTTTAAATAAGTAGCTTTTTGTGCTTTGAGCAATTAACTTAAGCCATATTGGGCCTTGGTTTTTCTGATTTTTAAATGAGGGGCTTGTACTAGTTAATCTCAGAGGTGACTTTCAGCTCCTAAAAAGAATTGCAATTCTAATATTTTAGCTTTAAATATTTGTGTAAATATAATCTATTATAGTTTATTTCTAATTTTCCATTTAAATCCTTTAATAAATCATTATAAAATTGATAAACTATCAGCATGGAAAAACAGTCTATATAGAATTTATTTTTTTAAATTATCTGACAAAGATTTGTTGAATAAAAATAAAAGATTTAATTCAAATCTTTCAATTCATAAAATTGCCATCAAAAAGGAAAAATGCTTTAAGATTCCCTGCTACTTAGGGACCCATATAGAAACAAATGGTACCTTCCTCTGAAATCTTTCAGGCCCAGGGATGCATGTAGGCCACTAATGTAATGTGGGTACATATTAACTTATAAAACTACAAATTAACATCATCTATATTGTATTTTTTTTTTGGTTAAACATTTCTCAAACACATTTTAATTTGGTTCAAGAAGGAGTTTTGCAGGCCACTTTCAGTCAGAATGTGTTGACTTTTCTGATGTAGTCCATTCACCATAGGAATCATCAAGAACCAGAAGGATTAGTGTAAACCATTAAAGCCATTGTATATCAGAAGGGTGTTTTTTTTTTCTTTTCAACTAGGATATTTAATATTTTTCCTATTTTCTCATTTTTACAAATCAAGTAAATGGCCCTCTTTTAAATTGCTATTGCTTCTAAGGTTTTTATAGAGAATTTTGAAACATTACATTTATAAATTTTTAGTTTATAGAAATATAGCATATGGAACACTTTGAAACAAGGTTGAAATAGAGTAATGTAAATGTTGCTATTCATTGTCCATTTTTTTAAACTCATTGTTAATAATCAATAGTGATTTTTCACCTTGCTTCATGAACTCCTTGGAGTTATCCCAAAGACATAACCTTTCATGGATCTCTACTCAGAACATCCCTAAGGAAACTATCACAAAGTTTAGTGGAGACAGAAAGACATGAATTAATCTTGTTGTCCATATCTTTGTTATTGGTCTGGTATGATTTTTCAATAAAGAGGTCCATATTGCATGAAAGTATGTTTTTGTAAACAACAGGAAAAAAAAAACCTTTTGCTATATCGTGGACTAAAACACGTGTAAATATTTATGCAGTCTTCCATTAGCTTGCCGCTCTGGGACACCTTATAAATTAGGGACACGATCTGATACATGAGGACCTTTCAGGGTGATAAAATTCTCCCTGCTGACAGGTTGGCAACTTTGTTTCTTCAAGAGTTGTCTGCTTTCGGACCCAGAGATTTATCTGAGATCATTCAGCCAATGTGGGTCAGAGGCGGGATGGAAACTTCCAGGGCTTCCAGGTTTCATGTTTGCTGGCGATCTGTCTGTCATTTGTAGTATGCATAACCTCTATTAACTATCGTAACTATTAACTATCGTAGAGTCACCCAGCACACAGCATGTGCTAATCAGTAACATCCAGTTAATTAGGGTCTAGGAGGGTCCTGGCAGTCTGTACTCCCCAGATTCACATTTCCAAATTCTCCTCTCTCATCCTTGGTCAGAGGAAAGTTACTCACTTCAAATCAAATGAGTGCCATGCCATTTCCAGGGCGCATGCACGGAGTTTCTAGTTGATATCGACCTTATTCTTCTCCTTCTGGTATCAGATTGGTTGTACCCCCTCCCACCAAAAAAAGAAATTCTCTCCTTTTTCCTTTCACCTCATTGAAACTTGGAAAATGCATTCATTTGTTCCCCTCTGCCTCGACTCTCTACAGTTCATTTGTCTGCATCCCCCCCAAAGACCAAGGCTACGAAGCTTTCGAGGCATCTTTTTGATGTTTTTCTTAAGCAAGCCCATGTTTTTTTATTCAGAGAATTTTATTGAATGGATAAAGATTTTCCATAACCAATCAAAGGTTAACTTGAGGGGTGCATTTTAGATATTTGGGGGGCATGGTGCACTGATCCCAAAGCGAAGTTCAGATGCTCAGACGGAGTCCGCCCACAGAAGCTGAAGGAAGGGACTTTATGTAACTTCAGATTCTTATTTATCGCTAGTAAGAAGGAAACAGAAATGTCCTCCTTCCGTTCCAAAGCCATGATCACAAGCAGAGAAGTGGGGCCATCGGTTCCAAGTGAAGAACCGTGTAGACAGCTAGCTGTTGACATAGCTATTGCCAGAGTGCTAAGTAATTTCTGTCTTCAACACTGAACTAATTCATAAAAAATGGAAATCCCGGGTTTTTAAATAGATGGAATGAATCTGTGGGTGTAATACATCTGCTAATATACGGCAATACTACCTAGTTAATGATTGTTCTTAGAAGTCAAAATTCCAAGATTTCTGCACCTTATTAATAGAAATAGACATTTGAGCTTACAGAAATCTAGAGAAGGAATTTTCATTAAATATAAATGTTTTTAATGATGCTCCTAAAATATGAGGTATAGTTGCTATACTTTATATGCACAGACTCTACACGTTTAAAAAAATCATGGTCTACGTGCCATGGGAAGGAAAATCTATCTCACAGCTTGGTTGAATTTACACTTGAGTCAGGTGATTTGATTATATGCAAATTATAGAGGGCTCCTTCTTGTCTTTCACTTGGAACTAAGCCAGAGGATTCCTTTAGCTCTTGCTAATGATTAGTTGAATAAATTGAAAGAAAAAAGGGATATTCTCAGAGCCTGAGGGGAAATGAGAGATTCAGTCTAACTACTCTGGCTTTAGGAGATTTCGGCTCTATCTGCATATAGTCAATGAAGTGGAGAATTAAGGCAAGTATCTAGTTAATTCAATGAAAACAAATTTTAGACACTCTTCAAATTGTGGTTTGTTTCTTAACCAGCATCTTGCAAACTATTGTCTCACTTCTCCAAGTCACTGCCTATTTGCAGTCTTTTAATCATAATGGAATTGAATTCTAAAATCAACTGAGAAGGGATGACAGGCACCTATTTGTTAAAACGCCTTACTAATGCCCATTTTAGGTGATGTGGCTAAAAACATGTCTAAATATTTACAGTCTTTTATTAGTTTGTCACTACATGACACCTCATAGGTCTTGATAATAAGGAAGGATATTAACTAACTAATATTTTTTTCAGATTCTACTAATTCTGGAGACAACATGTATACTCTAATGAATGCAGTACCTCCTGGACCCAACAGACCTAATGTAAATATGAATCTGTTATTAATTTTTTGAGTGTACACCAAGTCCTTCAGATTTGCAGTTCTTACGGATTTGAAGCTTTTGGGCAGTATAGACAAAGTTATCAGAGGAAACTGAAATTGTCTTCAAATTCTCTAATTAAATTGAACAAACAGAATTGTGAAATTACAGGAATTCTGTCCTATTGGCATATAGCATAGACAGAATAAATTTTATATCAATAGCATTTGAATATCATTTTGAATAAGATAGCTATTAATGGTCTCTGATTCATTAATTGTGGTAAAATTAAGAATTATGAGTAAATTGAAATAATTTACGTAATCCATTTTAAAATTCCAATTTTTTCCCCATGTAGTGGTAACTTGTCTTTTCCCTTTCCCCAGAGATCCTGACATGTTATGAACTAGGTTAGCAAAATATGCTATGAGATTAGGAAAGTTAAACCCTCTTTGTTAAAATGATCCACTACCAGAACATCAAGTCCTTTTGTAAAATCAGAACCTTGTCCAGTAGTAAGACCAAGTTTGACAATATTTAGACTCCAAACTTAATCCTGATTTTGAAATGTATAGTTTATTCCAAAGGAAAGTATATCATTAGAATGAGTCCTTTAAAAGGGCAAGCTTGCCCTGAATTGTCTCTCCCAGCAGCTATAATATATATTTATATTATCATATTATGTTATAATATATAATATAAGGATTGAGAACAACATGGTTTGTGCTAGCATAAAAAAAAGAGTCTCAGCTCTGGCACATTTTTGTGATCTTGGGCAAATCACTTTGTCATTATTAGCCTGTTTCCTCATCTGTAAAAGGGGGGAAATAATACTTATACTACATATCTTAGAGGGTTATTGTGAGGAGCAAATGAGATCATCTGATCTCATTGAACAAATAGAATTGTAATTGTAAGCTTAACAGATGCCAAATTAAAACAGATTTTTTTCCCCTTGATTCTTAGAGCAAGAAAGTGAGAACTGTGAAAGAAATGAGATCATGGATGCAATGATTTATAAACTTGAAATAAAGCATTATTGAAATTTCAGCTATGACCCTATGATTATTACTATAAATAATCAGAACTGAGATTAATAAAATATTGCCATGCAGTGGTTGTATATACCTGGGAATTAAAATAAACGGTCAATTTTGGTGTTGGCATAGTGCTAGGAAAGAACTCTTGTTCATACAAGCCAACCAACTTTTTCAGACCCACATTCTAGTCACTTATTATGATGACCCAAAAATTCTCTTCCATTTAGCCTAAAAATAAAATTCTGTCAAGTTTTTAGAAAGTAAGAATTTGGGAATATCCAAGCATTTGTTATTCTAGAGTATTGCTACCATATAAATGTACAATGCCCATAGGAAGAAATGATCCAAACACTAAAATTTTCACAAAGACTCAAAAAGTTGTTTTTTTAATTCCATCTCAGATTTATATGATAAATTTCTAATCTGATTACAGTAAGTCAGTGATAGAAGAAGCTTTCTCTAGCCTTCCTTGATCTCTCAGCTGATAGTGTTTTCTCCTCTAATACACATACCTTGTGTGTATATATACTTATATATATACATATTTGATAAGTGTTGATTTTTATATTATGATAATAAACTACATTTGTATAGCAATTAAGGGTGCCAGTTATCTTACTTAAATTTTGTTTATAAGAATCCTTACCTTCTACCTTAGAATCAATACCAAGTATTGGCTCTAAGGCAGAAGAGTGGTAAAGGCTAGGTAATGGAGGTTAAGTGACTTGCCCAGGGTCACACAGCTAGGAAGTGTCTGAGGCCAGATTTGAAGCCAGGACTTCCCATCTCTGGGCCTCTCAATCCACTGAGCTAGCCAGCTGCCCTCTTATTTCACTTTTAATGAGATAATGACAAGGAATTATTTTATGGTCTCAGTTCCAGTAATTAACAGTAATAATCAATCCCTGGATCATAGCCCATACTTACAGAGTATTTTATTTAAAGTTTATAAAGTGTTAACATCCATGACTTCATTTGATTCTCACAATAACCCTATAAGAAGGTGAGTAAAAGTATTATTATTAAAAGTGAGGTTTCATTTAAATGACTTTGGAGATCAGTACTATTATTCTCAATTTACAGATGAGGAAAGTGAGTCACAGAGAAATTAAGTGGCTTGCCCAGGATGAAGTCCAGTACTCTATGCACAGTGCTGCCCTGCTGACACATATATACAAATTCTTTTGTATGCATGTGATCTAATGAATGTTAACTCTTCTTTTATGTTTTCATATCCCCAGTACCAAGCCTCGTACCTAGCATATAGTTGGTACTCATTAAACAAATGCGTATTAATTGAATTGACTGATTAACCGCACTGTAAAGCACAATAGCCATTTCAAAGTTATATGACAAAGCCTTTTCCTGAAGTGACTGTCAGTCTAACTAAAGAATGACAGAGCTGAAATTCAAGGCAGAAAAACATTGGAAGAAAGCATTGAAAGTTAGGATTTTTAAGTGAAAATCATGTATATATTCCCCCTCAAAGTTGCTTATTAATATATACTTGATTAGTGAGGACTGAGTTATAACCAGACTTTATAAACTTTTAAATTTATGATCATTCATTTTCATTTTTTAAAAGTTTCCAATGGGCCCAGGGTCAGATGGTCCAATGGGTGGATTAGGAGGAATGGAGTCACATCACATGAATGGATCTTTAGGTAAGGAAATTAAATATATTTAATGTCATGGTAGATCTTAATGAGAGATATAGCATATTCACATGAGATACAAAAATTCTGGTGCCTGAATTTCATATAAAAATATGAAACAATTTAAGTGCTCAAATAAAATGTGTCTAATCTTAAGTTTATGGTCAAAGTATTGATTGTATAACTTCTTTTTTTTAATAACTAATATCAGTAGCGACCAATTTCTCTCTTAATAGAATGCCAACAAAATTTCGATATTCATTTTTGGGTTGAGTTCTTGCACTCTCTTCTACTCTGAAGAGTCCCACAACTTATGTGTTCTTTAGTTTCTCTGCACATAAAGTGAAGAAGTTGATTATCATTCCCCTCTTCTACCTGGCTATTCTGAAAATGAAAACATATATAATCTCCAAGAAATGTCTTTAAACAAAATAACTGACTTTATGCCCATTAGCTTTGTAACTTGAAAATAAAAGTTTTCAAAATCTTGAAAAGTCAAACAGGATAGGTTTTGTTATCCCAAAGGACTAATGAGTATGGTTATATATTATACTATATAATATGATGTAATATGGGTCAGCAAATATTTTTTAAGATCTTTTAAATCCTATTATCCAGCGTTCTCTATCAGCTGAAAAACTCTGAGCTTGAATTTCTGTGCTTATCCAGGACAAAGCCTATAATGTTCCTAATGAGGATCTTAATATTTTTTTCTAATTAAATGGTCAAAACATTTATTTTTTTTTTAATTTAGAGGTTCAAATTCCCTCATTCTCTTCTCCCCTCCCTTTTCATTGAGAAGGCAAGTCATTTGATGTAGATTATGCAAGACATGCCTAATGATGATGCTGAGAAAATGATGCAAAATCCTGGTCTAACTTGTGAATCATCGGAGAAAGATTAAGATCTGTTCAGGGTCGCCTGAACATTCAATCCTTTTCATTCTGTTCGAAGATTTGGGAAAATGCTAATAAATATGGGGTACATTGAGTATATGTAGCCTTCACTATAGAGAGGGAATCTTCTAAAGAGGATTTACAGAAGACTAATAAACAGTAATCACATAGGACAAGAGCACAGGCTTGGGTTGTGATGTCTAGAGCAGGGGATGGAAGACCCACATGGCTGAGATAAGCAAAGGATAAATAGTGTCAAAGGACTGACTCTGCCAAGCAGAAAAAGTAAAGAGCCAAACTGGTGCACCTGACTTGATGGGATTTAGAGTGAGAAGAGAGGGACCATTGAGTCCAGTCTCCTCCTTTTATGGATATGGAAACCAAAAATCCTAAATGATACTAAATGTCTTGAGAAAGGTCACGTAGGTAGTCAGTGGCAGAGCTAATGGGGGAGCCCAGAGTCTCTGGCTCTTAACAGCCTTTCTACTAAAATCATTTGGGGCTAAAAATGGGAAGTTTTTATTGGTCTTCATGATCGTTCTTGCCACAGAAAAGGAGAGATAATGGAGAGGAGAGGAGGAGAGAAAACTAGAATAAAGAAAAGTTCCAGAAGTACAATAAGATGAAGGGGGAGGGAAATGTTTCATTAGCACGGTGAGTAAAGCACTGCACTTGAGGACAAGAAAAACTTGTATTCCAATCCTGCCTCTGACATCTTTGAACGATGACTGGACATGACGTTCCCTGTCTGTTAAGTGGGGATAATGATATTTACAGTACTTACGTCAGCGTTATTTTGAAAATCATATCACATGATGTACATAAAATGCTTTGTAAACTTGAAAGCAATAGATAGTATTAGTTATTATTACTTCAGTGGGATTTATTGAATTCTACAGGATGAGAAGTCACAAACAGATAATTCGTACCAATGGCAGAAATGCCCATGTTAATAAGATCATCACTGAATCCACTGAAAAATTTAGGAATCACTTTTAGGTCAGCTGATGAATTCATAGCCTTCATATTATTACTGTTCCTAATATATGATATACCTCAACCTAGCAGAAAATCAAGATACATTGAATAAGTACAGTTTATCCCTTAGCTTTAGGTTAGAAGTATCTTATAATCTCAAAACTGATACATATTTCTGTGGCTATCTGTTCAGGGTGCCTTCGGCTAGCATGTGGAAGAAAAGATCCTGGAGCTGTAATTATAGATAAAAATACAGATAGAGAAAATCTATTTAAACTTTAAGTGGTCATTCTATAAATGGAAGAGTGCATATTTTTCTATAAAGAACACATATCTACTCCAGAAACTTAATATTAAGACTAAATCCTAACAGGAAACTCAAAATAGGAATAAAGAATTTTTCATGATGACCATATCACACAAAAGAAAAAGAAATCCCACATTAGTAGATACGAATAGAATTTTTAAATCCTGTAGTTTCTCAAGAAATATTGATGTTCCCATGACATATTTTTATCATATTCCACAGATCATCCCTTCACAATCAGAATCACTTATTTCTAAGACAAAATATTTCCCAGAGTTTTAGCATACTTTGAAAAATGAAATCTCCTAAACATACACATTTCAGCACTTTTTATAGTAAAAAAAAAAAGAAATACTAAGAAAATTGAGTCTCCAGAAAAAAGTCAGCAAAATCAAAACTATTTACACAATGATGACAGCAATGTAAAAGCGTGGGGGGGAGGGGAGGACACATGAAAGACTCTAAAACTATGATCAATGAAATTGGCAAGTAAGGACTTCAGAAAAGTGATCCTGAAAGTGAGCAAATTTAAGGTTCTCCATGTTGCTTCTGTGTGAGGAGACAGCCAAAATAATCTCTTTGGGAGCTACAGACACGCTGGCAAACAAATGACAACTCTGAAAAGTGTAAAGATGGTTAAAAGTTGGGCCACTCAGTATCTATAGGTAAACAATGTTTTGATTTCAGTTTTGATCTTTCAGTCGACAGGCATTTATTAAGCACCAACTGCGTACAGGTACTAGGATGAGTGCTGAAGATATAAAGCAAGAATGATTCTTTACCTTAAGAAGTTCACATTCTAATGGAGGAGACAACCATGTAAGATATAAAGAGTAGGGGAAACTAGTTGGCTCAGTGAATGGGAAATTGGCCTCAGACACTTCTTAATTGTATGACCCTGAACAAATCATTTAACACCAGTTGCCTAGCCTTTACCACTTGGAACTACTTTACTACTTGGAACCAATACACAGTATTTATCATAAGGCAGAAAGTAAGGGTTTGTTTGGGGTTTTTTCTTTAGTACATAAAGAGTAAATGAAAGATCATCTTTAAAAAAAAACAAAAACAAAAAAACCCCTTACCTTCCTTCTTAGAATCAAACTTAAAATCAATACTAGAATCAAACAGAATCAATCCTAGAATCCAACTTAGAATCAATGTTAGAATCAAAAACAGGTAGGAAGTGTTTAAAGCCCAATTTGAACCCAGAATCTCCCACCTCTAGGCTTTGCTCTCCATCCACTGAGCCACCTCCTTGAATCCATGAAAAGTCATCTTAAAAGGAAAGGCTTCCCGAAGAAGGCGAGATTATGAGCTGAGTCTTTAAAAACAAAAAAACACAAAGAGGTAAAGGTGAAGACAAAAAATAAACAGGGCATTGGGGCTAGCAA
Organism: Monodelphis domestica; assembly: GCF_027887165.1. Taxonomy (NCBI): domain Eukaryota; kingdom Metazoa; phylum Chordata; class Mammalia; order Didelphimorphia; family Didelphidae; genus Monodelphis; species Monodelphis domestica. Next base: position 456,115,129 of record NC_077229.1, on the reverse strand, counting down.
GTTCAAAGTCAGAGTGTGAGGAACAGCAGACCCACCATCTTGGATCAGAAAGTATATGGATAGGCTAGAGAAAATTATTAGCAAATGATAATGGTGAGAAGGGCCAACCTGTGAAGAGTTTACTTAACAAATGTGAAGCATTTATATTTGATTTTAGAGGTAAAAAGGAGCCTCTGAGGTTACTGAATGAGGAGAGTGAAAAAACTAGATCTCTGTTGAGCAAAATCACTTTGACAAGTAAGGGAAGGATGACTTGGAGAGAGGAGGGTGTAGGGTCAGGAAGACCAATTGGAAGCCTATTGCAAGCATCCCAGCAAGAGAGGATGAGGACCTCTACTAGGGGCTCTTTGGCCAGTGTGCCTTTGACTAGCATGTGGAAGAAAAGATCCTGGACCTTTAACTACAGATAAAAAGAGAGAAATTCTACTGAAACTATAAATAGTAATTCTTTAAAAGTAAGTGTATACATTTCTTGACATCTACTCCAGAGACTTTATAATGATGACTCATTCCTAGCAGGGCACTCAAAATGAAGAAATCTAAGGATTTTTCATAAGGAATATATCCTATATTGCTATACAAGTGGAGAGAAGGGGATACATGTGAGAGATGTGCAGGTAGAAACAATAACATTTGGCCACTGTTTGGCTATGCTGAGCGAGCAAAGATGACCCTGGAGTTGTGAGCCCAAGTAGTCGGGAGAATAGTGGAACCCTCCACACGAAGAGGAAAGTTAGGCAGAAGCAGGGGTTTGGGAGGCAAAGAAAGTGAGTTCTATTTTGGATGTGTTGAGACAGAGATCTACTTTGAGATGTCCAAAATCCACTGATGATGTGTGATTGTAGCTCAGGAGAGGGACCTATAGATAAAGAGATCCGGGAAACATCTGAGAGATGATAAGTGAATTCATGAAAGGTGAGGAGATGCGAGTCTAGAGGGAAAAGAGAAGAGAGCTCAGGACAGAACCTTGGCTGACCAGTCACAAGTGGTGGGTACACGTGGATGGGGACCCCTGAGGCTCTCCTCAGATAGGCAGGAGTGACAGTGTCAGGAAAACCATTGATACTGTGATTGGCAATGTCCAAATGTAAGAAAAATGAGAATTCAGAACCCTTCATTCAATCCTCGGTAACTTTGGAGAGTTCAGTTTCAGGTGAATGAAAAGTCTGGGAGCCAGACTGCAGATGGTTAAGAGGAAGGGGAGGAGACAGTGACAACAGACAACTTTCTCAAGGAGGAGTGATACAGGATTATTATCAGTAGGAATGGTTGTATCATGTGAAAGTTTTTTTATGGATAGCATCAAGGTGAAGTTTAACTTTCTTTTTGTTTTGGTGATTATTCTGACTTGTTCATATTAGATATAGCTCCTAATCCATTTTTTTCCTCTTTAAGCCTCTACTAAATTGGAATAAATAGGTATTTTCTAAGAACAGGGAGCTCCTGACATTCATTTATGCAAAGAATGTATAGAATGACTTAAAACTTGCCATTTGGGGGCAATTCTGCAGACATTTTATCAAAGCATTAAATGACAGTTCCATCAAGACTAACTGAAGCTTGGAAATTTCCTGGTTACCTACTAAACTTAAGAGTGTGGAAAAACCCTTTTGCAAAGTACTTACTTTGTGCAAGGCACTCTATGAAGTTCTGTGGGCAAAAAGAAACATAAAAAATTAGAAATAGAGTGACAGTACTAATATTGGTCATCCAGCAATGAGGTTAACTAGGATGGGAGACCCTAAATGTATCCAGTGTGGGAAATACAAGATTTCTCAGAAAGATCTGCTGATAAGAAAACTGATGTTCCACTCAAGTGATTTGGTTGATTAGCACATAGTCACACAAATGGAATCATCCTTTCTTTTCTGCATATTTCTTTTTTCACACTAAATAAATTCTCTGGTTTATAGAATCCATGTTGCCATGTTAAAAAAAAAAGAAAGTAATGAAGAAATGTTTGTTGTCCTTAAATCATTTGGTTGGATAAAAGACTTTAGAGTTACTTTTTATAGGATCAGAGTTATATGTATTATTATGACAAGTAGCATGGTGCCACACAGTGCCCATTCTGCATATATAAAACCTCTGAATTTATTCTGCAAAAAGTTTATGAATTTTCTTTTGATGGAGAAGTTATTAATTTAAAATATGAAGGAGACATGTACTTTTGGACATGGCTAATGTAGGGTTTTTCTAAGTTTTTAAATTTTTTTTAAATAAATGTTTCCTTAGAAGAGAGAGAGAGAGAGGGTGACAGGAAAGACAAATTAATAGAAAAAATACTTGTTACTTGAAGATTTTTTAAAATAACTTTAAAACAATGCTAGAGTGCAAGAGGTGAAAATTTATGAAACAGAGATGGAGAGAACTAAGACTGTTTTTCTCTGAAGTAAGCACATAGTGTGACAAAGTGGCCATGGATCTAGTTCAGACATCTTGCAATTGTGGGACAATGCTGTTATAACAAAGAAAGCAAGTTTGCTGTGGTGGGGTATGGACAACTACTGACTCATATAAGTTCAAATACTGTCTCAGACTTTATCTGTGTGACCACAAGCAAATCATTTAACCTATCCAAGTCTAGGTATTAGTTTTCTCATCTGTAAAATGTGAAGCTTCTATATATGCACAGAAGGTTTAAAATAGAAGTGTTTTATTTTTGTTACTATGGTAAAATATTATGTTGGTTGCATCTCTTTTCTAGTTTTCAAATATCTGTAGAAAAAAAAGTAAAAGTTAGAGCAGAGAGATGGCTGATCTTAGCTTCAAGTTTTACTACTAATGACATCTTCACTGGGTGATCTTGGGCAATTGAATGAAGCTCTAAATGACGTCGGATAACTGACTTCACATGTAAAATTGCAAATGAGTTTCCAATCTTCATGAGTAAAGTGAGTTTCTACATTAGATGTTTTCTGTACTATAGATCCAGCCTAATAAACTAAAAAAAAGAATAAAGCAAAATTGTATCCAGAGACAAGAGATATACCTGAAAATTAGACCAAGTGGGATATATTTGTCTGTGAATAAGTCTTTACTTCCTTCCACAAGAGTCACATTCATTGAACCCTATTCAGGATTTCAACTTCATATATGATTGCAGGGAAGAGCCATACCTTTTTCCAAAGGTGAAACTCTTTCATACATTTGCCACCATGTCTCAGAAGTGATTCCTATCTAAAAATTAGGACAATTTTTTTTTAATTTTAGATTCAATCATCAAAGGATAAGTACTTGGGCTGTGTGCAGTAAAAAATACATTTGAAGTACAGAATACTAAAATTTGGAAAGTAAACCTTAGTTGAATGTATTTACATACTAATGAGAGCTTTGTGTGTTTTCTTCCCTTTGTTTCTTTCAGGCTCAGGAGATATGGACAGTATTTCCAAAGTGAGTATGTTATATGTTTTTGTTAAATATTTATTTTGAATTGTTAAATTCTTTTATGAGCTTTATTCTTAGTCATGATAACTTGATGTTTGAAACCAACTGAAAATGATAAATTGATTCTTTTGACTATTCCTGAAGATGTCAATGGCTATTAACAGAACCTGCCCTGTGTGATTGATTCATGTCCATATCATAACCAATTTAACCATAGTTAAATACATCTTTATTTTTAAAAGAATACCATTAAAAATAATCTTTTGAAAAAGGTTATCAAGTCTAATTGAATATGAAAGAAGAGGCAGATTTGAAGAAATTTTATTATATGTCACAAAAATATTAGATTTCTACATTTAATTTGTATGAAAAGATATTTTAAGAAAGGCTGATTTTTAATAGGTATTCTCATTACCCTAAAAATAGAAAAATTAAAGGGAATTTATACTAAAACAAGGAGAAAACCACTAATATGCAATAGTGTATTGTCTTTTTACCCTCAGTGGTTTTGGAATGCAAAAATTAGTGTATTGTCTTTTTACCCTCAGTGGTTTTGGAATGCAAAAATTAGTTTTTGCTTATGTGTACATTTTATTTCTAAAGAACACCTTACTACATTTGTGTTTATTATAAATTCAAAAAAAAATTCCACTCTTGTCAGAGGTACAGTATAGCCAGGCATGATGATGGCACATGCCCAGAATCCCTGCTACTAGAGAGGCTAAGGGAGGCTGGTGGACCAACTTGTATTTGGAAGTTCTGAGCCACAGATTACTTATCTGCAGTAAATTTGACATCACTCTGATGAACCCTGAAGAGCACGAGTCCTTGAGGCAACCCAAAGAGGGGCTAAGTAGTAGTCCAGGTCAGAAATGGAATATATAAAGCTTGGTTTCAGACCCATAAGTGGCTGCTTAACTTTCTGCCTGGATGAAATAGGGAGACGTAGTCTCCAAAAACAAAACCAAACCGAAAAGCACCAAACAAAAGTGCAGTGTAGATATGACTGATAAGAACTTCCATCAAAAGGAGTCTATTGGACGATTGCTTTTCATCTCAAGGTTCAGAAATCCATTAGGGGACCATTTGATTTGTCTATACTACTGTCAAACTGTGTGACATCTACAGAAACTGAAAATCAGGATGTATGAAAAAAAATATTGTTTTGAATTAAACTTCAAGTCAAATAAATTTAATTTGGAATATGACATGTCTAGGTTGTCTTGTTTTGCACAGCAGCAACAAATTTGGCAAACCAGGACACCTGTGTTTAAGGAGGCAACTGAAAAGGCATGGGTTCAAGTTTAAAATCATCTCTTTACTTTGCACATATTTGTGACACCCTTATAACTGAAACAAGGTTACCCAAGTGACAGAAATGATCTAGCAATTGGACCTTCAGGAAGCCCTTTTTTTTTTCAAATTAGGACAATATATATAATTCCATTCACTTTTTTTTCCTCTGTGGGCTAGGGGAACACTGGAGACCAATATCCTTTTTGCCTCTATGCAGGAGAAGCACATATATGCACATGCCATGTACTCCATCTTTTTCTTAATTTATTTTTTTACCATTCACAGTTTACTTTCAATACAATCTTTTAAAGATATACACATACTCACATTTGCCCCATCTATCTTCTCTTTTTCATCACTTACTCCCTTTCTCTTTCTTCTTTTCTCCTCCTTTTCTTTTTTCCATTCCATTTAGAATCCAAAAAATAACCTTAATCATGGCTCATAAGTATCAGAAGTATCCCTAGAAGTACATCTTTATCAAGGGAAAGGAAAATCAGAAGTTTTGAAACCAGATCTAATAAAGAAAATGCCCCATCATCCTTCTGTGGCCCTTGAACGAACCCCACAGTTACTCAGAATCTCCACAGAAATCTCCATTAGCTTCCTCACTCTAACAAAATAACTTTTTTCTACAACGCCGTTCTCTAGGCTCATGCCTTCCTCATGCTTTTACCTTGTGTTTCTACCAGTCTTCCACCTGAAAATCCAATAATTCACTAAATATTTATTGACAGTTCCCACTGTTTCCTGATGCTTTTCAGTTCACAAATGGAATGAAGTGGGTGTGGGGGAAATGAGGATAGAGAAAAAGAGAAAGAATTTTCCTTTTTTCCCTCAAGCATTAATATTCAAGAAAAATAAAAACTTTCCTATTTAGTTTCATTATTTTTATGTTTTATTTAATTACAAGTATTAAAAGAACACTGTTTTCTACTATTTATTGCAAATTATTTCTATCTAATATATTAAGCAAGTTTCTGTGAGTTTGATGGAAAACACAAACATTCCTATAGTAACACACATAGACACAGGGAACTTATACACATGTTCTTCAATTTGAATATATGTTTTTATATAAATATAACATTTTCTGTACAAAAATATGTTCTGAGCAAATGAATTTTTGAAATACAGCCCATTCGTAAGTTGTAGAACCTTTAACACTGCAGAGTAGTATAAGTAAAACACCAAGAAATATGCCACCAGGCAATTATAGCCAGTTTTTCCTTACTCCAAGACATTAATGTTCTTTCCATTCTGCCCACTAGATGCTCAAGGAAAAGTGGGCAAGAACTGAGATTTGAGTAGAACAATGAAAAGAACAATGGTTTGGGCATGAGATAAAATGGGGTTTGGATCCTGGCTCTTTCACTACTGTGTGATGTCAAGCAAATACCTGAACCTCTTCTGGGTCTCCACTCCCTTATGTATGAGATGAAGGAGTTGGACTATAGTAGGAATTTTTAACCTTTTTTGGGGGGGGGGGTACCATTGAGCCCTTGCTCAGTCCACTGAAGCCTGGGGATCCCTTCTCAAAATAAAGTTTTCAAATACATAAAATAAAAACCAGAGGATTACATAGGAAACCAATTATATTGAAATAATTAAATTTTTGGCATATTTTTTAAATAGGCAACTAGGTAATAAAATTCACTTAAACTTAGATGCAAAATGCAACTCAAGTCTACTTTACATAAAATAATTCTTTTAAATTTTTATTAATGCCTTTTGGGGGGGGTATCTTATTCCCTAATTATACCACTATTCCTCCCTGGGATGCCCTTACGTCCAATTGAGGACTCTGCCCTCAAAAATAACTTATCTTGATGAGGAGATAGAACATAAGAGGTGCCCATCCCTGAAAAAATGCTCATCCTCTATTTTACACAACTACTGCCTTACTATTCAGATTTACGACGTCATTGTGTCATCATTCATTGATCACTTATAGCACAATGTCCATAAGGAACTTTTGATCACCCCCCCCCAGGGGATGTTATTCCACTGCACACCCTGAACCTGTCTCTTCAAGTAAAATGATTTTGTCATCTCCTTAAACAACTATGCACTGATGGACTGGTGAATGGGCAGGATTGGGTATTGGGTCTTTGCTTCATTTTTCTTAGTCATTTACTCCATGTTATATCTTTTCTGTTTGTGCTTTTAAATATATATCAAGTAGAGTGTTAATGTTGAACTTGGTGAGTTTTCACACCTGTAAAACAAGAGAACTGGACTAGAAGACCTCTAAGAACCTTTCCAGATCTGTAACATACTTTACTGGGGGGCAGAGTACCAGACTGGGAATCAGAAAGACCTGAGTTCAAATATAACCTCAGAGACTTAGCTTTACGACCCTGGGCAAATCACTTTACCCTGTTTGCCCAATTTTCTTCATCTGTAAAATGAGCTGGAGAAAGAAATGACAAATCAGTCTAGTATCCTTGCCAAGAACATCTCTAAAAGGGGTCATGAAGAGTTGGACACGACCGAAATAACTGAACAACAAATCAACTCACTAAACGTTACTATGTTGGCTTCTTCACATATAAAAATAATGCATTATTATTGCTTTAAATATTTTGAGTCAGCCCTTTTTTCAAATTAGTATTAGGGACTATAAGCCATTTGATGAACAAATGATTTAATTTAAGACTTGATCAATCCTTGCACTAAAAAAAAATCCTCTAATGGAATTAAATAACTAATACAATTCTTAAACTACCTAATTTGCTCTGGGAAGCTGCCTGACATAAAGAAAAGGAGAGCATATTTTATGTTTATTTAAATATGTATTGGTAACCTTGAATGCATTCTTTCAGCTTATCACATATATAAACATAATCATAGGCAGTTATTCCATTTAATTTGAAAATCAGAAAAATTTAGACCTTTAAGATCCTAAATAATGTATTTTAATTAACCTCATTTGAACCAAATCAAAGATCTAATTCCTGTTTTCCAAGTTTTGTTGTGAAGGATCACTAACAAATTATTATTAAGTACTTTTAAGGTTGACACTTTCATAAATATTTAATGATTCCAGTACTAATCTATGCATATTCATTTTAGAAGTGCATGTGATTTTTCTCTGTCTACAAATGGGTAACTTTTGGTAGGGGTGGGGATTTACAGAAAAATGTATTTTTCCTGTTCACTTTGGCCTCATTTTTTTTTCAGTTTGTTCTACAATTTTAACATTTAACATAACAGAGTTCTAGTCAATTCCAGGTCCTTTCTGCAGGGTACAAAGTAAAACAAGAACCCTGCTTCTGCATTAGTATTTAACTAATTTTTGATTAAAAAAAACCACATTATTCTGGGGTGATTCCATTCATATTAAGCTTTGTGGTTTTGACATAACTTGGTTTCATCACTCAAGCGTAAAAACATCAGAGCAGTTTTCTTTGATTATCAAATACCTTTTCTTCCTCCTACTCAGAATAAGTGACCATGACAGAGAAACAAATCCTAAACCATTAACCCATCTCAGATAACAAGTGAGGATTCAGAGGCAGCTAGATGGCTCAGTGGCTAAGAGAGCCAGACCTGGAGATGAGAGGTACTGGATTCAAATGTAGCTTCAGCTACATCCAAGCTGGTTGGCATTGGGCAAGTTAACTAATCCCAGGTGCCCAGCCCTTAATGTTCTCCTACCTCACAACAGATACTTTACAGATTCTAAGACAGAAAGTTATGTGTTTTAAAAAGAAAGTAAGGATTTAACCAAAAGGTAAAAATTAGGACTTAGAATAGAAGTGCATTCCGCAATTCTTTTGATATGAGGGCATTATATGTGCATAGCAATTTTAAGACAGTGGACACAATTTAGACACAATAAAAAACAATTTACTGCTATTTTAACTTTTTTTTAGTTTGCTAAAGTGAGGCATTTTATTCTTTATAAAATAATAAAAGTAAAACTCTTAAGATGCTTGGCAAATAATTGCTCCAATTAGTTTTTAACTTCTAAGTAGTCCCATTTTCTCTCAAAGAATGCATTTACAATGAATTCTTAGGTTCTAAGGTGTTTCCTTTTGTGGTCAACCACTGTAGTTTATTCTCTTTTTTTCTTTATGCATCACATAAAAAGAAAAATTGTTGAAATGGTGTTGCCATGCTAAATTGAGTGGAGAATTAAAGGAACATGCTCATTAAAACAGTGACCTTTTAAGTTTGATTAGTGAAATTACCAAGGGCAGTTACTGCCCTATTATGCCTCATCAGTGGGTAAGTTTCCTTCTTGGTTCCCCTGCTGGGAATGTGGTTTAAAATCTCCAGGATATTAGGAAGTCTATGAGCTAAATGTGGAGAGGTGAGTAATTATTTCTGAAGTTAGGGAGAGAGAGAGTTATGTGGTGTGTGCTATTTTTTTCATTGAGGAAAATATTTGTATTTGTTAAGGTACAAAAAATGAACTAGTATCCACAATAGAAGGCTAAGATTAGAAACATAGGTAGCTCTGGGTCCTGAGAGATGATGTTCTAGAAAGATTTGTGACATAATACATTGCAAAATCTTCAACAATGCATTGTTTCCTATACCTTGTTTACAGAATTCTCCCAATAATATGAGCCTGAGTAATCAGCCTGGCACTCCAAGGGATGATGGTGAAATGGGGGGAAATTTCTTAAATCCTTTTCAGAGTGAGAGTGTAAGTATTTTTTTGCTTATATTATTATAAAGCATTAGATCCTGAAATGGGGGAAATGCCGATGTTCATTGTTTTCTTTTTCTGTCAGTCAGCAAACATTTGTTACAAAGAAAGCAAATTATGTGTATGAAGCAAAGGGCAGACAAATTAAAATTAAAATGACACTTCAATAATTTTAAGTAATTTGTCATAACAGATTCCTATGTACTGCATTGTTCTTTCATTTTCACTTCCTCTGCCTACTTAAAAAAATTTTGTTATCCTGACCTTAATACCCCAAAAGTGAGCATTTCTACATATGAAGCAGCAGATAAAGTGGATTAGTTACAAAACTCTGAATCTCTATTCCATGCAATTTTAAAAAGTATATTATAAATTCAGTATATTACTTTTAAAGCTGTCCTGCTTGTTTGTACTTCCTTCTGCATTTCCTTCTGTTTTCTTCTGTGCACTTAAAAAAAATATTCCCATGGCCCTCAAATTTTTCCTTATTTTAGTATTACTAATGGTAATCCTACTCCACAAATCTCTTTCCCCAGTTATAAATAGGAGGGAAATTCCTTGTAACAAATAATAACAAATCCACATAATGGTCATCTCTGAAAATGTATCTCTATTTGTTTCTTGATCTTCTCCACAGGGTCACATCCTTCATTATAATTTTTCCGGAGCTATAGTTAGTCATTACTTGGATATTTTTTCCCCTCTTTCCCATTTCATATTGCTCATATCTGCCACTATCTTATCCTTCACCCTTCTCACATGATGAAGTGAATCACTCCTTAAACTCCTTTGCCAGATCCTCATTCAGGTCATCCACACTCTACCAGTATGCATTCTCCAGGGTTCTACCCTGGACTCGCTTCTCTTCTTCCTCTATGGATTTAACTACCAATTCAATCCAAACCAATCTAGTAAATGTTTACTAACTGTGCTGGGGATACCATTAATAAAGAGTCCCTGTCCTCAAAGATCTTACTGTTTGAAGGAGGAGACAACATAAATTTGAAAGAGAGGAGGGTGGAACAAAGGGAAACAGCATCATGTTCTGGGGAGCTGAAAACAGGTAGGGTTTTGGCCAGTAAAGTGTAGTAATCTTAGAGTCTGGTTTCTACTCTCCTTAAAGGAAAACATTGGGTAGTAGCATTGGTACTCTGCCCTCCAAGCAGAAGGGAGAGGAGGCTGAGGGGAGATGGAGTCAGTCAAAGCTCCCGTTAGCAGCATGGTGGTGAGTTTAGAAGAGATGGAGCTTATCCTGGGAGGTACACCTTGTTCCCTGGAGTTGAAACAAGGCATGCAGCAGATACAAAGTGAATAACTATCCTATACTGCATTTCAAACATTTGGAACTGGGTGTCCTGCAGACATTTAAACTCAAAATATCCAAATTTTGAATTCATTATATTTCCCTTTAAACTCTCCCCCCTCCACCTGTTAATTTAATTTTTTTCTTGAAAATTTTCATTTAATTAATTAATTTAGAGTATTTTTCCATGGTTACATGATTCATGTTCTTTCTCTCTCTTCTTGCCACCCCCCTATAGTAGCCAACAAGCAATTCATTTGGGTATTACTTGTGTCCTTGATCAGAATCTATTTCAATTTGTTGGTGTTTGAACTAGGATGTTCATTTAGAGTCTGCATCCCCAACCATATCCCCTCGACCCAAGTAATCAAGCGGTTGTTTTTCTTTTGTGTTTCTACTCTCACAGTTTTTTTACTCTGAATGTGAATAGTGTTTTTACTCATATATTTTTCCAAGTTGTTCAGGATCACTGCATTGCCACTAGTGGAGAAGTCCATTACATTCGATTGTACCACAGTGTATCAGTCTCTGTGTACAATGTTCTCCTGGTTCTTCTCCTTTCACTCTGCATCAATTCCTGGAGGTCGTTCCAGTTCACTTGAAATTCCTCCAGTTCATTATTCCTTTTAGCATGATAGTATTGCATCACCAACAGATACCACAGTTTGTTCAGCCATTCCTTAATTGATGGACACCCCCTCATTTTCCAGTTTTTTTTACTACCACGTGGCTATGAATATTTTTATATGAGCCTTTTTCCTTATTATCTCTTTGGGGTATAAACCCAGGAGTGGTATGTCTGGATCCAAGGGCAGTCAGGCTTTTAAAGCCCTTTGGGCATAGTTCCAAATAGCCATCCAGAATGCCTGAATCAGTCCACAACTCCATCAGCAATGTAATAATGTCCCAACTTTGCCTCATCCCCTCCAACATTCATTACTTTCTGTTGCTGTCATGTTAGCCAATCTACTAGGTGTGAGGTGGTACCTCAGAGTTGTTTTGATTTGTACCTCTCTAATTATAAAAAGATTTAGAATACTTTTTCATGTGCTTATTGATAGTTTTGATTTCTTTATCTGAAAACTGCCTATTCATGTCCTTTGCTCATTTATCAATTGGAGAATGGCTTGCTTTTTTGTACAATTGATTTAGCTCCTTATAAATTTGAGTAATTAGACCTTTGCCAGAAGTTTCTGTTATAAAGATTGTTTCCCAATTTGTTGCTTCCCTCTAATTTTGGTTGCAAGAAGCTTTTTAATTTTTTAAATTTATTTTACATTTTGTAATATTTTCTAATTCTTGCTTCATCTTAAAATCTTTTTTTCCTACCCATTCTAAATTTGTCTTGGTGTAGGGTGTGAGAGATTGATCTAAACCTAATCTCTCCAATACTGTTTTCCAATTTTCCTGGCAGCTTTTTTCAAATAGAGTAATTTTGTCCCCAAAACTAGGCTCTTTGGGTTTATCATAGACTGTCTTGTTGAGGTCATTTACCCCAAGTCTATTCCACTGATCCTCCTTTCTGTCTTTTAGCCAGTACCATATTGTTTTGATGACCACTGCTTTATAGTACAGTTTAAGATCTGGTACTGCTAGGCCACCTTCCTTCACATTTTTTCCCATTATTTCCCTTGATATTCTTGATCTTTTGTTCTTTCAAATGAACTTTGTTTTAGTTTTTTCTAATTCAGTAAAAAAAGTGTCTTGGTAGTTTGATAGGTATGGCACTAAATAAGTAAATTAATTTTGGTAGGATTGTCATTTTTATTATATTAGCTCACCCTACCCATGAACAATTAATGTTTTTCCAATTATTTAGATCTAGTTTTAATTGTGTGGAAAGTGCTTTGTAGTTGTGTTCAAATAATTCCTGTGTTTGTCTTGACAGATAGATTCCCAAGTATTTTATCTTGTCTAGGATGATTTTAAAGGGAATTTCTCTTTCTATCTCTTGCTGTTAGGATGTCTTGGAAATATATAGAAATGGTGATGATTTATGTGGGTTTATTTAGTATCCTACAACTTTGCTAAAGTTGTTGATTATTTATACTAGCTTTTTGGTTGTTTCTGTAGGATTCTTTAAGTAGACCATCATATCATCTGCAAAAGAGCTTGGTCTCTTTATTGCCAATTTTAATACCTTCAATTTCTTTTTCTTCTCTAATTGCTACTGCTAGTGTTTCTAGTACAATCTTAAATAATAGAGGTGATAATGGACATCCTTGTTGCATTCCTGATCTTATTGGGAGGCTTCTAATTTATCCCCATTGCAGATGATGCTTGCTGGTGGTTTTAAATATATACTGTTGATTATTTTTAGGGAAGTCCCTTTTAGTCCTATATTTTCTAGTGTTTTCAATAAGAATGGGTATTGTATTTTGTCAAAGGCTTTTTCTGCACCTACTGAGATAATCATGTGATTTTTGTTCATTTGTTTGTTGATATGGTCAATGATATGGATGGTTTTCCTAATATTGAACCATCCTTGCATTCCTGGTATAAATCCCACCTGATTATAGTGAATAACCCTCATGATCATATGCTGGAATCTATTTGCTAGTATTCTGTTTAAGATTTTTGCATTTATATTCATTTAGGAGATTGGTCTATAGTTTTCTTACTCTGTTTTTTATCTGCCTGGCTTTGGGATCAGTACCATATTTGTGTCATAAAGAAATTTGGTAGAACTCCTTCTTTGTTTATTATGTCTAATACTTTCTATAATATTGGGATTAGTTGTTCTTTGAATGTTTGATAGAATTCACTTGTGAATCCATCTGGTCCAGGGGATTTTTTCTTAGGGAGTTCTTAGATGGCTGGTTCAATTTCTTTTTCTGATATGGGATTATTTAAGTATTCTATTTCTTCTTCTGTTAATCTAGGCAATTTATATTTTTGTAAATATTCATCCATATCACCTAGATCGCTTATTGCCATTAAATTGGGCAAAATAGTTTTTAACAATTGTCTTAATTTCCTCTTCATTAGAGGTGAGGTCTCCCTTTTCATCCTTGATACTGTTGATTTGGTTTTCTTCTTTCCTTTTATTTTATTAGATTAACCACTTTGTCTATTTTATTTGTTTTTTCATAGTACCAGCTTGTAGTCTTATTTATTAAGTCAATAATTCTTTCACTTTCAATTTTATTAATTTCTCCTTTAATTTTTAAGATTTCTAATTTAGTTTTTATCTGGGGATTTTTCATTTGTTCTCTTTATAGTTCTTTAATTTGCATGCCCAATTCACTGACCTTTGCCCTCCCTAATTTGTTAATATATTCACTCAAGGATATAAATTTCCCTCTGAGTACTGTGTTGGCTGCATCCCATAGCTTTTGATAGGGTGTTTCATCATTTTCATTCTCATCAATGAAATTATTAACTGTTTCTATGATTTATTCTTTAACCAATTTTGGAGAACATTATTATTTAATTTCCAACAAAGTTTTGATTTGCCTCTCCATGTACCCTTGCTAAGTATTATTTTCATTGTATTTTGGTTTGAAAAACTTGCATTCATTATTTCTGCTTTTTTTGCATTTATTTGTGATGTTTTTAATTCCTAGTACATAGTCAATATTTGTGAATGTACCGTGTGCTGCTGAAAAGGTGTATTCTTTTTTATCCCTATTTATTTTTCTCCACATATCTATTAGCTCTAATTTTTCTAAGATTTCATTCTTATCTCTTACTTCTTATTTATTTTTTTGGTTTGATTCATCTAGATCTGATAGAGACAGATTCAGCTCTCCCACTAGTATAGTTTTACTATTTCTTCCTTAAGCTCCAATAGTTTCTCCTTTAAAAATTTGGGTGCTATAACATTTGGTGCATATATGTTGAGTACTGATATTTCCTTATTGCCTATACTGCCTTTTACACGTTGTAATTACCTTCCCTGTCTCTTTTAATCAGATCTATTTTTACTTTGGCTTTGTCAGATATCATGATTATGACCCCTACCTTCTTTTTTTTTAATTGATGCCCAATAGATTTTGCTTCAGCCTTTTACATTTACCCTGTGAATGTCTACCTTCCTCATGTGTGTTTCTTGTAGACAGCATATGGTGGGATTTTGTTTTCTGATCTACTCTATTATTGGCTTCTATTTTATGGGTGATTTCATCCCATTCACATTCAGGGTTATGATTACCACCTGTGTATTCCCCATCATTTTGATTCCCTCTCCTAGTCCTGCCCTTTCTTCTTTCACTATATTCCTTCTACACCAGTGTTTTACTTTTAATCAGTCCCCCTAATTTCCACCCTTGTTTTACTTCCCTTTCCATCTCCTCACTTCTTATTCCCCTCTTATTTTTATTTAGGGTCTTTTAAATTTCCTCCCCCCCCCTCTCTTTCCCTTCCATTTTTGTGCTTCCCACCCCACTGTCCCCCTTGGTTTTTCCCTCTCAACTTTCCTGTAGGGTGAGATAGATTTCGATCTCACAATTGATCTAGATGCTTTTCCCTCTCAGAATCAATTCCACTGAGAGTAAGGTATAAGTATGACCTATTTGCACTCTCTTCCTCTCCTTCTTATAATAGTATTCTTCCCCTTCCCCTCCCATGCACCTCTTTATGTGGTATAGATTATCCTATTTTTTTTTTATTCCTAAAAGTTTCTCTTGGTGCCATCTTTTATCCCCTCTCCTTTCTTTTTTTTTGCATATCATCTTAAACCACTTAGTACCACAACCTCTACCTGTGAATAATTCATCTAACTACTATAATAGTGAATATAATTTTTGACAGTTACAAATAACATTTTTCCATATAGGAATATAAAGAATTTGACCTTATTGAAGTCCTTAAAAATATGAACTCCCCCCCCTTCCTTATTGACCTTTTCATGTTTCTATTAATTTTTGTATTTGGACTTCAGATTTTCTCATTAGTTTTGATCTTTTCTTTACAAGTATCTGGAAATCTTCTATTTTGTTAAATGTCCATACTTTCCCCTGGAAGAATATAGTCACTTTTGATGGGTAGGTGATCCTTAGTTGTAGACCCAGTTCTCTTGCTTTTCTGAATATCATATTCCGAGACTTATAGTCCTTTAGTGTGGAGGCTACTAAATCCTTTGTAATCCTGATTGGTGTTCCTCGATATCTGAATTGTCTCTTTCTGCCTTCTTGTAATATTTTCTCCTTAGCTTAAAAACTCTTCAATTTGCCAACAACATCTTGGGCATTATCTTTTCAGGGTTTAATGTACAGGGTGATCTATGGATTCTTTCAATATCTATTTTGCCCTTTGTTTAACATCAGGTCAGTTTTCTTGGATAAATTCTTATAGTATGAGGTCAAGGTTTCTGTTTGATTCTAGGTTTTCAAGTAGACCTATAATTTTCAAGTTGTCTCTTTCAGACCGGTTTTCCAGGTCAATCATCTTCTCAGTGAGATATTTCATGTTTCCTTCTATTCTGTCATCCTGTTGACTTTGCCTTACAAATTCTTGTTGACTTGTGAGATCATTAGCTTCTGCTTGCCCAATTCTGGTCTTTGAAGACTGATTGTCAGCTATGATCTTTTGATTTTCCTTTTCAGTTTAGTCTATCCTGCTTTTCATGAATTCCAGCAAGTCATTTCTAGTCTCCAATTTGCTTATCATTTCATTTGATTTCTCGGCTTCTTTTCCCAAGTGGGACTTTCTGTCTTTTAAACTGTTATTTTCTTTTTGAACTATTTCCCACTTTTCTTGCCACGTTTCTTTTATCTTTCTGATTTTGTTCATCATCTTAAATCTGAGCTCCTCGAGCTTGTGACAAATTTCCACTTTTTTGGGGAAGATTTGGATGCCTTTACTTGTTTGTCATCTTCTGCTCTCTACTCTATAGTCTGGAGTTTTTCTGCATAAAAAATTATCTAGGGTCAAGATTTTTTCCTTGAGTTTTTTAGTAGTTGTGGATTGTAGTTCTTGGGTGTTGGTGGTCATTGCTTTGTTTCTTCCTAGTTGGAAGTCTGAGTGAGGAGGATGGGCAAGTCTTTGTTTTGATCTTCAGTTAGGTTTTTGCCCTGAGGCTATTTTTGTTTTAGTCTCTGCTGCTGCATCTTCGGTGTGTAGCCCTGCCCTATCTCTGAGCCCAGATTCTGCCTTCCTCAGCCTCCTGGGGTCCCAAATCTTGCTGTTCTTAGGGGTAAGTCTGTGGTGTCCTCAGGCAGCCTCCTGAGAACCCAGGGTTGCTCCACATTCAGACCCATTCACACTATAGGTGGACTGGGGTGATGAGCTCACATTTTGGTGGGAGTTAATTTTGTTCCCCTTTAGCATGGAAATGCCCAAACTCTGCCTACCTTCAATGCTGTGCCCTACAGTGGAGCCCCTTTGCTCATCTGATTCTGGTTTTGTCCTTTTGAGGCACTTTATATCGGTCTGTGGAAAGGAGAAGAAGAGCCTTGCTTCTACTCTGGGGCCATCTTAACTGAAAGTATAATCCCCCTACCTGTTAGTTTTAGAAAGTAACATTTTCAGTCCCACAGACTCCCAAATCATGCTGAATTTCTCATTATCTCTTATCTGTCATTTCCTTTTTATTTCTATGTTTTAACTTTTATATGTTGTTATTGGCAACTTAAGATTAATTTTTTCTATCATTTAGGAACCAGGAATGTCTCTTTCACCTTTTCAACATCTCTTGTCTCCTTTGGCATTGCCACCAACCGCTCTACTACAGGCCCCCATGATTTCATGCCTGGATTATTACAATAGCCTGCTTATTGGTCTGCTTACCTCATCCTCTCCCCACTCTAACTCATCTTCCATTCAGCCACTTACGTGCTTTTCCTAAAGTATAGGTCTAATCATGTTATGCTCTCCAACTACTTTCACTCAATAAATTCCCTATGACCTTCAGGGTGTTCCATTAGTTATTCAATGCCCCATCATAATTAAGCTCCCTCCTACCTTTCGAATCTTCTTATACCTTGTCCCCTCCTAGGTACTCTTTATTCCAGTGTACTGTTCTCATCCATTTTCCACAAATAAGGCACTTCCATCTCTCAGCTCCAGGCATTTTCTCTGGCTTTTCCACCAGGGCTAGAATTCTCTCCCTCCTCTATTCTGACTACTGACATCCATAGCTTCCTTCAAATTCCAACTAAAATCCCATGTCCTACAGCAAGCATTCCCCAATTCCTCTTAATTCTAGTGCCTTCGCTTTGTTAATTGTTTCCAATTTCCTTTATATAGCTTGATTATACATATTTGTTGGCTTGTTGTCTCCCCCATTAGATCATAAATTCCTTTGGGGCAAGTACTGGTTTTTTATCCCCTGCTCTGACACTTAATAAATGTTTGCTAACTGTCTGAGAGTTAAGTCTATCAAAGGTGTTTTCTTTATAATGTTGTTATTATATAAGCAATTCTGTTTCTCCTCACTTTATTCTGCATCAATTCTTAAAAGTCTTTCCAGGTACTATAAAACCATCTCATCATTTCTTATAGTAAAATAATTTGTCATTATATTCATATACTCACAGCTTTTTAACCAATCTTCATTTGATGGATACCCTCTTCATTTCCATGTCTTTTTTTTCCCTTTATCATCCCTGTTAATCATCACTTCAGGATTTACTCACTAAAGTTAACATTTGTTTTACTTGAGATAGCTCCTTCCCTCAGTTATCCTTCCTCTTATACCATGCAGGTATATGAAATGTGCAGGTGGGAGGGCTTGCTGAACCCTTTTCAGGGCTGGTTATTCTCCTTTTACCCAATTCCCAACTGTGGCTCCAAAAAGTTAAAGCATGTACAGCAGCCATACCCTGGTAAAAACCATCTTGGCAGGTGGCTTAAACCAGGTTGAGGATAACCAAAAGGTTTCAGATCTGTAAGTTAGAAGACTGTCTACACCCAAACACTTGGAGATTTGCCCTGGAAGAAAGGGCAGATGAGAACAATTTGTTCCAATGGCCAAGAAAGTGACTGAAGCAGATGCTGTGGAGTGCTCAGAGCTTGGTCAAACATCAAAGATACCAAGGTCATCCTTCTACTGGATTTTGGTGAATCTGATGATTTTATGCAATTCTGCATCACTTAAATCTAGTTCATGCTTGAGGCAAAACATCACCCTGTGATGTCATTGGTCCTCTTTGAAACAAAGGACAAACAATATTCTATATCCTTTCTGTATCCCTGGGTGTTTCCTTCTTGAGTTTGAAGTATTTTCTACAACTGGCTCTGTGTGTATATGTTTATATATGTGTTAAACCTTCCTTTTTCTGGTTCAGATAAGGAAATTGTCTTATACCTGCTCCCTTCTGCTCTTCTTCCACATACCTTACCTATGAAAAATAATAGTATTCCTCTTACTCTCCCTTTTCTTATTATTTAAGACCTTCAGCTGAGAACAGATCTACCCCTTAACCCCAATTCTTCTGTTGGTCCTATTTTACCCCTTCACTATCTTTATGAGAACATTATGGTTCTCATAGAACACATGTTTCTTTTTCTCCATTTTGGAATGTTAGCACTTCATCATCATATAACCTCTTCCAGCCACTCAAATGTGGTTTCTCTTGAAACTTCTTTGCACTTCAGAGTTCCTATTCTGTTCTAGTATTTTCATCACAAGTACTTAAGTCATCTCTTCCATTAAAGACCTATTTTCTTCCTATAAGATTATACTGTTTTACAGTCATTCTTTATTACTTCTCATTTATTGTTGAAGCTGCCAGGTTTGGTGTCATCTTAACTATGGTACAGGGTTTTTCCCTGGCTACTTGCACTATTTTTCTTTGTTGTGGAAGTTTTGGATTTTGACTGACATTCCTGTAACTTTTCTTATAGGATTTCATTTGGGAGATGATCAGTGGGTTCTTTCTATTGTAATTTTGCCCTCAGATGTGGGCAGTTTTCATTTATTATTTCTTTTTGTTTTTAACCTTTAACTTCCATCTTAGAATTAATACTGTGTATTGGTTCCAAAGCTGAAGAGCAGTAGGAGCTCAATTTAATTTAAGTGATTTACCCAGGGTCACACAGCTAAGAAGTGTCTAAGGCCAGTTTAGAAACTAAGATTTCCTATCTCTAGACCAACTTTCAATGTGTTAAGCCACCTATCTGCCTTCCATTTATGATTTATTAAAATATAATGTTCAAACTTTTTTAATCATGATTTTCTAAGATTCTAATAATTCTGATATTATCTTTCTTTGATCTGTTTTCAAGACTAGTTATTTTTAATAGCTGATACATTTTCTTCTTTTTTAAATCTGATTTTGTTCCAATATTTCTTGCTGACTCAAAGTCATTGATTTCTTTTTTGGTCTATTCTAACTTGTAGGAAGTCTTTTACTTGGATACAATTTACTTTCTGTTCTAAGCTAATAGTTTCCTTTTAGTTCTTTCCTCTAGAAATTTGATTTAATTTTTTTTACTTCATGTTTCATTTCTTCTAGGAATTCATATTATTATCCTTGGGAAAATCCATTCTTTTACCTTTGAATCTACTTTTAGTCATAAAGTTACTCTCCTCTTTGGGGTGGATTTTTTGATATCTGGGTTGTAAATAATTCTTTATAATGTTTGATGTCATCATATCTTCATCCTTATTTTTTTAATTTGGGTTTTATGCCAAGGACTAGTCTTGAACTTTTGGTTTGGGCCATCAGCATTGCTTGATTTCAGCCTAGTTCACATGACTTTCTACACAGACCTTTCCTTCTCAAGTTGTGTCTCTACTAAAAGCCCTAGCAAGTGTTTGTAGCCCCTGGATTTTTTTTTAATGCATTTACTTATTTAGAGTATTTTTCCACAGTTACATGATTCATGTTCTTTCCCTCCCCTCTTCCCTTCCCCCCTCATAGAGCTGACAAGCAATTCCACTGGGTTTTTTTCGTATCATTGTTCAAAAACTATTTCCATATTATTCATATTTGCAATACAGAGATCATTTAAAGCCCAAACTCCCAATTCACGTAGCCATCGAACCACATGATTCATCATATGTTTTTCTTCTGTGTTTGTACTCCCACAGTGTTTCCTCTGAATGTGGATAGCATTCTTTCTCACAAGTCCCTCAGAATTGTCCTGGATGCTGCTAGTAGAGAAGTCCATTACATTCGATTATACCACAGTGTATCAGTCTCTGTGTACAATGTTCTCCTGGTTCTGCTCCTCTCACTCTGCATCAATTCCTGGAGGTTGTTCCAGTTCACATGGAATTCCTCCACTTTATTATTCCTTTTAGCACAATAGTATTCCATCAACAACATATACCACAATTTGTTCAGCCATTCCCCAATTGAAGGGCATCCCCTCATCTCCAAGTTTTGGCCACCACAAAGAGGGCAGCTATGAATATTCTTGTGCATGTCTTTTTCCTCATTATCTCTTTGGGGTACAAACCCAGCAGTGGTATTAGCTATATTAGCCCTTGGATTTTTACATTTTGTAATGCTAGTTTTGGGGAGCTTTTCATGGTATCTGTATTAGGTCATACTATTAGACACCTCAGATCTGGGAACACTGCTATGCCCAAACTGGTTGTTGCCACTCCTCTTTGATTTTACAGTTCTCACAACTCCCGTGAGGCTTTTTAGGGAGAACCCTTTGTTCCTCTTTCCTCCAGATAGAAAGGCTTTTGGATTACACGTGCCTCTGACCCACCTCTAGCCACACCAGGAGCTTGGCCTGCACCAACTTTGCTAGTGGTATTCCTTTCCTATTGTCTGGAGGCAGAGTTCTCAAGAACTTTTATGCAGCTTTAGGTTGGCTGATATCACTTATGGTAGTTTCTCATTGAATTCCTTGATCATTATTGAGTCTGATGCTTTTTTTTAAGTTATGCAGGGCTGCATGCCTACATCTCCTCAACCATGTTGGTTGGAAGTCCTCCATTTTCCTGTTCTCTGAGTCCTTTTCTGTTCGCCCATCATGTTATGGAGGTGATCAACTGTGAGTTTTGTAAAGCGTATCAGTGTGACACAGATCATGGCAGTTCATCTCATTAAACCAAAAACCTTTGAGTCTGGATTAAAGGTTGCGTTGGTTGTCCAAAGACATCCTAAGTTTGAAGAGGCTAATCATAAGAAAGTTGTTTACTAAGAGATAGACATAGACGTGTGTGTGCACATGTAATCACAATTACTTTTAGAGACAATTTACTAAGTTATAGCAAGATTGTGATTTGAATCCATGGAGGGCATTACAAAATGGACAAAGTCACAGGCTCTTGATGTATTAAGTAGGCATGAATTTATCCTGGGTTACGTAGAGCTTCTTTTAAACGATCAAATGAATATTTAGAGAGAAGTTTCCATTGCCAGTATGTTAACGAATCCTAATAAGAGATAATTGGCCGAGTGGATAAGGTGTTGCGTTGGTGTCAGGAAGACGTAGGTGGAAAGTCACAGTGACTCAAGCAGCTCTCTCAGATGGTAATTTACAGTTCAGTTAAGAAAATGTAATAATGTCAAGCATTTATCGATCACCTACTATGTGTTGGGCACCATGTTAAGTGCTTCACAAATATTATTTTATCCTCACAAAGCGTGTGCTTTTATTATCCCCATTTTTGAGGCAAACAGAGATCAAGTGACTCACCTAAGTCACACAGCTATTAAAAGGCCAAATTCAGACTCAGGTCTTCTTTTCTCCAAGCCTGTATCTACTCCACCACCTATTTTCTACACCAGCAATTCCTAATTCCAAAAAATCACAAATCTAGACCCAAATATATCTAGGAAACATAAGGGAGCCACTGAAGGTCTTTGAATGGGGGAATGACATGGTTAGGTCAGTGTTTTGGGAATATCACTTTGCTGCTGGCTACTCTGGAGGATAGATTGGAGAGGAGAAAGATTGGAAACAAGGAGACCAAAATAGGAGATTATTATAGTGATCTTGGTGAGAAGAGATGA
This sequence comes from Monodelphis domestica, assembly GCF_027887165.1. Lineage (NCBI taxonomy): Eukaryota > Metazoa > Chordata > Mammalia > Didelphimorphia > Didelphidae > Monodelphis > Monodelphis domestica. The sequence continues at coordinate 456,092,622 of NC_077229.1, read as the reverse complement.
ATACTTAAATTAAGGCAGAGGGAAGAAGATAGTTCTGAGAAATGCTATGGAGATAGAACCAACAAAATATAGCAACTACTAGGACTTGGGGGTTGAAGTAGATGGAAGAATAAGGATAATACCAAGTTTGTGAATATGAGTGTCTGGGAAGATGAGTTTTCAAATTTTAAGTAAGTAATATGAGTTCCTTTTTAGATGCCTTGATCCCCTTTTTTTCCTACAACACAGACCTCAAAAACTCTCCATCCTTCTCTAGACTTTCTTCTTTTCCTCCAGTCTTAAGGGAAAAGGTGGCTTGCCAAAACCTTACAAATAGACATATCCTGCTGGGAATAAGTAATGAAGGCTAGAATTTAGGAAGAGATTATGAGTAGATATGTCAACTTGGAAGTTAATATACATAGATACTATCATTGAAGCCATAGTTCAGTGATGAGGCTACCAAAGGCAAAGAGTTCAGAAAAAGATGAAATGACCCAGGACAGAGCCTTTAGGAACATCTACTTAAAAGGTTAAGAAAAGAGAATGATCTAGCAGTGAAGATAGTAAAGGAATGATCAGATAGGTGGGAGGAGAAAAGTGAGATCAACAATGTCTAAGGCTACAGACCAGTTAAGCAGAAAGAAGTTGGAGAAAAAGCCAATGGATTTCACATTTAAGAGATCATTGAATGGATTTCGCATTTAAGAGATCATTGGTAAGCTTGTAGAGAGCTATCTCAGTCAAGTGAAGGTATTAGAAACCGAGATTGCAAAGGATTAATGAGTGACAAGTAAGGAAATGGAGCTAATGAACATAGATGACTCTTTTCAGAAGCTTAACTGGGAAGGGAGAAGAGATATGAGACAGTAACATGAAGTAGGGGTTAAACCAGGTCAAATAAAGATTTTTTTAAGGATAAGTGAACATGTTCATAGGCAGCAGGAAATAATGTAGTGAATCACAAAAGATTTAAAGTAAGGAAAAGAGCTATAATGATCAAAGGGGAAGGATCCTGGTGGGAATAGGCTCAAGAACACAAGTGCAAGGTTGCTTTTGACAAGGTTGACAAGGAGAAAAGCCATTTTTCCCCTAAAGACTAGAACAAAAGAAGAGAGGCTAGAGAATAATGGAGAATTTTTGAGGTCTGTGATATAGGTAAAAAGAGTAAACTCAAGAGAGATGGCCACTAATTTCTCAGTAGAATGTAAATTATCTTGATATGCTTGAGTTGCCCAACTATGTAGGTGATGAAGATGTATAATTCTGTTTACCTGGGTCCTAGGGTGATGTGGAGAAACTGTCTATGATAGTGTGAGCTAAATAGCCTGGTTCAGGTTACCATGGAAACCAGTTCTTTTAGTCCTGGGACACTCAATCAGGTTCCACCAAGCCAGCAGCTCATTCCAGCTCTCACTGTCTCTAGGATGAGATGAATACCCTCCAGTTTCTTACAAAACATGTTTGAAGTTCCTGCCTCAGTTTACAGTAGGAAATGACTGGATGACATGTGAAGGAATAAGTGTGGCATAGAAGAACTGAGGAGAGACAAGTTCAAAATAGCCACTGAGGGAAGTATAACAAAGAAACATTAAGAGAAGAGTAAAAGGATTGATTGCTGTGCAGCCCATTTGATAATAGATAACATAAATGTATAGATAACTCAGCATGGTGATATGACTTCTTGTTGTGATTTTCAGCATTATATGTGTAATAAAAAAGATGACTGATGGTATACACAGTCTAAGCTCAGGAGTGGAAAGATAATTGGAGGGGGGCAGCTGGGTGGCTCAGTGTATTGAGAGTCAGGTCCAGAGATGGGAGAGCCTGGGTTCAAATTTGGCCTCAGACACTTCCCAACTGTGTGCCCCCAAGCAAATTACTTAACTTTGCCTAGCCCTTACCACTCTTCTTCCTTGGAGGCAATACACAAAATATATATATATATATATATATATATATATATATATATATATATATATATATAGATAGATAGATAGATAGATAGATAGATAGATAGAGAGAGAGAGAGAGAGACAGAGACAGAGAGACAGACAGACAGACAGACAGAGAGAGAGAGAGAGACAGACAGAGAGACAGAGAGACAGAGACAGAGAGACAAAGAGAGAGAGACAGAGAGAGAGAGACAGAGAGAGACAGAGACAGAGACAGAGAGAGACAGAGACAGAGAGCAGGAACCCAAAATTCAATATGTTTAAATGACTCAACAAAATTAAGATTGATGAGGGGTGGAGGCTTATATATGTTATTGATAGAGAATAAGTTTAGTGGGAATGAGGGAGAGGGGAGATAGGATGCTGTGATTGGAAAGAAGAATTTTAGAGATTCTCCATATCATAGAAATATTAGACCATTTGCAGTGTGTAATGAAAATTGAGATCATGGGAGTTGAAGGACTGATAAACTGGGAGGCTGGGTCATTTGAAGTAATATTGAAATATATATTTAAATCCCAAACTATCAAGACAATGGTTGGAGTAGAGAAGACTTGGGCCAAGTATTCATCTCATTTAGAAAGGAGGTGGATGACTTAGAACCCAAAAAATGACTGCAACAAAGATTTGGTTGATGCATGGCCATATCAGGCAAACCAGAGAATACATTTGCTCTACAGCTTCTTCCAATGAGGAACATCCTTTCTGCTAACAAGGAAGGGATTGATGTCATTGAAGAACTAGAGGACCCTAGTGATTCTGCTCTGCATTATTTAGCTACACTGAGACTGACTCCCTTTGGAGTCATGGTCCAGCTGTCACCTTTCCTCTGGCAAGAGACCCACTCCATATCCAGTCTTTACTTGTTCCTCTGCTGCTTAAAGGGAGGAACCCATGAGCTTTTTTCCCTTTATATTTTGCCCTTCATGATTGTCCACAGCCTACATGTAATTTCTCAGGGAAAGCCAGTTTTTTCCAATTTTTTTCATGCTATATCAGGTTAACATTTCCAAAATCACCTTTACTTTTTTGGGTACTATTCCCCTTTTTTCTTGGCACTTTCCATGAGTTGGCAAGTTCACCCTTTGGTATTCATGTCTTCAAATAGATACTAATTATTCTCTTAGCCATTCAAATCACAAGGGAAAGAGAAGGGTTAAAGACTCCAGATCCACCTCTCTCATATATGTATGGGAAGGAAAGAAGTCAGAGTAACTCTTTCCTTATCACCTCGCCAAAATAAATTAGGCAAAATCATTTAAGGTAGCAGACAGATAAGCAAGGGAAGCAAATTCTGTAGGTCCTTTCCCTATCATCCCCATAACACAACACAAAAGGACAAAATTGTCTTCCAGGTCATGAAAGACAGTTCTTTTCACTTTGATATCATCCTTGCCATTGAGTTCCTCATCTTCTTCATCAAGAAAGGTTGACATTAAGCCAACAACCATGATTGTCATTATCATTGTGAACATCACTGGCTTTCTTTCTATTTTTAAATTCATTTATTTTAAAATTTTATTATCAGTTCCAAATTTTCTCCTCTCACACTTCCTCTCCTCCTCATTAAGAAGACAGGAAATATGATACTCATTCTACATATGCAATCCTACAAAATATGATTCTACATTAGTTATGCTGCATGAATAAAAGCAAGAAAAATAAAATGAAAAATATTCTTCAATCTACATTCAGAGTCCATGAGTCATCTCTCTGGAAGTGGAGAGCATTTTTAATCATGAAGCCTTTGGAATTGTCATGGATCATTATATTGATCCGTGTTACTAAGTCTTTCACATTTGATTATCATTATAGTAATGTATATGCTATTCTGGTTCTGCCCACTTCATCCTGCATCACTTCATATGTCTTCCCAGGTTTTTCTGAAAGTATCCCCTTCATCAATTCTTATAGCACAATAGTATTCCATTACCATCACATACCACAGCTTGTTCAGCCATTCCCCAGTTGATAGATATTTCCTCAGTTTCCAATTCTTTGCCACCACAAAAAGAGCTGCTCTAAATACTTTTGTACAAATAGGTCCTTTCCCCTTTTTTATCTCTTTGGGATACAGACTCAGTAGTGGTATTGTTGGGTCATGGGGTGCACATAGTTTCATAGCCCTTTGCCTTTCTTTTTATATCATAGGCACCTCAAATTTTGGTTTGGATTCCAACTGGGAAGAAAAAGGGGGAATTGCATTGGAGATAAATAGGCTGGTGGGGATGAAAGAAATAAAAAGAGAAACAGTCTCCCAAAAAATTTAAAGAAATAAAGAAACTAGCCTATTCCAGTAAATTTCAGTGCAATCAAAGGAAAGCAGGGGATGTTTTACATGAAGGATTCATAAAGAGAACATTTTTTTTTCTAGAGTAAAGAATATGCAAATTTTATTTTCTTTACACAGATAACTTGAAGACTCACATTTTTGGAACAATCTCCCCTCTAAGGATTATGACACTACTTATGTTAGAATAATTATATTAAACTATCAAAGAAATGGAACTTCCCAGCTCAGAAACTCTGCTAAGTCAGCATACTTTGCAAAACAGAGTCACTGCCTAGACTCGTTTGAAAGAAATATTACAAAGACCTTTGCAGAAACATAGATGCCCCCTCATGTACACAATCCACTAAATTTAGTTTCATCTTTAGAAATGCTTCTCAAAGGCTTTACTGACAAAAGAAACTTTTTTTAAACCCTTACCTTCTGTCTTGGAGTCAATACTGTGTATTGGCTCCAAGGCAGAAGAGTGGTAAGGGCTAGGCAATGGGGGTCAAGTGACTTGCCCAGGGTCACATAGCTGGGAAGTGTCTGAAGTCAGATTTGAACCCAGGACCTCCTGTCTCTAGGCCTGACTCTCAATCTACTGAGCCACCCAGCTGCCCCCCCCCCCAAAGAAACTTTTGAATGGGTTTACAAAATTTTTTTCACATTTAGCATCCACAAAGATCAGCTATCCAAATATGACCTATATACATTATATGCATATTTTTTAAAACCATACCTTCTCTTTTGAGGGTCAATACTAAGTATAGTTTCCAAGGTTGAAGAGCAGTAAGGGCAGGCAATTGGGGTTAAGTGGCTTGCCCCTAGTCACACAACTAGAAAGACTAGATTTGAACCCAGGGCGTTCTATCCTCTGAGTCACGTAGCTGTCCCCAAACATGATATTAAAACTAAGATCTTAATTAGAGATTTCTGCTGACTAGCATAGGATTTACTATCCTGCTCTCTTATTCTAAGCTGTCATCAAGAAATCATCATAGTCCTAACTTTTTAACTTGTCCATTAAAACACTAAACCTTTAAAACTGCCGAGTCTCATTTTATTTGCTAGAATGGAGTACAATGGCACACATGCACTCTCTTCATGGAAAGAATAAAATGTCATTTAGACACTTATAAATTTAGTAAGATTCAAAAGTGTTTTTGCAATATATAAGCAGGAATTTAACACACTTTGTTTCGACTTTTAAGTGTTTTCTCTGTTGGATAGCTGATAACGTGCTGTACAAAGAAAATTAAACATAATGCATCCAAAACGTAAAAAGTGTCTTCTCTAGTCATCAAAGAAACTGATAGAAAATGTTTCTTAAATGAAAAAAATAGAATAAGTTGTCATACGTAAAAATCAAGCAAAGAGTATTTATCATTTTAATAATATGTGCTGAGCGTTTCACGAGATTCTTCTTTCCCTCAGGGAGCTTTACATTCTCTTGGGAGTATGGAACATATTCATAGATGAACAAATATAGCATATGCATAAAATAAATTTCAAGTGATTGTGGGAAGCACTAACTGGGACAATAAAATAAAACCCCATGAAGGAAATGGCTCTTGAACCAGGAGTTAGGGTTGGGGCAACCATAAAGAAAGAAGGAGCATTAGAGATGGAATACCTGAGAGCGTTGGGGTAGTTCATTTGGGTCCAGCTCTTTGTGACTCCATGGACCACGACACCCCAGGTCTTTTTATACTCTTATTATCTCTCTTTGGTTGTCCAAGTTCATGTGTGTTTCTTCTCTGACAATATCTATGTGTCTCATCCTCAGCCACTTCCTTCTCCTTTTGCCTTCTATGTTTCCCCAACATCAGGGTCTTTTCCAACAAGTTTTGTCTTCTCCTTATGTGGCCAAACTATTTAAGCCTCAGCTTCAGGATCTGACCTTCCAGTAAATCTTCTCAATTAATTTCTTTAATTATTGACTGATTTTATCTTCTTGCTGTCCAAAAGACTCTCAGAAGTCTTCTCCAGCACCACAATTCAAACGCATCGATTTTGTGGCACTCAGCCTTCCTTATAGCCCAACTCACAGTCTTACTTACTACTGGAAAAACCATAGCTTTGACTCTGCATGGCTTTGTTAGCAGGGTGATGTCTCCACTTTTCAGTGTGCTGTCCAGATTGGCCATAGCTTTCCCTCCAAGGAGGTCGTCTGTCTCTTCGAAAACTAGCTCGTTCTTATCCCAGAGTAGCAGAGCAGTCTGGAAGGAGAGTGAACACGGGGGGAAAGGTGTGATTACAGAAAGAGAAGCCAGGAGGAGGAAGGCTTGACATGTCACAGGATTCTGAATGGCTGAGTAGCCAGGGGAAGCCGCCGGAGCTTGACATATACACAGATGTGAGACCTAATTTCATCGTTTCATTTGAGGATGCTTTGAAGTAAAATCAAGTTGGTTTAGTTCTGAGTAACCAAGGAGTGGTGTTGCCAACAGATTTACAAGAGCCATTTTATCTTCTGTTTGAGGGGAAACAACCTCACAGAGAGTCTTGGAACAGAGCCGCCTGAGAGCACAAACATTTAAGTGTGTCATTACTTCGATACAGCACGACAATAGAAACATTACAATGTAATATCAGTCCAGTACACTATGAATATTTGATATCTCTCTCTATGATACCCTGTTTAGCACCTGCCCTCTCTATTGCTAGAAAAAAATAAGAGAAGCCCTTCCCCCTTTCATTTCTTGTTCCTTTTTTTGAAAAATGAGGAACACTGTCAGAAATGCTCTTTTATTTTGCTCCATTTGCAGTGCCCCACCCCCATTTTCCTCTCAATTCTGTGACTTCTCCCAGAATCCAGGAGCTACAATAAAAGCTACATATTCAGAAAGGCAGCATGAGATGAATAGTTTGCTGCCATAGAAGTGAAAATTGCATATTGCTGATCTAGATAATTAGACATAATAGACAGAATCTAGTTTATTGCACCAAATGCATTTAAAGTGACATTTGCAGTTATTCCAACTATTCAGAAATTAAATTTTATTAGATGCTTCTAATTTCTCAGGATCTTAATGTTCCTAGCCGATGCTTTATTTCTCTGTATCCAACACTCATCTTTTCTAATGTTCTACTGTTGTTTTCCATTTTAGCTTCTCTTTTGGACAAATCCAGCTCTCAGTCTCCAAATCAACCCAATAATAAATGTCAGTCCTGGTGATTTGCTCAAAACTGCCCAACGATCAGTATTAACAAATTTCAATTTAGAAAGATGGATATTATCACAGTGCTTGATATAATAATCTCTCTCTGCTTTCTACTTTCCTTCTATGCTGTTAAGGGCAGATGCTGCTTACGTTGATCAAATAGCCTCTTGAATGTATTTCTCAGTTAATCTCATTGAAGTGTCTCATAGATGTCAAAGTTCAAGAATCATTAGAACATTCATGAATGATTCTCTCCATGCTTCAAGTAAACAAGCTGATTGTTTAACAAGCTAATTGCCTCAGAAGTTATGCTTTGATTACAAATTATTAGTGACCACTAATAAGTGAAGTTATTATTCTTATGTTTCACAAACATTTAAATCCCACAGATCTTTCACAGAATCCAGCTTCAGCTTTTAGGAGTGAAGTGTGGTTAGAAGGATAGTAAATTTTACAATTGGTCTTTTTTGCCATAGCTTGAACTCAATCTATAGCTGAGGTGTATGCACTTCTATTTTTAGATACGCTCATAGGAAAAGAATCAAAGGGATATAAATAATCTATCTCTTGTATTCTATATGAAAGCACAGTAATATCTTCATAAACACACTTCTTACTGTTTTACTATTTGAATGATACCGATTATTCTTTTAGTATTGTTAAAAAAAACTTTCAGTAATAAAAATGTTAATGAAGTGGGGTGGTCTAATTAATTAAATTTTCTATTTAATTGTAAATGAAATAGAATATCCTTTTTATGATTTTTAAAAAATGTAAGGCTGTCCTTTGCTATCTTAGTAAGTATAGTTCACTGGATCATTAATCTTTGCCAATTGGCAATCTTGCAAAGTCTCAGAATCCTTAACAGCATTGTATCTTATAGCAGAAGAGTATAGATATAACATGAGTAAGTCAGATCTCTCTACTGAAAGTTTCCCTTAAAAAGAAAAATCTGATGATATAAACTTATTTACTTGTCATTCCCCTGTCTGCTTTTAAAATGAAGTGCCAGAAAATAATCCAGCTAATCAAAGCTTTTGATTTGTGGGGCTCTAACTGTAACTGAAATTATTTTATTCCTAGAATTATTATTTATATCTGTGAGAAACTACGTGATAGACACCGTGTGATTGAGTGAAATAGACACCTGTCAGACAAAGGCCAAACAAATTGAGGACTCAGGAAAATCGAGTTCTCAACCTAGAGATTTTGGATTCTGGTTGGCTTTTCCCAATACCATCCCATGGTTAAAAAGAGGAATGAATTCTCTATTAAGAAACCCAAGTCATGCCACTTTTCTCTAATTTTCCCTCTTCCTATTGTGCCCCTCATTCTCCTTTTGTCTCGTGCACAGGGAAGTCACATTCACTGCTAATCCTTATGCCAATATTAAGGGAACTGAGGGTAGAGTTTACTATGTAAATTTGAGGTAAATCACAAAAAGCCTAATATTACCCATCTTGGGGGGAATAGTTAAATTAAATGATTTGTTCCAGGCCCTTAATACCCGTGTTCCTGTCCTTAGAACATGTCCTTCATGTCCCCTATCTTCAGGAATTAAGTTTTTCTTATTAAACCATGATCTCACTATTTCATTCAAGACGCAACAACTTCCTTCAGTTCAAAACAACTCATTTTCTGTTCTCTAGAGGAAAAATGTTTTCCCCTATTTTCAGGCCATTATGAGGTCATGAAAAAGGCAATTAAATTTGTAGATTTGTAGTCAGATAACCAGAGTGGGTAGTGTGAGCTTAGGGGGATCGCTCCACTCTCAGAACTTGGGGTCATCATCAGTCAAATCAGTCTTGTAGGCAACTCTCCGAAGCTCCCGGCAGCCCTCGGTCTCTGGCAGAGTGGCACTGGGAGCGGCGCCTTCCTGCCCCACCTGTAACTGACCTCATTTTGCAGAGGAGGAAACTGAGTGAAATTGACTTGCCCAGGCTGGTCACTCAGCCTCCACAGAGCTAACATCCTCCCAGACTGAGGGAGGAATGAAAAGTGGTGGGTTCCAAAGACACGGCTCCAAAGGTTGCTTTTCTAATTGCCTGGATCTGCTCTAAGGTCCTCCTTTTACCGGCTTGGAGGTTGGGTCTTCCAGGCTAAAGCCGGAGACATGCAAAGACGCCAAGATGCGCCGTGCGTGCATCTGTCTGTCTGAGCGAGTCCCGCTATGACAATGTGGCTTCCTCTTTCCTTTCAGTATTCCCCGAGCATGACAATGAGCGTGTGATCCATGGAGCCTCCCCTGACAACAACAGTGAGTCAGCCTCCTCCCCAGAAAACTACTACCGAGGAAAACTATCCATCGCCGTGTACAGTTTCACAAACAAAAGGATCTCAGTCACCACCAAACCAACTCTCTTTTCTTCCTGCTCTCTCCCTCACTTGGTGAAGAAAGCAGGTCCAAACGTGATTCAAACAACTGTACGGAGGGGCACGTTACCATCGCCCTCAACTGAACTGCAAATAATTATCTGTGTATGTATATGTGTGGGACAATGAATGTACTGTATATGTGTATGTTATCTAGACATATACATACACACATACATACATGTATCCACAGGACATTGTAAAATAATTATCACATGACATCTTAAGTAGAAATAAGTAGGGACTTTTATTCCGTCTTTTTTCACGTTTACATTTTAATTATTAAAAGTTACTTTTCCCTCCCCCTGAACTATTTTGTGCTGTGTATATCACTGCTTTATATAAGTTATTTTTTAAGGTGAATTCAGATGTTATGGTTTTGTAAATGTCTGCGATCATGGATAGGAATAAAATTGCTTATTTGAGAGCTTTCATTAAATTGTGTCTGATGCAAGTTATCCTGTGAATCACGAACTGTACTGTCTCAAGAAATAGAAGAAAGCTTGTCTTGATTTTTATGTCAAAATCTACCGATTTCTCACTTACTTTTGGTGAACTTTTTTTTTTGTACTTTGCCTTTGGGGGGGGGGAGGGAAGTAGAAGCCCTGAACATGACTTTAACTAAGTCCCCATACAGTACATTTCTGCAGTTTTTAGTTAAAAAGGTTTCAAATTTACCTTAGTTTATACAAGAAACGACCATGGCCACCGTTGTTTTAGAATACAGCAATAAAGCGGCAGTCGTCCTGTTTTCAGGAGCATATTTTTTGCTCGCCATAAACAGCCAAGAAGGCAGAGCGAGGATGCTTCCTCTGCCAGAAATACAAGAGTGAGACCCTCCCTCACATGGCCATCATGAAATTATCCAAATTAATGGAAGGCGTCATACAGGTCAGGTCTACAGGTTGAAAGCAAATAGGTGGGAAACGTGACTTTCCATCAAAGGCATAAAAAGGGAAATTTTGTCACTCTTGGAAAACCCCTGGCACCATCTTTTCTGCTCCCCCGTGACTGGAGAGTGGAAACCCTCTTCCCATTCTGGAACTTGGTCTCCTCCTCTGCAAAACAACGGGGTTAGCCTGGGCGGCCTCCGGGGTCCCCCTCAGCTCGTGATCCTGGGAGACAACCTTGCTCTGTGCTCTTCTTGCTCTGCCTTTGCCGGGCTTCGTTATGAAAAATCCTCTTGAGAGAGTGCCAGATTTCAAGAGCGGCAGAAAGGTGGGGACAGTCTCACCTTCATTTCTGAAACAAAAGCACGTCGTAGATCACTCTGTCAACATCTTGCTCTAGAATACTCCTCAGCGACCATCCAGAAACTGTAGCTCCAAACTCTGGAGACTTTGAGAAGGGATTGTTTGATCTTAGAAGGGGAGAATCTTCCATCTCTGGTGAGAAAGGCCCAACCTCTTTAATAGTAAAAACAGGGCAGATTATTTGCCAGTTTCTGTTCCCAGCTGACTTATTTCCCTCAAATCTTTAATGATTTATTCCTCAAGAAAATAAAGATTTTTTCTCCCCTGTGACTGCTGGGGATGCAAGGTACAGCTAACTGTTCAGCAAAGAAAGGAGTGGAATTAAATTTATAGTACAGATTTAAACTGTAATAAAATGAGTCACCATGAATCACAGAGAGCTCAGGAGACAAGAGTGCAGGCCTGCACAGCAAGGAGCAGCACGACAAGCCTCCAGCTACAGAAGCCTTCCTTTCACATGAGACATCCACCTCTAATTTATCTTAGTCAGAGAGTATCCTAAGGATGACACTGCACAGATATCTGGTTTTCATCAAAAATGATCCCAAACCTGCAACTATTTTTATGAGGGAAAAAAAGTGCCAAAATATGATGTTTGGAGAATCCTTTAATTCTCACCTAAACTCAGAGTACTTTATTTCATCCATTTTGTTAGCTACTTTTCCCCTTCTTTTTTATTCTTAATTATTTTTATTTCTTTTTGACAAAGAATGACTTCCACTTTCACAGGGAATCTTGAACCTGACTTAGCACTCCTTATTTAGAAGTAACACTGGAATAAGAAGGGCACCACTGGCCTCCCTATTTCTAATCTATGTTGTAAGAAATAACAAAAACAGAATTTTCAAGGTACAACAAACTCATTCTCCATATCCATGAGTTCCTTTTCCTCTTTGGGTCTTGCATTAATACCAACCATTATGAACAAACATTTTCTGGGAGAAAAAAAGTTCTATGTTTGGTTTGGTTTATCTTGCATTAAAACAAGATTATTCAGGAAAGCATTGAAGATAGAATTTGCATTCATTAAAATTATCTTGTTCTTGATGTGTCAAAAATTCTATCTCATTTACAGAAATATAAATCTATCTGGGGGTTTTTAGGTTCTGATTCATTAAACTTATGTTTTTTACCACTTCTAGAAAAATCCCTCAACTTTCTACTTCTTTAACATTTTTCATCTTTCCTCATGTATGAGTTGATCTTGATACACACTTGTTGTTTTTTATACCATATAAATAGAAGCATCAGCATCTCTTGACTTACAAAGTTCTATTGCATAGGAAAGGATCTATTTTTTAAAAACACAGGAAAACAACATGTGAAACATAGTTTTTTTTAATCAATATGCTTTGCATTAATACAGATTTGAGATATTTTAAAACATACATCCCCCTTTTCAGGATAAAGGCTTAATTCTCCCAAACTGTCAAGTCTTCTTGTCACAAATTTGGCCCATAGAGGAAAGTGCTTTTATTCCAGACTTGAGTAAACTTTGGCATCCTGGGGTCACTCGGAATGGTTTTCTGTTTTGAACCTGGTGTCTTAATTCCCTATTTGAGGGCCTAACATTCAAGGTTTTCCATTCATTAAAGGAGAAGTCATACGGATTCCATGGCTCTTGAGGGCAGATACACAACAGAGGAGAACCAAATCTCTTCCACTCTCCAGGATTCTCACCCAGGCACTCAGAATCGTTCCATCACCAAATCCTACACCTCAGGGTCCAAGGACAGACATTTTCACCCCAGAATATCTCATAGGGAGTGGCTATAGATAGCCACATAATTCTGTCCACTCCTTCCTTGCCCACCTTGTGCCACAGACCATCATACGTACATCAGAACATGTTCATGTTTCCCTTGAGCAGCTGAATAAGATGCTTACCAGTGGCAAGTCATGAAGTCACTTTTGGGGGTCTCTAGTGCATCTACAGAAAGGTAACAAATCAGTGCAAAATATTTGCCTTTGGATTCTTTATTCTTTAATAAGTTTGAACATCTACTACTCACAATCCTTTAGTTCTCCTAGGAACACATCTTAGAGAGAAGACTTGTTTCCCTTTACTCTGAAGGAAAGTGATGTCACAGAATACACTAGATCATAGTTTTTTTGGCTTTGGAGAGTTTTTAGTACCTAGCATATATCACACATCTGTTTGTGTGCATGCACATATACACATATTGTGTAAGTATATTTTAGATCTCTAGAAATTCCTGCAGTAACTTTCCCTCTCGAGTTGTTTTGCTATTCTGTATTCCTCAAACAGCCAGTGATATGTCAGAAGGCCACGGAAAATATAGAGAACCTAGTCAAAGTTGAAGAAAAAGATACTCCACAAAGTAAATTAATGACCCCACATGATGGGAGGAATTTTGTATCCATCAGTTTTTCCCTTCCTTTGCAATCAATACAATTTTTCCATTATTTTGTTAAAAGGAACCATTATCTCTGGTAACATTTCACTGAATATGCATCCTAAGATACAGTGAGTGAAACTGGGTCAGTGTCATCAGCTAGTTCCATGGCAATAAGAAGACGTTCAACTACCCTCATTTTTCTTTGGGGAAAAGTAAACTTTGGAATAGGAAGAGACTCATTGGTGTGGGTTATTTTTTTGTTGTTCTTCTGCATTAAAGAGTCCAATTCTTTTCTTCTATTATATTTTTATATTATTTTTATGTCTAAGAAGAGCATATTTTTCCAAAGTTACTTGTGGTAGTTTGTGTGGCTTTGTAGGACTCTTGTCATTACTTACAGAATTATTTTTAGTCATTATTTAGCATTCATGAAGCATCCTGAGAATTGTAAGCATTTATGAAGCACCTACTATGTGCCAGGCACTGTGCTAAGCTCTGAGGCTACAAAGAAAAACAACAAACAGCCCCTGCTCTCAAGGAAATCCAAGTCTAAAAGAGGAGTTCACTGTGTCTGCTGGAAGAGCTCATTCATGGTGGTCCTTATTCTATTCTTACAACTGCATTTAGTTAGGAAACCTACAGTTAGTTCATATGAAGGAATCTTTGGGCCATCATTTGGTTTCTGCTTTACATTTGGAAATGTAGTGATTCCCATCCCCAGATCTTCTAAAACTAGGTTTAAGGAATTATAACCAAAATGCGCATTCTGAATAATGTTAAAATCTGAGGACAAACAGCAGATGAACGAAATTCTACGTCCTATTTTAATCTGCCTTTTGAAACATTTGAAGTTTTTTGAAAGATGTCACACTCAGCATTAGAGACATGAAGTACTGTGGGTTTCATCCCTTAGGGTCAGGTGTTTTTTTTCTTGTGGTCTTTCTCCTTTATTCCTCCTTTCCTCAAGTATTTATGAAAATCTGTATGCGTGGGTATATTTTCCTCTACATTGGCACATAGATTGGAAGGAATCCCATCAGTCATATTTTCTCATCTCATTTAATAGATGTGGAAACTGGGGATAAGTAACTTGTACATAATTTCCCCCACAGAATACCTGCTTCTCTCCAGGAGTAAAAACTGTTTTTTCACAAATAATAAAGGGAAAAGTGCAGAAGTACTGTTCAAAGCCTTCGATTTTGTCTCCAAGGCTGGGGGAGGTGGGGGAAGAAGGCTGGGGAGCCCTCCAAGAGTTTGTAACCATATAACTTGATTCCTCCCCTCCCTATTTCTGTTTTCAAGAATAAAATATAGGCTAAAAAGAGGGACTTGTACAAGTAAATACATTTATTCTCATGCTTAGTAAGTATAAGCTTGCCTTTTCTATTCAACTTGAATTTGGAAGTCGTGCATCAGATGAAAGGTAAGCTTTCAGTTCAGTCTCCCTGCTCTTGTGATCCACAATGCCCTTGTTGCTCTTTGCCATGAATTAAGGAGTATCATTATAATTATAGTTGTTAGGGAAGTTGCATGGGTATTTGTAAATAGGCAACGGAAAGGCATGACTGCCTCATATCAGTAGCTCTCCTGATTTGGTCATAATCTGTAAATCAGCTTCAGAATAATGGCCTACAGATGAAACCCCCTAGATAATAAGCCATGGACCTATTCTATTAGGGCAACTAAGTGGTGCAGTGAATAGAACACTCTAGCCTTAGTGTTCAAATTTGGCCTCAAACACTAACTATATGGCTCTGGGCAAGTTGTTTAACTCTGTTTGCCCCTTTATGATTTCTTTCAGTTCCCTGAATTAGTGGTATCAAATGCAAAAAGAATTGGATTTCCATGAGGCGCATATTGACAACAAAATATCTATGTTGTATGGCATTTTATTTATTTTGTGAAACATCCAATTATACTTTAATCTCATTCATCTGGTAAGTTTGCCAGCTACCAGTTTGGCACCTCCACTTTGAAGTATATTCTAAGGGAAAAGCCTTCTTTGACTAAAAAACTGCCAATGAATCTTCTATTAAGGAAGTCTCCTTGGTTTTCTCTACCAGGAAAAAAAGTCATTTCTCTAACTTAACCAAACAAAACTGAATGATCTTCCCAGTTCCTCCCCTTTATGATGGAATACATTACTACAGATTACAACTGGTCAGGGAGTAGGAAGATTAGATGTTTACAAAGTCCAGGATCCAATTTCATTCCCTTAGTTAGGATATTATGGCTGCCCTTAGAAGAGCTATTGTACCCATTTTAATGACCATCTGATGATGTTCATCCTTCATTACTGCCCTCATCACAACTCCCTAATTCTCTCTCTCTCACACACATACACACACAATCAGTCTGAGAGTTCCAGCTTTGGAACCAAAGTACAACTAAGGTAAATCTGAAAAGTCTGATATAATTAAATGATTCATGCCACATCAAACATTAAGATTCTTTTCCACGGAGCTAGCCTAAGTGATTCAGAGAAGTTTAGGTTGCCACAAGGTCACTTGGAACAGTGTCTTGTCCCTATGTTGACACCTCAGTTGTCAACTGATTCTTCAGCTGAAGTATTCAGCCGATAATACCACCCTGGAAGCACGATTACCCATTGATTGATTAGAAAACAAGCTAAAGGATCTGAATCAAAGCATAAAATTTTCCCAGCTTCCACACTACAGGAAAAAAAAAAAACCTGATTCAACCAAACCTTAGGAAATTTCTTAATAGCTAATTATTGAATATTTGAAATAATATATGTGCATGGTGTCCTGTCTTTCACCAGACCTTATATATTTTTCAAAATGTTTTATTTTACTTGCATTAAGATCTTATATAATTAGCACAAACTATATATTAGTACAGTAGATAATTTAAAGGGCATGTTGGTGTTTTAAACAACTAAAAGAGAAAAACCTTTATAGTTAGAAATATTTCTTTACCTGCACATGGTAAACCATCTTAATAACTTATCTAATTGTGATAAATCTAGAATTTGAAGTGTTCTTTTCTTACTCTCTATGTTAAATTGCTAATTCTTGAGTCTTCCTGGAAATAACAATATGAGCTTATTTGTAAGTTTTTTTAATGCAACATTTGTGCATTCATATAATTGGTGTCTAGGATGACTTTTAGCTTTCTTCTCTTTCTTAATTTATTAAACCACTGCCCTCAGCTACCTACAAACAATTTTGTAAATTGATTCTCTTCTCTTGTGTTGTTAATTGTGCATTCTTACAATTTTTACAAACACCTATTTGGCTACTCTTCATCATATTATTTTAAAGTGTGTAATGGAGTCTGTCCTGTAATGGGAGAACTGGCCGTGAAGATGTATATAGATATCCTTTTTAATGGGTACATGTTTTCACCTTTAATAAAAATATAGCTTTCATTTATAATTTCCAAGCTTTCATTTCTAGCTACTATGTAATTACTGCTTGGAAAAGAGGTTTAAAAAAGTGAACAAGATTGTTCCAGCTGAACACCACACGAATATTTACTGTGTTGCAATTTTTAGGTATCTGATCAGAGTTTCACTAACATGAACTTGGGTGAGTAAGGAATTGGACTGTATTTCTCCTATCCAAAACAAGTGATCTCTAATAGTAAATATTTCAGGAGAAATGATACTTGGTGGATATGCATCCGATCTAAAAAGCAACTCTCTGATGTCAAACTTCTCCATATGGTTCTAGAGTTGATATGTGATGCCTTTGGAAATAGAGGTAAAGAGCAAATAGCCACAAGTTGGTTGATAAGCATTTAATCCTTCTAAGTAGGACTTGGAACAAGGAAGATTTGAGTCCATATGCTGCCTCAGACTCTTTGCCAACTGTGCCACCCTGGGAAAATGGATTTAATCTTTGCGGGCCTTAGTTTCCTTATTTGTAAAAGGGGGATAATAATAACACTTACCTCACAGGGTTCTTGTGAGAAAAGAACCTTAAAGCACTATTTAAATTGAAGCTATTGTTATTATTATCCTACATTTGGAACACTGTTCATTTGAAGTAGAGACCAGTGGGATTTATTCATATCCTCTATCCCAATATATAATATTCTGATATATTATTATAATGTAATTTAAGATATAAATTATATAAATATAGGTATATAAAAATATATTTAGCTCAGTGACCTAAATTTAAAATTATATCATATAAATAATTGTTTCAATTCTTTTTAAAAAAAATAAAATCCTTACCTTCCATCTTAGAATCAATATTTTATATTGGTTCCAAGGCAGAAGAGTGGTAAGGGCTAGGCAATGGGGATTAAGTGACTTGGTCAGATTTGAACCCAGGACCTCCTGTCTCTGGGTCTGACTCTCAATCTACTGAGCCACCCAGCTATCCCCTTAATTGTTTCATTTCTTAACTTCATTCTATAGTCACCTGAGGATCAGTGGAAACTGTATACTATTACTATTATATTTGGGATCAAAGGTCCCTTCTTTAAAATACAGAGGTCTTTCCCTAAAATCCTTCTTAAATAAAGTAGTCAAGTAATGCTTGGCACAGGGATGTTCACAATGGAATCTCCTGGTGCAGCATAGTAATTGTCTTACCAAAAAAAATGGAAGGTGCTCCAGTCCCCAACGTGTCCTGTACATCAGTTTCATGCAAGAGCTAGCAAATTCTCATGCAGATTCTGAATTTCTAGATAGTTCTCCAGAATGATTTTCTTGACCTGAAGAGGTAGAAGATGCCACACATGCTATTACCAAAGAGAAAAAAAAAGGTTTTGAATTATGCTTTATGTAATAATCATTTTGGTGTGTTTATTGAGAAACTTGTTCAGGAAGGAAACAATGGCAGTTTTTATACATAAGGGGCAGGGATGGTGTCTAGGTAAACAAAACACAGACAATGCCAAACCCCATTTTGACCAATAAAATAAACCTCCTCACCTATGAAAGTCTTTGCCAGAATGACTTTAAAAATTGTACTGACGTGAAATCATTTGTGCTTTGGTCCACCCCTTACTTACTTACTTAATGGATGGGCTCGTGAGCAGGCTCGAGCTGGAAAAAAGGATCCAAAGACTCAAATCATTGACTCGAGGCAAGAAAATGATGTGCAAAGAAGGCCCAAAAAAAGGCCCAATTTCAACATGAAAATTCATGTGTGGTAGGTACCTTAAGAAGCTTCGACAGCTTTTGGTCCTTGAATTAAATTGATCTTTTATTTATTTATTTTCATTTTTTTCCTTTTTTTAATGCAAAACACACTTCCATATCAGTCATTGTTGCAAGAGCAAACTCATACCCAACCAAACCCCACAATAAAGCTATAAATACTGATTGTGAAAGATTTCTATTTTTTTTTTAATTTTAAATGCACACATATCTCATTCAATTTACTCCCATACGAAGTGTTCCTTTGTAACTAATGTCACCATGCTTGGATTCACCTCTTTTTTCTTTGTTGTTGAGATGTTTTCATATTTTATTTATACAGCTTGTCATATGTACATCCAGCAGCATTCATTCCCTGATGAAAAAAGAACTGAGAATCCTGAGAGATAGATGTATTAGCCAGTAGGATACATTTATTAAACACGATTTTCCAGGCACCATGCTATCAGCCTCCTTCTATATTCTATCAACCCTGACAGACAGCACGGCATCTCAAGTAGCGGACTTCAGGTCCAGGAAGATCTAGGTTCAAGTTCTGTCTCTGACACGTGGTTGCTCTATGCCCTGCGGTAAGTCACGCAATCTCTTAGGTGCCAGCTACATGGATAGAGGGAACTGCCCCATCTGAGAGTTCTCTGTGTCAATGACATCAAAGGTCTACTTCCTGCCAGCTACCTTTATTTCATTTCAGAGAATTATCCTTTCTTGAGTTCTACAATATCCCCACCTCCACTCAGCACAATTGGGAGATGACTGTCTTTCTGCCATTTTGCCACTTTTAGCATCCAATAGCATGGAAGACAATAATCAGTCATAGTCAAGCATTTTATTAAGGACTTACTGTGTACCAGGCACACATATTGAGTGCTAAGTGGTAGGGCTATATAGAAAGTCAGCCCCAATCTCTGTCCTCAGGAACTCCCTGTATAATGTGGGGAGAAAACATGCAAACAACTATGGGCATCCAAATAGGAACAGTAAAAATGGGAGGTAATTTCAGAGAGAAGGCAATAGCAGTGTTGGAGGGAAGAAGAGGAAGAAGAGGAGGGAATAAGAAGAAACCCAAGAAGGTTCCTGAATAAAGCAGGATTTGAGGTGATTTTTCCTTTTTTTTCACCCTTATTTCCTAACTTAATAACAACTCAAAGACAGAAAGGCAAGGGTTGGGCAAATGGGGTTAAGTGACTTGCCCAGGGCCCCACAGCCAAGAATTGTCTGAGGCCACATTTGAATCCACAACTTTATGATTCCAGCCTTGACTGTATCTTCCAAGCTGCCTAACTGTCCCTTAAGGTGAGTTTTTTTTTTTTATTTTAAACCCTTACCTTCTGTCTTAGAATCATCATTAAGCATTTGTTCCAAGGCAGAAGAGCTGAAAGACCTAGGAAATTGGGGTTAAGTAACATGCCCAGGGTCCCATAATTAGGAAATATCTGAGGCCAAGTTTGAACCCAGGACTTCATGACTCCATCCCTGGCCCTCTATCTACTATTCAATCTAGTTGCCCCTTGAGGTGAGTTTTTATTTATTCACTTAGCTTAAACCCTTACCTTCTGTCTTGGAATCAGTATTGAGTATTGGTTCCAAGGCAAAAGAGCAGTAAGAACTAGATAACTGGAGTTAAGTGACTTGCCCAGGTTTCCACAGCCAGGAAATGTCTGAGGCCAAATTTGAACCCAGGACCTCCTGACTCCAGGCTTGGTGCTCTATCCACTGAGCCTTGACCTAGCTACCTCTGAGGTGATTTTAAAAAGAACCCAGAAGGCAGAGGTGAGGAGGAAAATCAATCCAGACATAGGGGATGGCCAATAGAAAGGCAAAAAGTTGGGATATATGTTTTTAGTCAAATTTCAGTAAACTTCAAATTTCAGTAAACATTGTCAACTTGTTTACATTTCCACAACAAATTCTACACAAGAAATGTATTTTAATGCTGCCAATTAAATATATTGTATCCATTGTGAATGTTGTATGTGAATTGATGTGCAAAGAAAACAGATGATGCTTTGCCCATATCTAGTAGTATGGTCATGTTCTGCTATTGTCTGTCAATGGCTTACTTGCAATGGAAGTAGTTAGGTGTGCTTAGTTGTCTCAAAGGAGATGCTAGGCATTTTTACTGGCTTTCCTCCATGCCTGCAATACCTTGCCTCTTCATTTCTACCTTCTGGCTTCCCTGATTGCCTTTACATCCCAGTTAAAATCCTCACTTCTACGTGAAGCTTTTCTTATGTGGATCATCGTCAATGTATCTTTCCTATAACCAAGGTATAGTTGTTTTTGTTTTTTCAACCCCTTAGCCTATGGGCTCTCTGAGCACTGTGATTATAACTTTGCCTTTCTTGTGTCCCCAGAATTTGGTGCCATGCCTGGCACATAGTAGGTGCTTAATAGATGCTATTGATTGATTAATTAAAAAGACACATCCATCAATTAGGGTAGTAGTGGGCTAATTGTGAGATTTTCAGTGTCAAATCTTAGAAAAGGTCAGTCTATCTGCTCAGCCCAATTCCAACACATTGAATTATTTCCATTTGAGGAGTCATTATCTGCCCTATCACCTTCTGATTCAATGAAGAACCATCACAATTTTATTCATATCAATAAAATAAAAAGACGCCTGTGAAGTCTTTTTGAAAACTCCAAATCAAAGCAATAGGCTTCAGTGGAAATGGAAATAAGTATAATCATATAAAATTTCACTTTCCCACTCACAAACTCTTCAACTATTGATCAGATCCAATCTTGAAAACAAATACAAGGTGTAAGAGAAAGAAAAGAACTTGTTTAAATGAATAAACATCCCAATGAAAAATATCATGGGAGCCCTATCTAATTTTCATCCAAGGATGAGCTAATGAATCAAATGCCAGTCTCTTTTATAAAATGGTCGGTCACCTGGGACAACATCAGGCGATAGCCAAATTCTCATTTAGTGGGTTCTCCATACTAAAGTATGCCATCAGTTTACAGAGGCAGTTTATTTCACAAAGTGCTATTAAAACCCAGTTACTCCATAGTCTTAGGTATGCATCTTATAAGTAATAGCCTCGTCAGAATATCTCAGGTGGGAACATCATATACAGAGACTGAAACATTGTGGGATAATCAAATGTAATCAACTTTGTTACTGATAGCAATGCAATGATCCAGGACAATCCCCAGACACTTAGGAGAAAGAATGCTATCCACATCAAGAGAAAGAACAGTGGGAGTAGAAACCCAGAAGGAAAACATTTGCTTTTTCACTTGTTTATATGAGTATAGGATGTGGGATTTTGGTTTTAAAAAAATTAATGTGGAATGATTATTGAGTGATAATACATGTATAACCTAGTGGAATTGCTTGTCAGCTCTGGGCGGGGGGGGGGGGGTGAAAAAGGAGAAGGAAAGAACATGAATCATGGAATCATGGAAAAATACTTAAATAAAAAATTAAAATTAAATAATAAAAATTTTAAATTTAAAAAGATTTTTTAAAAAGATGGCCAAAGTCCATGGACTACTGAGGTTTGGGTAAGAATGCAAATCAGCTGAAGGACCTGACATGTCCAGAACTGGGCATCTCTCATAGGGATCTCTAAAATGAACTTCATATTATTTTGAAGAGATGTGATCTAGGGTGAGCAGAGACCTGGCACCGATTGCCCAAGTGACTTTCGAACCTTGTTTGCAATAATACCTACTGCTCTACCTTCAAGTTTTAGAAATATTCCAGGAATGCCTCAATGTTGATAATAGAGATCTTACTGGTAATATACTTAAGGAAATGACCATGTTACATTAATTTCCTCCCAAATGCTTTGAGCTACATTTTGATGTTTGGCTCTAGCTGCGAGCACTTTGGATTCCGATGTAATGGCTTGTTTAAAAAAAGTAGGTTCCAGCAACCTATCACATTTATTGTAGCTTTCTCTAAAGAAAATTGACTTTAGATTTACTTCACAATATCAATTAATAACAACAGCTAGCATTTATAAAGGGTTCTAAGATTTGCAAAGCACTCTACTACAACTAGTATCTCATTGGATCCAACTCTGGGCTCCCTGAGTCCAGGTCCACTCCACTGTGCCACCTCTCTTCCAAGTTCTTTTCATGTGAAATAAACAAGTAAACAAAATGGTAGCCAGATGTGAACAAGTTACAGGGGGCCTGGAAGATAAGAAAGTCAGTCTATTGCCCTTTTATTATAATAGCCCTATACATTTTTTAAAAAACATTATTTTATTTGGCCATTTCCAAATATTATTCATTGGAAACAAAGATCATTTTCTTTTCCTCCCCCCCCCCCACACCTCTCCCATAGCCGACGCATGATTCCACTGGGTATCACATGTGTTCTTGATTCGAACCCATTTCCATGTTGTTGGTATTTGCATTAGAGTGTTCATTTAAAGTCCCTCCTCAGTCATATCCCCTCCACCCCTGTAGTCAAGCAGCTGCTTTTCATCGGTGTTTTTGCTCCCACAGTTTATCCTCTGCTTGTGGATAGTGTTTTTTCTCCTAGATCCCTGCAGATTGTTCAGGGACATTGTATTGACACCAATGGAGAAGTCCTTTACATTAGATTGTACCACAGTGTGTCAGTCTCTGTGTACAATGCTCTCCTGGTTCTGCTCCTCTCACTCTGCATCACTTCCTGGAGATTGTTCCAGTCTCCATGGAATTCCTCCACCTTATTATTCCTTTTAGCAAAATAATATTCCATCACCAACAGATATCACAATTTGTTCAGCCATTCCCCAATTGAAGGGCATCCCCTTATTTTCCAATTTTTGGCCACCACAAAGAGTGCAGCTATGAATATTCTTGTAAGCCCTATACATTTTTGTCATTGCTTGGTCACTCAATTGTGTCTGATTCTGAGACCCCAGGGGCCATGGAGTTTTCTTGGCAAAGATACTGGAGTGGTTTGACATTTCCTTCTCCAGTTTTATATAGTCAAAGATGAAGGGACTTTCCCAGAGTCACACAGCTAATAAGTGTCTGGGGTCATATTTGAGCTCAGTTCTTTTCTGACTCCAGACCCAACGATGTAGCTGATGTATCTAGCTGCACCCCATAAAGGGCTCTATCAAAATAGGTATCAAAAATATGTCAACCCATCCTTTTCAGTAGAAGTTTCACAGAAACGAAATAAAGTTTTGAATTGACTAGCAAGGCTGGCTGATTAAATATTTTTTAAAACACTACTTTCCAATAGCAATAATTAATCTTTTCTTTTCCTCGATACTAACTATGGGCTATGTTCAGGGTAGCAAGCAGTACACAAACTGCCAGCCAGATCACTGAGTTTCAGGAGTGAAATTTATGCAAAAGTTTATGAGGGAGGTGGCTCTGTGGATTGAGAGCCAGCCCTAGGGAAGGGAGGTCTTGGGCTCAAATCTGGCCTCAGACACTTCCTAGTGTAATAATTAAAATAGTGGAAGGCATAAACTGTGGCAGATAAAAGAGTGTTTTGGCTTAAATCGTGACTGCAGAAAATATGTTTTCAAGACAGTGCCTTGTTTTTAAATCAAATATAAGGTGGTCGCCAGGGAAAAATTCCCAAATATGAAATATACCCAAGTCAGCTGGGTTTTATAGAGATTTTAATTAATACAAATGAGGAATTAAAGAAAGGGAGAGGGAGAGAAAAAAGGAAATAATGAGAAAAAATATAGGCCGGCCCAGGCCAGCTCAGGACAGCCCAGGCCCAAGCCCTAAGAGAAAGATCAGTCAGTCTTTTATCCACTCACCACAAGATGTGTCCAAGCAAAGATTCTAGTGTTCAGAGAGACACCAGTTCAGCTTTGGCCAGCTGCCATCTCCAGAGAGAGTTCCTCTGAGACTGTCCCTGAGACTGTCCTGAGAGTCAGCTTTTCATCTCCTTTTAAAGGGAATTTTCTCCTATGTCACCTCCCCTAAGTTCTCACATCCACCAATCACAGTAGACGTTTTCCAAAGGACAGACCATTCTTAATTCACACCTAAGAAGGCTTGAACTTTCGATTAATTTCACAACCAGAAAACTTCTGAGTAAGTTTCTCACCTCTTTGCTCCTTGTAAATTCACAAGTTGCCTGACCTTTATAGGTACTTAACACCCTTTTGTATTAGATCTAAAAATAGGCACAGCTTAAGAACTTTTGCCTTACTATAAGTATGGGTTTAAGTATTTTTCATTGTTCAGCAAGGAGTTTCTTCCCCTAAAGCAGGCTTAAGTAGGGGTGGAGTAGAGGTCTCACATTCCTGATCTAAGTTCCTTCATTATTAAAAATGGGGAATGGTCTTAACCAAATCTTATGAAATAGGGTCTGAGAATTTTTTAAGGTTCACACCAGTTATGTGACCTTGGACAAGTCACTTAACCCCTATAGCCTAGCCCTTACCATTCTTCTACCTTGTATCCAATGCACAGTATTGATTCTAAGGTGGAAGGTGATGGTTTAAAAAAAAGAGTTTATGAGCTATTTTAGGATCCTTCTGCAGTATCCAGTTACTCCTGGTTCTATCAGGTAAGTATCTTACTTTCAAACATTTTCATCAGATCCAAATGCAAATCTATTTTTTTTTAAACTCAAATCTGTTGAGACATTCAAATTTTTTTTTGTATCTAAAAAAATTGAGATGAAAATGAAGTATGTAGCTGTATACTATGGCAGGGTTTACCATTTCTCCAAAAAGCACATTTTCATTTATTAACATTTCTTAGAAGCAGAACCAAGAGGTCAGAATACAGGCTCTCCTCTCCAGACAACTTTAAAATAACCCCTCAAATCAAATTTTAGAATGGTGGAGTCAACAAAAGGTCAGAGGGAGACATTTTTCTAGCCCAAGACAATTTAAGAGGGCTAAAACAGAGGTCTTCAATAGAAGTGGGTGAAGGCTAAGAGCTTGGCATGAGCTCCAGTGTGTGGGCCCAGGAAGTGGCCTTCAAGCAGCATCAGCAGCTTCAGGAACTCTCAGTCCAGAGGGAGCAAGGGAGTCCTCGGACGGCTGGTAAGACAGAGATTAGAGGGGGTCCTTTGTAGGCACTCGCTGTAGCTGGTACCACTGGGCATCCCTATTGCCCAGACACAGTTCTGGAGCACAGTCCATGGGTGAAGAGGAGTCCTTGTGGTCAGCCAGGGAACAAAGGCTTTTCCTAGGTGAAGACAGGAGCACAGACTAGGAGAGCAGAGACCATGCCTCTTCCAGGATCACAAAGCCGAAAGTATATAAACACAAGCTGAAATCAGCAGTACCAAAAAGCCTGAAGTTTAGGACAGTGCCTCTCCATGTCCAGATGAGCACTGCCCAACTTTAATATAAAGTTCAAAGTGAAGAAATAGGCTGGAAAATGAGGACAGCACAAAAAGAAATGACCTTATAAATATTTCTCAACCACTTTCTTAAGTAGAGACAATCAATAAAAGAACAAATCAAGCCCCAGGATATATTATTTTCAAATTTATGAGGTGAGAATGTTCATATTGAAAATTTAACAATCAGCTCTCCAAGCCAGCCAAAGGTGGTTCTGGTATGTTTGACTAGGGACAAAACCAACATAACCACAGAATTCTGAAATTATTCCAATAATTTGGGCCTTAGAGTTACTGGATAGAAATAGATTTTCTCAATTTAAATCAAGCAACATGCATCTATTAAGTGGCTACTAGTGCCAGACACTGGACTAAGACCTGGGATACAAAGAAAGTAAAAATAATCCCTGGTTTGAGGGAAGATCTAACATTCTGTCATTGCTATTTTTCCTTTTTTAGTAAATTATTCCCAGTTTACAAATACATTTCTATTTTTCATTTAAGATGCAATTTTTACAGATGAGCTCAGACACAACTGACAAGGGTGAGACAGGAATCCCGGACTTTCTGATTCCAAGGTGGGCTCTCTACCCTCTAAACTCCATGCTGCCTCTCTTTCAAAATGGATTTGTTTGTTGTTATTGTTTAGTCATGTCAGTTGTGTCCAACTTTTCATGATACTGTTTGGGGTTTTCTTGGTAGGAATATTAGAGTGGTTTGCCATTTCCTTCTCCAGCTCATTTTACAGATGAGAAAACTGGGGCAAACAGGGTTAAGTGGCTTGCCCAAGGTCACTCAATATCTGGGTCTGGATTTGAACTAAGGTCTTCCTGACTCCAGCCCCAGCACTCTCCACTGCACGACCTAGCTGCCCTGAGAACAATGGGGAGGCATAATAGCAACTCATACTTTGGGGGATCTTTTCCTTTAATAAATCATTCTTCAGTCACATCTGGAATATTTCCCTCTGGGCTACTTCCTCAAGACACTCTTGTACTTTATGGTTTGTTTCCCCCAGATAACTGCTATCTCAAGTTTGAGGGGGATAATTGATGGGTACCATTTCCTAAGACTATTATAGCTCATGAGCCTGCCTTAGTGGGCTTCTCAACATCAGCCAATAGATACAATCATTCCTTAACAAAACCATTTAAAAGATAACATAGTATAAAGTACAAACTACAAAGTAGCTATAAAACATTCCCCCCAGAAATTCCAAAAATCAATGGACAATACAATCACAAATTTAGAACACACAGAGACACATCATGTCAAATTGCTACAGTGACAATGACATATAGGTACATGCCAAAATATACTTGTTTCATGACAAAATACTACTTTGGAATTACTAGACCAGGATGTCCTCTATCTCCTCAAGTGGTCTTCTCTGTGGCCCACATTTGACTGCCAAAGCTAGATCTTTGAGTCCATAGCTGGCTCTCTTCTTTGTTACCAGAGGTCTTGATGTTGGAAGCTGCATCTGCCTATGAGTGACTGCCTTTTCTGTTTCTATGTGTCTGTCCTGGATGTATTGTTGCCTACTGATCTGATAGTTTCTTTTCAAAACGACCCAACCAATGGTGAGGGGAAGGAGAGAAATTCCTTTAACACACACACACACACACACATCTAATTGACTTATCTGGTGCTTATTTCCAGCCTTGAGAAGGGTGTCCTTCTTTGGCTCATCCAGTGAGGTTGCTTCCATGAATTGAGTCAAGGGACTTGTTCCTGTCTCATAAAGTTATCAGAATGTGTGGCTGTGTCTTGAGAATTAGTTTAACACCCCATTAACACCTTGTAATTATGAGTTTTCTGGTCTGGCCAGGGGATAAAAGGGGTAGGGAAGGGTGCCTATTCAATGGCCAACTTCCTATATATACAATTCAAATAGTGATAAAAGAATGCCACTTTTCCCCCCATTTTGGGGAGGTATTGACATAAGTCTACTGAGAGATCAAATTCTAGAATTCCCTCCCAATCTATTCCTATTAGAGATCCCTCACTACTGGCCCCTGTATCCCAATGATAATAGCTGTAAAAATTAAATTATATCTCTAATAATAAAATATTACATTTTATGAGGTTTATTAAGGATCATTAGAAATCAAGGAATAAAGAGGATACAAAATAAAAATCACATGCCCATGGCTGATTAGCCCATTTAATATCCCCACACTTAGCTTACCACTATACTTGATGCATCATTGCAAAGGAAGAGAGTGTGGGAGGTGTTACTGCCAGTTAAATACCAATTACATGATCTCACGTGGAGACTCAGGAAATATTATAGGGAATTAAGGGAAATACCAAGGACTTCTGGGGATTGAACTCTAGGGTTCAAAATCTCCATTTATACATTCCACCTGGAGAGCTGAAGAAGACTAGTCTCTCCGATGGGTCTTGTAAACATACCAACTTTGAAATTACAATAATTTGAGGATAAGAGGAAAAGAGAACAAAACCAATGCCAGTAACGTGATCTTGCCAATGTGGAGACACGGGAGAGATTATAGGGAATTCTGGGAAATACCAAGGACTTCTGGGGATTGAAGTATAGGGTTCAAAATCTCCATTTATACATAGCAAAGCTAGTGAATAATCTTCACATAGGAGAAAGGGTTTTTACAGCGAGGTCAGCATCAGCCTTATTTACAATAATCTCTGCATACTCCTCCCAATGCTGTTGATTTCTTTGCTGGTCTATGAAAATATGATACCCATTCTAAGTCTTATTGCAAATTCTAAATGTTAGTTTGTTTTTAAAAAGGATACTCAAATCATATTGGCTGTATAATAAAATCATTTGGAAAAATTTTTTTTGCCTTTTATGGTTTTTAGGGAAGCTTTCAAAGGAAAACAAAGAACTCAGTGCCTGACAGAAAATGGTGATGTGTCCAGAACTGGCAAGTTATTTTTTACCTTTTAAACAAGCTCAAAGACTTGAAGTAATGAATAATCGTCATTTGCAAGATACCAGGACCCCGAAGACCCTGAGTTCTCACAGCTGTCTTAGAGGCTTGTTCATCCTATACAGAGTGACACTGATCTTATGTCTGTTCATATTTTATAAATGAGCTTTAATGTACTTTTAAAAATGTGTATTAACATTTTGAGTCAAATCCTTTTCAATATTTAATGTATTTAAGCATAGGAAGGAAGAAGATAGGGCGTTCTGATTATGCCAGGAATGATTTGCAACTCATCTTATCCTGGTCATTCTTAATTCTCTTGGTCCTTCACATCCATAGTCTATCATTATTTAATAGGAAGCCACTTTTAACTTTTCAGGCAGTAGTTCTAGAATTTGCTCTTTGGTAAAGGTGCCCATCCTATCTATGTGAATACTTTCTTTTCTCCAAGCCTCCTAATAGTCTCTAAAACCTAAAAGGTGAATGATGGAGGTATATTTTGACTTACAGGTTCACTGCATCCACTCAGGATCCTCATTTACATTTAACAAGTACCAAGTTCTTTTTCTAATCCTAAAACACACAAAATGCAATGCAGTGTGGCCCTTTCTCTGCTAGCCTCCTCCATTCACTGATCTCTCCATGGAGTAATGCAAAGATAGTGTTCACACCCCTGAACACAGGTGATGGGGTGTGCCCACCTAGTTAACTGAGCAATATACCATCATAACTCAGTTGTACTGCTTTCAGAAACCACAATATTATGCTTCAGTGACTTCTAAAGTACATTTACAGTGAACATAATTAAATTTGGCAGCCTCAATGCATTTCTGAAACATAAGCATCTGATGGCATATTACTTGGGATACTTAGCAATTTACATCCGAAGAGACAGGGATTGCTTCTTCATGCTCTAAGTGAAACTGATTAGTGAGTAGCCAGAAACATCATCAATGTTAGGGAAAAGAACTTTGGGGAGAAGAGTCCCCAACGCTTCTCTCATGATGTCTGAGAACTACTCTAACATATAATAATCGTATGATTTGACTCTGAAACCAGATTTATCCACAATCAACCACAAGACTAGATTCTCCCCCTCCAACTGTTGCACCCAGCACTTAGGAAGAAGAAGGAGGGAAAGTCACCGGCCAAGTCTAGTAGGTTAGTACGCCAGGTGATATCATCTTATTGATGCAGGTACATTCAAAACCAATATGCAAATTTGGAACTATACCCAAAGGGATATAGAACTGTGTATACACTTAAAATTTATTTACTTACCACATTACACAATTTATTATTATTTTTTATTTCCCAGGTATCTCCCCCACTCCAACTTTTCTTTCCATTAAAGAAGGCATTATTTGACAAAAAAGACATATATATATATATATATATATATATATATATATATATATATATATATATATATATGTCTTGATGGTTTCTATTTATCAGTTCTTTCACCGAAGGTAGATATACACAAGTTATTCTTTAAGCAATATTTCTATTGCTCTATATAATGTTTTCCTGATTCTGGTCATGACATTTTTTCACAATTTCATGTGAGTCTTTTTAAAGTATTTTTTTCTAAAACTAACCTGTTCACCATTTCTTATAGCGCAGTTGTATTCCATCACAATCATATGCCACAATTGTTTAGTGTACAACTAATGAGCATCCCCTCAATTTCCAGTTCTTTGCTACTACAAAGAGAGTTGCTATAAATATTTTAAGACATGTCATTTCTTTTCCATTTTCCCATATCACTTTAAGAAATAAACCTAATAGTGGTATTGTTGAGTCAAAAGGTATACACAGTTTTATAACTCTTGGTGCATAATTCCAGATTGCTCTCAAAAATGGTTGGATCCATTCACAGCTCCATCAACTTAGAGTAATGTCCCCATTTTTCTGCATCCCCTATAACATTTGTCATTTTGCCATTTTTTTCATTTTAGCCAATTTGCATTTCTTTAATCAATAATGATCTAGAACATGTTTTCATATAGTTATATATCACTTTGATTTCTTCATCCAAAAACTATTTGTTCATGTCTTTTGACCATTTATCAGTTGGGGAATGGCTCATGTTCTTATAAATTTGGCAAAGTTCTCCATATACTTTTTTTTTAACCCTTACCTTCCACTTTAGAATAAATATTATGTATTGGTTCCAAGGCAGAAGAGCAGTAAGGGCTAGGCAATGGGGGCCAAGTGACTTGCCCAGGGTCACACAGGTAGGAAGTTTCTGAGGCCAGATTCAAACCTAGGACCTCCTGTCTCTAGGACTGGTTCTCAATTCACTAAACTACCCAGCTGCCACCACTAAATACTTTAGATATGAGACCTCTATCCTAGAAGCTGTCTATAAATCCCACCCCCCAATTTTCCACTTTCCTTTTAATCCTGGCTTAATTTGTTTTATTTGTACAAAACCTTTTAAATGTAATATATTCAAGATTATCTACTTTACAGCTTACAATGCTTTCAATCTGTTTTTTATTCATAAATTCTTCTTCTACCCATATATATGATAGGTAATATGTTCCCTGTTCTTTAATTTGCTTATGATATCTCCTTTAATGCCTAGGTCATGTATTCATTTTGCTATTTTCTTAATGATAATTTATTAATAATTAATAATAAATTAATCTTTAATAATTTGCTTGTCATTTCCCAAGAAAACCATGCATACTCTATGATCCAGCAATGCTGCTACTAGGCTTATACTCCAAAGAGATCAAAGGAAAAGGACCCCTAGGTACAAAGTAGTTATAATAGCTCTCTTTATGGTGGCAAAGAATTGGAAATTGAGGAAATACCCATCAATTGGGGAATGACTGAACAAGATGTGGTATATGATTGTGGTGGAATACTATTATGGTCTAAGAAATGATGAAGGGGATGGTTTCAGAAAACCTGAGAAGACTTACATGAATTGATACAAAGTGAAGTGAGCAGAATCAGGGGAACAATGTACACAGTAACAGCAATATTGTAAAGATAATCAACTGGGAACACTGTAGTAACTCTGATCAATATAATAATGCATGACAATTCCAAATGACTAATGATGAAAAATGCTATCAACTTCTAGATGGAGAACTGATAGATTCTGTGTACAATTGATGCATGTTTTTTCTTTCTTTTCTTTTTTTGGGAAGAGTTGAGACACAGATAATGTGGCAATGAACTTTGTATGAATTTATATGTATAATGTCTATCATGTTTTTTGCTTTCTCAATGAGGGGTAGAGAATTTGGAACTGATGATAGCAAAAAAAAAATTAAGATTAAAATTCTTAAAGACAAAAAAGTCACTGTTCAGACCATAAACTACCAATAACAAGAGGGAGTATGGAGTAGAAGATAACCATGGAGTCCATGAGCATTAAGCTTTAAGTCTTGCTTTGAGCACATATTGGCTGTGTGACCTTGGACAAATCACTTAACCTTGCAGTGGCCAAGGCAACTCTCAAATAATATAAGGTGCAGTAGCATGGCAGGAGTAGACACAGATGAAATTGCTGGTCATGACAAAAGTAAAGTACCAAAGCATCTAACCACCACCATTACTACCTCCACTTCTCAGATGGAAGCTTCCCAGTCGCACGCTTCCCTCCCCCAAATCTTCAGGATTTATGTCATTGTTTACAACATCCAAATCTTACAACTAAATTAGTAACTCACTGATTTTATTTTATAAAACTATAGAAAATGAGATGACAAAAAGAATTAAAGAAATAGAAGAGCCTTATCCTTTGCTTACTCATCCAAATCAAGAAGATTTCAAATTTATTTTAAAAAATACTTCTTTCAAAGACATCTAGAGATTTTTGTCAGTCACTGTAGTTCTGAGAGCCAAATTCTTTTAAAAATCCTCACCAAAAGGATTAAAAACCCACCATCTACTGCCTTTACTCCTAGATACAGATACCGATGAATGAAAGTGGATAAAAATCACACTACCATTCTGACTCGGTTCATTACAAATTTATATTATACAACCTCAACTGGGCCCTCACCATTGCTAGGCAATGCTACTATACCTCCTTTATCAAATCACTATCCCACTCTCCACAGTGGCTCTTCCAAACTTTTTCATCCTTTCTCAAATCTCCTATGAATCACCTCCCCTACCAACTTTATTATTGAGAACCTTACCTCATATTTTACAGAGAAAAATTAAGGCCTTCCATCTTCAGTGCCCTCTTCTTTTCTCTTCTTCATCTCCTATTGTTCATCTGCCTTATAAGGATTTGGAAAAGGGGATATGGATGGGTTGAAACAGGGAAATGAGGAGGTGAAGGGACAGAGGAAACAAAGAGGGCTGGTGAGGTAAAGGGAGAGATAAGCACTGGGGCTGGAAGATAATCTTTGTAATCCTTCTTTTCCCTCACACTCAATCCATGAGAAAAGTACCCCTGAGCTGATGTTAAGGCAAGGATGAAAAGGGTCAATATGTCAATGAGTATACTTCTGGGGAATAATGGAGTTTACTTCTATTAAGGATTGGCTGGTATTTGAAGCCCAGATATCCCACTGGTCTGGCAGACTGACTGTCCCTTTTGGCTTTTGTTTTGTTCAGTCAAGGCTAAATGGCTAGCCTAGCCCACTACCCTCTCTTTCTTTGTTCTTCTATGATTTGAATCTGACTGTGTTTCTTCAATATAAAGTTGTTTAATAGTTCAAGTAATAAAAGTGGGGGGAGGATAGGTTTGTGGGAATAGGAGACCCTACAGGTTGTCTTTGTCCTACTTCAGCTGAGCCAAATGACTCAGCCTCAGCTTCTCTTACTCCTTCCTTTCTAATCACTGTCACTATCCTAAACTACACAGATGAGGGTCTTTGGGGTGACTCCATGAAATTTAGCAGCAATTGTTGTTCTTTCTTCCTTTAGTTGATGATCTCTTTATATCAGGAATCTTCTCTCTTCAGGGTAAGGGAAATGGAGGCAAGGCTCTTTCATCACAGCTTGGGATCTTGAACTTGGGTCCCAGCACCTGTCTCACCAGAGTTCACAGGGCAAAGACCTCTCTTTTCAGCTATTTCTCCTGCAAGCCTCTTCTGCTCCAACTGCCAGTCCCCCTTCTAGCAACATTCTGAATGGTCTTTTCTCAATCTCAGTTTTCCTTTCCACAGCCTTCTGAGACTATCTCTTCCTATCTCATGTAATTAGATGGCCTTATATCTCATCCAAACTAACCCTTCTATCTGTTCAAGTGATTTTATTCCATTCCATGTCCTTCAACAGATTGTCCCCTCTGTCATTAGTGGGCATCATTATCACTTTTCTTTAATCTCTCTTGTCTAATGCCTCTTTCCTTACTGATTATAAACATTCCCATGTTTTCTCCATCCTCAAAAGCCCTCACTTGATCTTTCCATCCTCATTATTGTCTTATATCTCTTCTTTTTTTTAAAGTTTTTACTGATAGTTTTTTTTATATCATCACAGTATCCTTTGTGCCCTTCCCTCTCCTCCTCCCAGAGAGGCACCACCTTATGAAAAATAGTATTTTTAGAGAGAGAAAAGCACAACTGATCAAAACATTGAAAAAGTACAAAAACATGTGCAATATGTAACACACATCCATGAAGTGGCAGGATAGAGAGTGTCTTCTCAAGTCTTTTTTTTGAGTCTTGTGTAATCTTCATGATTTTGCAACATTTACTCTTGATTCTTTGGTAGATCATTGTTCTTTCCATTTACATTGTGTAGTTACTGTGTATGTCATTTCTTGACTTTGCTTATTTCACTCTGCTTCAGTTCATATGGATCTTTCTATGCTACTCTGTATTTATCACCCACATCATTTCTTATAATGCAGATACATTCCATTACAGTCATGTACCATCATTTCATTTCCTAAATGATGGGTTTGTTTCCAATTCTTAGGTTTTATAATAAGTGCTATTTTAAATATTTTGGAGTGTATGGAGACTTTTTCTTACCAAAGGACAGAGTCATTTTAGTTACTTTGTTTGCATAATGCCAAATTGTTTTACAAAAAAAGCAATACCATCTCATGTTCCATCAACAATGTATTTCCACACCTCCAACATTTGCTGTTACCATTTTTGGTCATTTTGTCCATTTACAAGATGTGAGGAGGGAACTCAGTTGTTTTGATGTGCATTTCTCTTATTGTTAGCTCTTTGGATCATTTTTCATGTGGTTATAAATACTTTGCAGTTAAGAATACATCTTCTTCTTATAACTGTGAGAAGTAGATGATCTGTTTCTCTTCTATTTTTTAAAAGAATATGATCTTGAATGTCATGAGATCCATTTAGAATATATTGTGGAATATGGTATAAGGTATTGGTCCAACTTCTGCCAGACTATTTTCTACTTTTTCCCAGCAGTTTTTTTTTTTATCAAATAACGGAGTTTTTCCCTATGTAATTTATGTTTTCCATTTAATCAAACACTGGCTTATTGAGTTCAATTGTTTCTGAATCTCTCTTGTCTAGTCTGTTCCACTGATCTCCCTCTGTTCTTTTTTTTTTTTTTTAAAACTCTTACCTTCCACCTTAGAATAAATATTATGTATTGGTTCCAAGGCAGAAGAGCAGTAAGGGCTAGGCAATGGGGGCCAAGTGACTTGCTCAGGGTCACACAGCTGGGAAGTGTCTGAAACCAGATTTGAACCTAGGACCTCTCATCTCTGGCTCTCAATCCACTGGGCTACCCAGCTGCCCCCTCTCTCTGTTCTTAACTAATACCAGCTGGTTTTAATAATTGCCACTTTAGAATGTAGTTTGAGGTCTGGAAGTGCTATTCCTCCTTCATCCTTATTTCTTTTCATCATTTCCCTTGGTATTCTAGATCTTTTGTTTTTTCCAAATGAATTTTGTCATTATCTTATCACGCTCTAAAAAGTATGCTTGGTAATTTGATTGGTATAGCATTAAAATTTAAGTTAATTTTTGTAGTATCTTTATTACATTGACATGGGCTGGCTAGCTAGCCATTAGTCCTGAATGTTTCTATAGTTATTTAAGCTGTGTATTCCTAAATCTCTTCTCCTCTTTGTGGCTAAACTTCTGGAACAGGCCATCTACAATAGATGTCTCCACTCTCTCTCCTCCTCCTCTCTTCTGAACCCCTCATAATCTGGGTTCTGATTTCGACATTTGACCAAAATTGTTCTTTCCAAAAGGCAGCTATGTGGACAAGTGGATAGAGCACCACCCTGGAGTCAGGAAGACCTGAGTTCAAATCCCAAATACTTGAAATGTTTTCTCTCTCTCCTTAACTCTCTCTGTTGGTTTCAAGCTCCAACTAAAATCCCACCTGCTACAGGAAGTCTTTCCCAATCTTCTTAATTCTAGTGCTTTCCCTCTCTGAATGATTTCCTGTTTATCTAGTATATAGCTTATTTATACATATCCGTTTGTACATTGCCTCTCCCATCAGACTGTGAGTTCCTTGAGGGCAGGGATTGTCTTTTGTCTCTTATACCCCCAGTGCTTAGCTTAGTGTCTGTCTGGCACCTAGTAACAATCAATGAATGCTTGTTGATGGATGGATTATAGTTTTTACCATCATGTTTCTGATGACATGATCCCCTATCATTTAATTAGTGTAAGATAACAAAGAATCTTCATGGGAATTCTCTTCATCTGATTTGCAAGATATTAAGCCAGTTTATTCAGGAAAGAAAGCCATTTCATTCTCTTTCTCTTGGTTTCCTCCTACCCTCTTTCCAACCATGAGAAGAAAACAGTATCATCTCTTAATCAGCTCTTAAACAGGCAGAAACAGTTCCCTCTGCAGGAGACGCTTTCCAAACAGGTTACAGAAACAAAGTTTTCTCTTAAGCTACGGACAAAATATTGTATTTCAATCATAGAGAGTAAGACTTTTTCACTTCGTTTTGTGTCCCAGACCCCTTTGGCAGTCTGGTGAATCCTATGAACCTTGTCGCAGAATAATGTTTATAAATGCATAAAATAAAATGTATATGTCTACAAGGAAACAAATTATATGGAAATATAGTCATAAAATTTTTTAAGATTCTCAAATCTCAGGGCAAGAACCCCCTTGTGTAAAGGATTTCAAAGTCTGATGCTTTGTTATAAGGTTATAGCATATATACAGCTTAAGAAAAAAGGATCCCTGGTAATAGAAAGAGTATATCCTAGCAGGAAAAAATAATGGAAGGGAAATCAGGAAACCTGGTTCTACTCCTGCATTTGGCACAAGGTGACCATATGACTTTAGTCTCAGTTTCCTCATCTAGAAAATAATAGGGTTCTGCTAGTTAATCCTGTCTTTTCTAGTTCTCTAAAAAAATATAAAGAAAAAATAATATTTTCTTAATGTTACTGAAATCACCTATAAGACTTTCTGAGCAACTAGGTGGCACAACGGATAGAGAGTAGTGGGCTTGGAATCAGGAAGACTGGTCTTGCTGAGTTCAAATCTGGCCTCAGACACTTAGTTATCTGACCCTGGACAAGTCACTTAACCTTGCTTGCTTCTGTTTCCTCATTTGAAAAATAATCTAGAGAGAGAAATAGCAAAGCACATGAAAATCCTGAATGGAGTCAAAATCTAACAACAAGAAGAATGAATGGGCTTTCTATGTAGTTAAAATGAAGAGCAGCACTGCACGATTAACTGGCCGATTTGATCAATGCAAAGGCTGCCCTAGGGTATTTCTACCTCACAAGCATGTTATTTTTCTTCAGTATCAAACCATCTCTCTGGCTCTGTTTCTTTATTTGTAAAATTAGAAAGTCAGACTAGGTGATCTCTAAAGTCTCAATTCTCAGTCCTGTGATTAGGCCTAAGTATCTAGTATCAAGAAGGCTTTCCA
The DNA here is from genome assembly GCF_027887165.1 of Monodelphis domestica. Lineage (NCBI taxonomy): Eukaryota > Metazoa > Chordata > Mammalia > Didelphimorphia > Didelphidae > Monodelphis > Monodelphis domestica. The sequence continues at coordinate 456,055,102 of NC_077229.1, read as the reverse complement.
ACTTGCTTTACCTGGGAAAAGTCAAAGTATTAAAATCTACCTAATTTATATTACTAGGAGGAAGGTATTCTACTTCTAAAATCCAAGATTCTAAGTCAGAAAGAGTGTAGAACGTTAAGAACATTCAGGTTAGACTTAATGGCCATAAAAACAAAGATCACCACCTTCTCAATGGATTCCACCTGCCATATTTGTCTCTTTTGGTCACATTTTGAACCTCGCTGGTCCCAAGTTTAAGAAGACTAAAAGTGGGAGGTTCAATAGCTTTACAAAAAAGAATGCGTGAAGTTAAATATGGCTTGAACAAGTTCTAGGTCTCTGGAAAGTTTTATTTTTTAATTGCTTTAACAAAGGCCAAATGTCCACTACAGGAAAAAAGCTAATGATATTAATGAAGGAAAGAAAATCCCTACACCTAAAATATAAGTTCAGAATAGGAGTGTGGAAGACTTATACTGCAGTAATGAAACATCACAATTAAATCAACTTCGTGGAAAAGACTAATTCAAACACCCAAAGGCTAACAGCTAGATGGGACAGACAGTAGTTTGGCATCAGACTTGGCAGAGTATTTGTCTTATTTAGGAGGTTTGCGAGAGGAGAATAGAGAAGACAATTGCCAAGTGGTTTTAGGAATTGGGGAAATAAATCCGTCAACAGTCATAGTATAAAACTTTAGGTTCTGGCTGTGCTAGGATTTATTAGGAACATTTTTCTTTTCTTTACAAATGGAGTTGTCCCAGTTGTGATGAATTAGGCTATAATTAATTTGCTGCCCTATGAATATCTGAAGGAATTAGCCAAATGTGTGTGTATGCATCCATCCATCTATATACCTGCATATATATGTGTATATACATGTATAAACATATATAAATATATGCAATATTTAGCCTCTATCTTGTTTTTCATATTTGAATTCATTGCGTTGAATATGCTTGTATTTTTTGCATATGTTTTAGAATGATAAGTCTAATTTGTTCATGTGCAATTTAAATTGTTTTGGAACAGAATGTCTATAAATTATAAAATTTATCGATGGAACCTCATAAAATTATATGAACAATTGTCTTATGTTTCAATGCTCTGTGTAAATTTATTCATGTTTGGTTTAATAGTACCCATGCCCTAGAATTTTGAATACGTTTTAGAATAAAGTTTCATTTTACAAGAATGTGGTGTTTTATTTAGCTGCAATAACAATATTGGAACCCTCAAATCTGGGATAAAACAGATTCCTACTTAATGAAACAGAAAATAAAACTATAACAATTTCAAAGAAGAGTACATAAAAATAATAAAGATTAGCTAGAAAACCATCTTCTAAAAAGTAGTATTATAACTTACTTATAGTATTGTGGTGTTGAAATATATATTTATATATATACATGGAGATTATCTAAATATATGTGCAGATGACTCATGGGAAGGCATGGACAGCTCTCTGGAATCTTGTTCATTCTCCTCCAAAGGAATTTCTGATTCCTTATTTGAAGGAAGCAAGAGAAGGATCATGAACCTGGTCACTCTGTTCCCTTCTAAGAAAAAGGTAACAGACTAAAATTAAATAGATGGTTGATTGATACAGAGATACATAGATAGACAGACAGAGACAGATACATAGATAGATGATAGATAGATGGATAGATTGGTACAGAGATAGGCAGATAGACAGAGATAGAAAGAGACAGATATAGATAGATGGATGGATGGATGGATGGATAGATAGATAGATGGATGGATGGATAGATAGATGGATAGATAGACAAATATAGATGTGTATCTTAAATATTGTTGTTCTAGAAGCATAGATCCTAAGATTTAAAACAGAAGCCACCAGATTCCTGGTTGCTATCCCATAGAAAGAGAATATGGGGGTAGCCTTAGCTTACTCTTACCAGTCTGAATCCTTCCCACCAAATGCTATAGTTACACAGAAGACCTTCACAAATCATGAACAGAAGAGTGAGGCCATTTATCTAAGCAAATAGTCATGAGAATTTGGGCACATTATACAGATTGAGAATATGCCAGAAAATGGCAGTAAGGTCGTACAGTGAATAGAGTACCAGATCTGGAGTCAGGAAAACTTCCTGAAGTCATATCTGGCCTCAGATTCTTACAGGCTGCATGACCCTGGGGAAATTACTTAACCCTATTTGCTTCAGTTTCTTCATCTGTAGAAAGAGCTAGAGAAGAAAAAGGCAAACCATTCCAGTATTTTTGGAGGCAGCTAGATGGCTTAGTGGGTTGAGAACTAGTCTTGGGTTCAAACCTGGCCTCATATACTTCTTAACTGTGTGACCCTGGACAAGTCACTTAACCCTAATTGTCTAGACTTTACCTCTCTTTTGCTTTGGAATCAATATTAAATATTGATTCCAAGACCAAAGGTAAGGGCTAAAAAAAAATGACAGAAAATACACAATCAATACTCTCTCCACTCATATATTATACACACACACACACACACACACACACACACACATACAATCTATGCACGTTTTTATCTTCATAAGCACATATACGCCTACACATACATATCAGCATTATTACATGTGCACGGAGATTATCTAAACAATGGTAATGAGCATATACATACTATTCTATCTATCTACAGCTTTATATATGGGGGGGGGGACAAGGAATGAGGAAGCTCTGTCTATCTAGATCAGCTCGAACCAAGAGCCCCAATTTCCTCCAAAATCTCTAGGGAAGCAAACCAAGAATCAGAGACATACTGGGGAGCTGCTTCGTGTATGGGTTTACAGCTCCACAAGTCTTTCTCTCCTAACATGTGTGCAGTTGATACCGGAAACTGTCTAACCCGCACATTAGACTTCAAAGGAGAAAGAAGAATTTCTCTCCCCTCCAAATGCCTCTCCTCTAATGTCGTATCACTCTTGCCATTGATCAGGCGAATCTCAAGGCTTAGATCTGATTACATTACTAACTTGCCTTTACTCTTAGGCTCTTCTAGCAGACAAATCCAATATAAAAAAAATGGTTCTCTGATGTTTCCAATCTGAGTGTGGATCTAACTTTTCTCTTTTTGTACCTGGCCAATGATTTGACCAGTATAGGAAGCTCCCGATGAAGACACTTCCTCTATCAGTGAGAATCAGCCCCCGTTCTATTCCTGGGGCATTGAGAGGTTAAGTTACTTGCCCAAGGTCACAAAGTCAGTGTGGGTTAGAAGCAGGAATTGAACATTTTTCTGGTTCCAGGGCTGGCTCTCCAGCCACTAGGAAACATCACTTTTCTTGCTACAGTATTAAGGCTAAATGACTACTAAGAATTTCACATGGAATGGGGGAGGGCATCAACTGAGTCAATCAGTTAATTATTCCACTTTCATCTTATCCTGATACTTTTATCAAATGAGAACACCTCTACTGAGTCAATAAATGAACTAGGAATATTGAATCCATGGGACAAAGGCTTTAGACCAAGTGGGAAATGTTCTCAGTCATTTTAGTAATCCTTAACAGCCAGTAAATGTACTTGATTGACTTGCACAGGACTGGCTGAGGAGACTGTTCTACTCTGTGGGTATTGCATAAAATAAGATGTCCATTCAGAATCTATTGTGATTGAATGTTGGAATAATCACCCCAGAACTCATGTTACCCAGAGAAGCACAGAACCTCAGAGGCAGAAGGTACCTCTTTGGCCATTTAGCACAACTCATAGCTCTTGACTGCTGTGTGACCCTGGGGAAAATCATTTCACATCTCTTGCTCTCAGCTTCCTCATCTGTAAAATGGGGTTAATAATAGTATATACCTCCAGGATTAAATGACATAACATTTGTGTAGCACTTTGCAAACAATAAAATTCTACATCAATGCTATCCCTATGAGCTGTAATCTCATCCACGAAGTCCCTAACAAGTGGCTATCCAACTTTTACTTGGAGATGAAGTGGTTGGGTATCCGGACATATTCCTGTAATCTCTGCTACCAGAAGAGCCTAAGGTTAGAGAGTATTTGAAGTCAGGAGCTCTGAGCTCCAGCTCACTAAGCCAATCAGGTATCCTCAGTCAATTTGGTACCAATAAGGTAAATCCTCAGGAGAAGGGGTCATGGTTTCCTGAGGGGTAAACTGGTCCAGTTCAGCCACAAAGAAGGGATCAGGCCTGGGTGTCGCCCCTACACTTCCATTCTGGGAGAGCTAGGAGAACCAGCCTTTAAAAAAATCCTCATGAAGGGGAACTCAGTACATCCTAACCCAGTCCATTCTCAGATGACTTTAATTGTCAGGAAGGTTCACCTCTCTTTGCCTCCAGTTTGATCCTCTTGGGGCCAATGGATCAAATCCATTTCCCTCTTCCATGACAATGCTACAAATGTTCACTCTACCATGTCTTATTTTCCCTCTGGCAAAAGCACAACCAATTGGTAAATTTATTCTGAAAGCCATTCACTGAGGGCCTGCCTTAGTGGGAAAACAACCAAGCATTGTTCCCTGTCAGCACCTGTGTTCTGTATCACTATCTGAGGCTGCATTCATGAGTTCTACGCACTGTACAAATGAATGGCCTATCGTAATCTGGGTTTGAGGCATGATTCATCATTTGGGGATTAAATTAGTGGCTCTTATACTGAATTTGACTTGGGAGAACTCTGGGTGAATTTTAACATTTTGCTACTCACTGTTTATATGATGAAGTCAGAAAATATACTATTATGGACTTATTTTATTAAAGCATAGCAATGGGAAGAAAGGAAAGGGGGGAAGAGGAGGGAAGAAAGGAAGAAGAGGGGGAATAAGAGAGGGAAAGAACAAGGGAGAGAGGGAGGGAAAGATGTCAGGAGAGAGGAAGGGAGGGACGAAGTGGAAAGGGAAGGAAGGAGATAAGGAGGAAAGAATTTATTTATAGCTGAGGAAACTGAGGCAAAGGGAAAGGTTAAATGGCTTGCCTAGTCTGAGTCAGGACTACGAACTCTAGTCTTCCTGACTCCAGACCCAGCATTCTCTCCACTGCACCATCTTGCAGGTATTCCAACAGCTGTGAGAACATCAATGCTTAGCTTTTCCCCCAGGGTCCAACTTGGTTCTGGATCTGCCCTTGTAAACCGAACACCAAGGATTTAGGTCTGAGATGAAGTCAAAGGTTCAGTGTCCTCTAGGGTAGACTTGGGGGTCTTTATCCAATCTAGTACTCTAAGTCTTCCCTTACTAGTGAGTCTCAAACCTGAACTGGTGGGCTGATATTCTACTAAGAAATCAGCCTGGTCAAAGCAAGCTAGACGATTCCCAATGGGGGCTAATTCCCCCTGTCCTTGCATGGCCATCTTCAGGACTAAGCTGGAACCATATAGATATTGAGTGATAAATGATAAAAGGGAAATCAGTAGCTGACTGCTCATGGCCATCTCTTTTGACAGTATCCTTCCACCCTACTAAATTCTGAAATGAAGTATGGGGCTCCTCTGTTATCCCACTCTTTCTCAAAGCGACATGCCATCATTGCAATGAATTTTTAGAAATCTGCAGATAAAATCCCTTTGAATATCAAAGCTCCAGGCCATTTTTGCCTGCCATTGGTGGCCAAAACCTACTTTTTTGGTTTTATCATAGAGTATATGTAATGGAGACAAAGGAATTCTAACAATAGTAAGAAAAAGAAATACTCTACGTTATTGAAAACCGATCTTCATGACTACTTTAAGCTCTTAAGAATCTATGTTTATGTAATGCTATATTCATTTATACTTTTAAAAATCAACTTATTTTAAAAATACATTCAGAGCTTTAAAGGCAAAAGGGTTTTTTAAAGTTTTTTTAAGGTAAAAAGTCATTATTAAAACTGTAAAAGTTCTACCCAAAGACATCCATATTTAACATATTGCTTGCTGAGATATATAATGGGCAATAATTCTGCTAAATGGTTGGAGGTTGGCATTAGGTTATATTTCCAAATATTCTCATCTACTATCCTCTCTGCATGTGATTCTCCCTGGAAAGATAAACCTAAGAAGAGAAAAATATTCCTCGGTGAAAAGGCAAAGAGATTAGTACTGCAGCACTATAAATCCTTGTCTTTCCAAATGTTTTATGATGGGTGTTGGGATAGCATAATAAAGCACGTTAATCATAGATTTAGGGCTCGAAAAGGACCTTCGAGGTCATCCAAACCAACCCCCTCATTTTATTGAGGACCAAACCTGAGACCCAGAGATCCACGGGCAATGAGTTACGGAGTCGAAATGTGCCCAGGACTTCTGTTGGCAGATCCAGCACTTAAAAAAAAAAAAGCCCTGTACTGTGATTTCATAGGTACAGAGAACTCTTGCTGAGTAATGCTCTCTTTATCAATGAAGATGAGCAAATAATCTGCAGTTTCTAGTCTTAGAGACTTGTGGGGGACACTGAGAGGTCAGGTGACTTGCCCATAGTCACCCAGTCAGAATACATTAGAGGCAGGACTTGAACTCAGGTCTTTCTGACTCCAAGAATAATTGCCAATATGCTTCTAAACTCTCTCGTCTGTCTGTCTCTCATCACATACTTAATTCTTCTTTAAAGTTTCTGTTTAAATGGTATTTCATTTCTTTCCATTTCTTTCTCCTTTTAGAGCAATTAAGTCTCCCCATCTCACTCAGGCTTTACATATAGTGGTCACTCGTGGCCTGCTCTCACTATTAATTCTCCATTTCAAATGTAACCTGGTGGCACTCTGCTCCTGAAGGGCTGCCATTCGGTGTTGGACTAAATGTAGACCCCTATTTTACTTTGGACCCTCAAATCCTGCCACAGTCATTTACTAGCTATATGACCCAGGGCAAGTCATTTAATCCTGTTTGCTTCTGTTTTCTCATCTGTAAACTGACCTGGAAAAATGGCAAACCACTCCAGTATCTTTGCCAAGAAAACTCTGAGTCAGACATGACTTAAATGACTAAACAACAATGAAAACAAATAGCCTAGAGCTTCTGAACTCTAATAATCCATCTGCCTCAGTCTCCCCCAAAGCAAAGATCATCACTATGTCCAGCTCCAGGGCTCTTTCCACTGGACAAATTGGGTGATTCTGCTCTATAGAGAGCATCAAAAAATTCCAAATGGTACTTGTGCAGTGGCTTGTTGGTCAAAGGCCTGGAATTGAGAAGGTGGTCAAGAGTTATTCAGAAACTCTGCTGTGGAAATGCACACAGGGTCCATAATCTTGGGCAAAGGTAATGTGCCCATCTCATCTGAAAGTAGAAAATAATTATAATGTCAGCCTCTTATACATGCTCCTCTGAACTGATTAATGGTCACAAAGGATTGGGGAGACTAAGATTCTCTCCAGAAACTAAGCCAAATTTACTCTTTCAAATGAGTTTTCCTTGAGGTCAGGAACTGTGCCTTTGAATCCCCCATAGATGCCAGCACAGTGTCTGTACAAAGCTGACGCTTGAAAAGTACATCTTTATCCATGGACCAATTTGAGGAAAACACTGAGGGATATGCCCATTTTTTCCTCACCAACACAAATTAGTTACTTGGCTTAAAATCTCATTTCAGAATAACATGATTTTAATTATGATATGCACATCTCTTTTTTCCTACTATCTTATTATGGCTATTCAAAAGGTACTATTAGACACATCAGGGTTATAACCTTCAATTTCCTTTGTGGGCTTGTATCACATGACTGCCATGTAATAATTGGAAAGAAATCTCCATCATATTTAGCCAGGGAGAAATAGTAGCAATGACCTCCTGATCTCTTTCAAAAATGGAAGAAATGAAATAGTATTTAACTAAGTACTTTAAAGGAGAATTAAACAGTGATGGGGCTAGGTGTGTGTGACGATCACACTCAAAGAGTGATATAAGAATGACGGCAAGCTTTCAAGGCAACACGATGATACAAGCATCCCCTAAATTAATGTTTCTTGTGGCTTTCCCACACAGCATAATCCAACCCAGATAACTTCTTGCTTGACCTCTTTCAGAAGAAGATCCAGTCTTCCATTTAGATGCAAATTCCTTAGATCTTTTAGCTTCATTTATGACTCAGTGGTCATTGGGAAAGATATTTAGACTCTCAAGAGTTAAGTTAAAGTTAATGGATGGCCCGAAAACTCTATGATTCTATAGCACTCTTTCCTCACAACTCTGCCACCTTTACCACAGAAACAGAAGAGGAGTCCACATGGGATTGCAGCCATTTGGGACTATTCTTTGCCTTCTAGATTGCCATGGCTGAAGTGGCCACCGTTCTGGTAATGAGCCTTTTGATACATAGAGAGGCTAGACCTCACATTGCTAATACAATTATAAGAAGTCTTCCTAGTATTGCCAAGACTGCCAAAGCTTATGCTCCATTGGCATAGCTTTTAGCAACCCAGTTTCATCTCTCGGTCATGATGAACCTGCAGAGTAAGGATTCTGCTGGAGAAAGCTCTTCAAATACAGTGGTAAAGCACCTAAAGAATGGTATTGCCTTTAAAGAGCCCTTTCTGATAGCTTTGCTTAGAAGCTCACAATTTTAACAGATGCCATTGCCTTAATTTGGTTTTGAATGTGAAAATCTTCACATTTCAGAGAAAATTTGTGAACCTCTGAAGAAATATTATTTTTGTCACTTTTTTAATCAAATAGCCATTTTAATTGGTACTAGCATCCAAACGGGTTACGGATTCATTATTTTTTACCGGACTTAATTCCAAATAATGTTGGCTGTTTTCCAGAAATCCCAAATCCGGGCCACCCTTAATGCACGAAGATGTACCATCAATGAGGTTATTCAAAAGTTCAGGCTCTGGCCAAATGAAAAATTCCAAAAACATTTTCAATAGTTATAAGGGCTTTAGAATAAGTATATAACCTATTGATCTGCCTTCTTATCCTGGAATTTTCTTCACTGCTTGGAGCCTTCTCACCCTTAAACATCTTTCAGTGGGCTGAGCCCCTATTCTCACTGGTGAGTTCTTTCTGGGGGCTTCCATTTGGGGGACTGACTTCATTCTCCTCCTAGATATGCTTCTGATTCTCAGGTATCATAGAATCTGCCTACTTATCTTTTTCCTGCCCTCCTCCCTTCAGCTCCCTTTTATTCATTGTTATCGTCTCCCATTAAAATATAAACTTCTTGAGGGCAGGGGATGCCTTTCTTTTTGCCTTCTATTTGAATCCCCAGACCTTAGCATAGTGCCTGTCATATAGTGAATGCTTAATAAATGGTTTTTCTCTTGTCTGGCCTCTCAGGGTGGCTACTTGGAAGGACAAGATTCATTGGGATATGTGAGTTTTGTCTTTGTTTTTTTTTTTAATTTGCATTACTTTATGATTAAGTTTTAGCAAGACCATATAGTGGAAATCAGGGGCGACAGAGTCAGAGGACTTGAGTTCAAATCCTGACTGCCTCTTATTATTGGTATGATTCAAAGAATGTTCCTCAAACGCTCTTGGCTTTCATTCCTCATCTGTTAAAAAAAAAAAAGAGAGACTAGATAGCACTGAAAGTGTTGTCCAGTTCCAAGTCTGTGAACTTATCTATTAAGCAAATTAAACGTAATAAATCCAGCTCCCATAATTAGAGTCTAATAATCAATGAGAAACAGAAAGATGATGAGGTCAGAATTCCTGTCTCATGTTAGAATCTCCTCCCTAACATCTCTGACAGATGCTGCAATATTCCTTTGGAATAATTCCAGTGATAGCCTCAGAAAGAACTCACTCCATTGTTTAGAAGGCTCTTCATGGGGGCTTGCCCTTTCCTCCCATTGTTTGTACATAGCTCTGTCCTGTAGAGTCAAGAAAAAGACTCCTCCACATGACAGCTAGTCCTTCAAATATTTGAAATATAGTCAGAAAATGAAATTTTTCATTGTGTCCCACTGAAAGTAGAAGCACCTTATAGTGTAAATCATACAGATATCAATGCCAAAAGACCAGAGTTCAGATCATAATTCTACTGTTCATTAATTATGTCCTTAGGCAAGAGACCTTGGGGGGGGGCTTAGTTTCTTTTTTTAATGTACTCATTTATTTGTTTGTTACATTAAAATATTCAGTTAACTCTCTCCCTGTCCCCTCCCCATTTAGAGAAGGCATCATTTGACAAAAAGATATACCTATATACAAAAAAATATGTATATACTGCTTAACAGTTCTTACTCTGGAGGTGGACAAACACAAGTCATTCTTCAAACAATATGTCTCTTGATGCATATAATATTCTTTTGGTTCTATTAGTTTCACCCTTCATAATTTCATGTAAGTCTTTCCATGTTTTTTCCAAAATTAACTTGTTTGTCATTTCTTAAGGCAGTAGTATACCACCATAATCGCATGTTGCAACTTGTTTAGCCATTTCCCAAATGATGAACATCCCTTCAATTCCAGGATCTTTGACATCACAAAGAGAGCTGCTATAAATATTTCAACATATATAGTTCCCTTTCTGTTTTCCTTGATCACTTTAGGAAATAAATCTAATAGTGTTATTATTGCTGGGTCAAAAGGTATAACTTTTATAAAAGTTTAATAACTCTTTGGATATAATTCCAGATTGCTCTCCAAAATGACTGGATCAGTTCCCAGTTCCACCAACAGTGTATGTGTTCCCATTTTTCCACATCCTTCCAACAATTGTCATTTTGCCCTTTTGTCATTTTAGCCTATGTGATAGGTGTGAGATGGTATCTCAGAGTTGTTTTGATTTGCATTTCTCTAATCAATAATGATTTTGAGCATTTTTTCATACACTATATATATATACATATATATATATGTATCTTTGATTTATTCATCCAAAAATTCTGTTCATATCTTTTGACCATTTATCAATTGGGAAATGGTTTATTTTCTTACATATTTGACAAAGTTCTCCATTTTAGATATGTGACCTCAATTGGAGAACTGTTTTTAAATACCGCCCCCAATTATTGTTTTCCTTCTAATCTTGACTACATTAGTTTTATTTGTACAAAACCTTTTCAATTTGTTTTCTTAGTTTCTTCATTTACTAAATGAAGGAGTTGAGTTTATAAATACTATGATACTAGTTATAAATCCTCTCTTTTTTAGGCTTAAATACTCAGTTCCTTCAACTTTTCTATTTGTGACCTAATTTAAAATTCCCCCCACCACCACCCCACTCCCATGCTGGTCTGCCTTTTCCAAGTGTGTTCACAGAATGGAACCTGACACTTAGGTGTGGTTAGACTGGTATGTAGTGGGAAATGTTTACTTCCCTTGTTGACATATTAAGTATTTACAACATTTGTTCATTGTTTATTCTGGACATTATGCTTCTATTAATGCAACCTAAAATAACATTTGTTTTTTGTTTTGCTTTTACATAATAGTAATTTCTCAGTCTACCTCTTCCCAAATTAACCCACCTTTGTCTCAAAGGGAAAAACTGTGTTCAAAAAATAAAAAGAATCAATCAGCCAATCAAGCATTTATTAAACACTTGCTATGTGCCAGCACATGCAACATATTGCATCCATAGTCCACTACCTTTCTGGGACAAAGAAATATTTAATATCAGGAACAAAATTGGATATTGAAATTAATTGGAATTCAGTGGCCCTGTCATGCTGGTTCCATTTAGATTGTGTTCTTTAATAGCTAATCATACCCATGATGAAAAAGGCTATCCGCCACCAGAGGAGGAACTGATGGAGTCCCAAGCAGGCCATTCTTCCCTCTCTTTCCTCCATGCATTTTTCCCAAGTGGAAGTGCCATGTGTCTTCTTTCACAACGTGATGAACATGGAAATCTGCATTGTATAACAACACACGTACAACCCATATCTTATTACCTGCCATCTGGGGGGTGGGGGATAGGAAGGAAGAGAAAACAGAGATTGCAAAATGTCAGAAAACAATGATTAAAAATTGTCTTGAGGGGGCAGCTGGGTATCTCAGTGGATTGAGAGCCAGTCCTAGAGACGGGAGGTCCTAGGTTCAAATCTGGCCTCAGCCACTTCCCAGCTGTGTGACCCTGGGCAAGTCACTTGACCCCCATTGCCTAGCCCTTACCACTCTTCTGCCTTGGAGCCAATACACAGTATTGACTCCAAGACGGAAGGTAAGGGTTTAAAAAAAAAAATTGTCTTGAGGTACGGTGGGGAACGTTTGAACTGCTTTTTAATTAAAAAGGGAGATAACGCCTAGTATTACATAGCTCTTTGCACTTTTCCCTGTTTTCTCTCACATGATCGTCCCAACACTCCTGTATGAAGTAGTTAGGATTACATACTGATGAGGAAATCCCAATTGAAAGGGGAAAAGATTTTGTCCAGGATCTCCCAGCTGCTGAGTTTCTGAGACAGGACTCGGAACTCTGGCCTTTCTGTAGTCCGGCCCAGCCCCCTATCCAGCCGCCCCAGGAGGCCCCATTTACTCGGTAATTATCTCCGGGGTCTAGTCCCTTCCTTCTGGGTCAAGTTAATTCAATCGCCCCTGGGCTGCCGCAGCACTTATCTAACGCTAAAGACTGCCTTTCGCCCTCAGGGCTCAGTAGCAGCCCCGCCTTGTTCTCTGAGGGGGACTACTTTGGGGGCAAAATCGGAAAGTCCTTAGCTCTCGTCTTCTTCTTCGTTTGTGGTCCGAGTTCAGAGAAGGGAGGAGGAGGGGTCAAGTGCCCTTCTGACCCTGGTCCCCCGGCGCTGCCCTGGCCAGGCAGTCTGGGGCTTGCAGGCGAGGTGGAAGAATGGTCCCTGGCTGCGCAAGGGCGTGCCAACTGCCCTTTGAAACCATGGGCGCAGTCCAGCCTAGGCTGCTTTGGCCCTTCAGGCTGCAGAAGACCGCAGGACGGCTCGTGAGAGGGACAGCTCTGCTGTGGGGCAGCCTGCTCCAGCTGGGCATGGAACACCAGGGCTCACAGAAGCGGCTGCTTGGTGGTGCCGCCGAGGTCCAGATGTGCCAAGCCATACTGCCTTCCCACGCCAACCACCTCGGTGAGCTGAGCGCCGGCCAGCTGCTCAAATGGATTGACACCACCGCCTGCCTAGCAGGTAAGAAGGAGCCTCAGGAGGCCGGGAGAGAGAGTGGGCAGTGCTGCCGCCTGCCCTCCTACCCAATCACTGAAGGTTTGCGAAAGTGGGCAAACTGAGCTGCCACAGTCACTACTGGGGCCCTTTCAGGGGCCGGCGTCAACCTGTATGTGGAGTGCAGTACAAAAAGTGAAATATCCTTAGACACCTTCTCTAACTAACAGCTCTCACTCTGCCTCAAGTTCCCCTCGTGACCATTCACTTCCCAAAAACGGAGAGAAAAGGAGGTAAAGCGTCTCCAGCCCGGGCTGTGCCAGAACTTGGTTTCAGTACCTGGGAGGCTGGACCCTTCAAAGTCAAAGGAGCCAAAGGTGGATCTGTGTCAGGGCAGAAAAGTTCGAATGGATGGGACGGCCAACAGTTATTTATTCAAAATGTTCAGAAAATGCAAACATGCAGTGAAATTTCACATCCGAAATGGAAACTGTTCCAATTCAGTCAACCAACTATATGACATTGATAACAGAGCCAAAACTAAGGACAAAGGGCACTTTTAAATCACACCGTTTCTAAGTATTTATTGTAGAAAAGGATATTAGACATTGAGGTATTTATCTTGTGAAGAATGATATTTAAAGTATCACTGGAAACGGTCAAGGCTTAGATGGGCAGTGAGCTAGGGGCCCCTAGTTTTCAAACCCAGAGTGGCTTCCATAAAGTATAAACCTCCTGTGGCTGTTCAGTTGTTTTTCTGGACTCTGGGTGGGTGACCTCATTTGTCTGTTTGTTTGTCTGTTTTGGCAAAGACACTGGAGTGATTTGTCATTTCCTTCTCTACCTCATTAAATTCTTTTTCCCTCCATATTACGTCAAGACAATTTTTAGTCATCATTTTCTGACACTATAATCACGACCTCTTCCCTCTCCCCAAAACAGTAGGTAATATGACATAGATTGTACATGTGTTATCATACAACACATATTTCTGTGTGTGCCATGTTATAAAAGAAGACACATATCACTTACAGGAGAAAAAAATTCGTGGAGGAAATAGAGTGAAGAATGGCATGCTGTAATTTGTAGGCAGATTCTGTAAGTCCCTTCTATGGTGGTAGATAGCCTTTTTTATTGTGAGTCCCTTGGAGCTGTCCTGACATTATATATTTTAGTGATAATGGTCCAGTCACAGCTGATCATTATCCTTTATTGCTGTTACTGTGTACAACAGTGTCTTGATTCTGCTCATTTCATTTTGCATCGCTTACTTTTTTTTCTTTGCGGGGGTTTTTTGTGATCATCTCGTTTGTCATTTCTTATGTTATATTCTATTACAATGACATATCATAGTTATGATTTGTTCAGCCATTCCCCAATTGACAGCCATCACAAAAAGGGCTGCTATAAATATTTGTGGACAAGAAGGTCCTTTTACCCTATCTTCCGTCTCTTGGGAATACAGATCTAGTAGTGATATTGCTGGGTTAAAAGGTATACACGGTTTTATGGCCCTTTGGGCATGGTTCCAAATTGCTCTCCAGAATGGTTTCTATCAGTTCACAACTCCACCAATTAGTGTCCTAATTTTTCCACATCTCCTCCAACATTTATCATGATCCTTTTTTTTTTTGTCATTTTAGCCCATCTGAGAGGTGTGAGGTGGTAGGTACTTCAGAGTTGTTTTTATGTGCACTTCTTTAATTAACAGTGATTTGGAGCAATTATTTTTTCATATAACTAAAGATAGTTTTAATTTCTTCATCTGAGAATTGTCTATTCATATCCTTTGACCATTTGTCAATTGGGGAATGCTTTGTGTGTCTAGCTCATTTTTTACAGATGACTCCTATCAATTTGCCATTGTACAGTATTTATCCTCTGTTCTCCCAAAAGTCTCCCAAGGAAAATTAAGATTTCTTCAGTGAAATTGTGCTATTCCTGCCACAGGACTGGTTATTCATGTTCTGGGGCCAGTATTAGCATTTCTCTCCATCTTCCTCAGCTTTGCTTTCTTCTTTCTTTCAAGGAAGGTTGTTTCCTTTCCAACTAGGCATCTGTGAGTAGATGGGAGATCCAAAAAAAATTCTGTGTAGACACGAAGATGAATTTCTCAGTTTTTTTTTTTAGATTGCATTTAAGTGTTTTTGTTTTCCTGGGAGCCTTTTTCTAAAATGCCTATGCCAGGGAATTTCACCATAATGCATGTTATTATTATTTAAGTTACTGTAGAGCTAGGAGATAGGTTCCATGAGCCACCAGAAATTGTTAATTTCAGAACCCATTTTTATATGATACCTATCGACAAGATACTTGTCTGCCTTTATGCCAAAAGCTAGACTCATTTTTAAATTCATGTTATTTCTCTGGATTACCATGGTGATGTAATTGAAAAGAAAAGAGTTTTGCTACTAATGTAACAAACTACTCCCCAAATCGGTTAGCTATCAGTAGGATTTCCCATGCTGGGAGACTCAGGACCCAAAAGAATCAAAGGCAGGGCAGCTAGGTGGCTCAGTAGATAGAGAGCCAGGACTGGAGATGAGAGTTCAAATATGACCTGAGATACTTCCTAGCTGTGTGACCCTAGGCAAGTCACTTAACTCCAATTGCCTAGCCCTTAACACTCTATTGTCTTGGAATCTATACTCAGTGTCAATTATAAGACACAAAAGTAAGAGTTAAAAAAAAGAATTACAGTTCTAGCTAACAATTCCTTGCATTAATAATAGTTATAATAACAGAGGAGATTGTCATAGATTGTAGAAAGAACACTGGCTCTGGAGTCATAGAACCTGAGTTCAAATCCTGCCTCTCCTGGGTAAGCTTGGGCAGGGCACTTAACTTGATCTTAGTTTCAATATGTGTTAAAAAAAAAAAAAAGGAACATTTGAGGTCTCTTATAGTTCTAGATCTCTGACCAAAGGAGAGCCTGATAGTGGCATGAATTCCTCAGAATGTCTTCTGAGGAACAAGAATAATGCTCATATCATAGTCTCTCTTGTGAGATAACATCTCTTTTTTTTTTTAAGAGCAAAAACTTATTCTTCATGTCATTTGGAGGTTTACTAAGTAATTGTACAAACTGGAAGTTTAATAAATGTTTGTTACTTGATTTGAATGATTATTTAGCACTTACAGAGGTTACATGAAGTGTCACAGGTAGTACATGTATATCCTGTGCCCATTCTACAGATGAATAAACTAAGTATCATGGAGGTAAAGCCCAGGATCACAAAGTAACAGAACCAGGACTTCTGGCTGAAGGTTAGTCTTGTTTCCATGGCACCCCATTGCTTCCTTGTATGTCATATTATGTTCATGGTAGACATGATTTTGTCCAATAGAATAGTCAATCCTGGGCAAAGGAGGGATGCGGCATGATTACTGGACCAAGAGATGGCATAAGAAAAGTTGTTCTGTCAGCCAGAGAGCCCTCCTGCCTGGGAAGCTGATAACTGATGTTCTTAATGAGGGCCCTGAGGCACTGCAAGATCCCAGACTGCCATCTAAATCATTAAAGGAGGATTAAATACATTCAGCTTTGCTTTCCTGTTAAACTACCTTTCCTCTCTTAGCCGCAACAGCATTCTTCCAGCCTCCCCAGTCAAAAACCTTGGAGCTATCCTTGACTTCTTTCATCCTGTATGTCTGATCACTCCTTCCTTTCTACTCTTAACAGTTAATGCTCCAAGCCAGGCTTTTGGCGCACCAGACATCCTAGAATCAGAAATTCAAATCTCAATTCTGCCATTTGCCATTGGGTAACTCTGGCCCCAAAACCGAATGTCTTTGCATTTCTGTTTCCTTCTCTATAAAATGTCAGTTAGACTAGATAATCTCTAGGGTCCCTTTTTTTCCTGCTAAATCATTTGGTTGTATAACCTCACAACTGGTAACAATAGCCTTCTAACTATTTCTCCTTACTCTAATCTCTTCCCTTTTCAATCCATCTTGATTGTTTAAGAATTAATATTCTTTAAATAGGGCAGCCAGGAGGCACAGTAGATAGAGTCAAGAAGACATCTTCCCAAGTTCAAATATAGCCTCAGAAACTTAACTAGCTCTTTGATCCTAGGCAAGTTACTTAACCACATTTGTCTCAGTTTCCTCATCTGTAAAATGAGTTGGAGAAGGAAATGGCCAACCACTCCACCAGTATCTTTGCCAAGAAGACCCCAAAGGGGGTCACAAAGAGTCAGACATAACTGAAAAAAGACTATATAAGAAGACACAGATGTAAATGGATGAACCTGAAAACAAAACAATGTTGGACAAATGCAGCCCAGGAACCAGGATACTCACAACTCCTCTTTTCTTCTACCCCTTCCCCCCCCCCCCCCAACCTTTTTAATGTAAAAGACCGCTGAATTGCACTAAAATCCTACCCTGAGGTTTCCCTGTGGTAGGCTTGTGACTCTGGACTTTCAAAGAACACACCAATGAAATGTAGGCATAGCAGTTCCTGTCAAGGTAGCAAGGTTCACGTATTAGACTATGTGCCTATCATCCAAGCAAGGAGGCACCGGATGACGAGCCACCATATAATGAATTAATTTGGCCGCAGACACTCATTAAACCATCCACTAAGGCATGGAGAGAGATCTTGCATGAATGAAATCAGAAGACCCTGAAGGTTAGAAGAAGGTAGATGAATCTCAGTTTGGTCAAGCTAACATATCAACAAGATTTCACTCATGACTCACTATGTAGCCAATACTGGGTTCTCAAGAACTAAGAAGACCCTCTCTAATTCTGGCTTTAGGAGCCAGTAGTGTTGCAGAGTGGATGAAGTCCTGGGCTGGGCTTTATCAGTTTACAGCCCATCTGGAACATATATTCGATGTATGACCATAAGCACATCTCAGAGCTTCAGTGTCCTCATCTATAAGTGGGGACAATAACACCTGTAGTCCACAAGATCATTGAGATGCTTAAAAGAAACAGTGTGTGCGAAGCATTTTGCAAACCTTAAGGTGCCACTCTTACTACCATCACTACCAACATCATCAGTATCAGCATCATTTGGGCTATGTAGCTTCCTAACTTCCCAGGCTTCTTTATTCTCCCCCCACATACTCTACAATACCAGCCTCATTCATCATACAAGGCAATCTATCTCTCAATGCCATGGGTTTTCACAGGTTATTCCCCATTCCTGGAATGCTTTTCCTCACCTCATCCTCTCACCTTCCACTTTCTTCAAGACTCAGTTCACATCCTCCCATCTGCAGGGGGCTCATCTCCCAAGTCCCACTACTAACACTTTCCCTCCAAGATTAGCCGCCATCTTGGTATTTATCTAATCTATTGATCTTGTGTATACATAGTTATTTTCATGTTGTCTCCTAGAATACAAGTTCCTTCAGGGCAGAGATTGTGTTTTTGCCTTTCTTAAAGCAATGCTTAGCACATAGTAGGTTCTTAATAATTTCATGATTAAATGCTATATTCTTTAAAAAAAAAAAAAAAACCAAAACCTTTTCCTTCTGTCTTAGTATGAGTTTTAAGACAGAAGAGTGGCAAGAGCTAAGCAGCTGGGATTAAGTGACTTGCCCAGGAACACATAGCTAAGAAATGTTTGAGGTCAAATTTGAACTCAGGTCCTCTAGACTCCAGCTCTGACATTCTATCCATTGTGCTACCTAGCTGCCCCAATAAATAAGATTAATAAATTCTATGTAAATTCTTAATAAATTCTTTCTTAAATAATAAATCTACTATTGTTGTTACTGTACACATGCTTAGGATCTTCTACTGGATGCTAAGTGAGAAAATGAGAGAAATGCTTCTGTTGTCAATGACATGGGGGTAGGGGATGTTAGAGAAAGGAAGGAGAATAGTTTTCCTGAATTTAAATAAAGGGAGTTGGTAGGAAATAGACCTTTATTTTATTGATTCAAGGAACTCTTAGATAAAGAGTTTCCCTCTGCCAGTGGAGGTTGGCACCTTCTCAGCAATTCATATTCTTAGAGTTGCTGAGAGTCCTTAGAGGTTCAGTTCTTCACCCATAAGCCACTGTGTTTCAAAGGCAGGACTTGACTGCAAGCTTTATGGGATCTGAAGCCAATCCTCTCTCTCCCAAACCATGCTGCCTCTCAAAGTTGATAGAATATCTAAGCTGGGAGAGAGAATTTCTAAATTTGGCACTTAATACAAATTTCCATTTAGGGTTAGTGCAGAACCCGACATTTGTACAAATGCACAACCCTCTAGCCCCAAAGCAAAGATGCCATGTGTCCTAAACATAACTCAGAGACCTATAGAACAGCTGCCAGCAGTCCAGAAACATGCCCAGAGAGCTGTCACGTTCACAATTGCCAGGGAGTGACCCGCAGTCTAGAATTCATTTTGGGTTTATTTGTTATAATAATCCTTTCTTCGATCTGTTGATTTGCAGCTGAAAAACATGCTGGTGTCTCCTGTGTAACAGCATCAGTGGATGACATACAGTTTGAAGAGACAGCCAGGTAAGGGATATGCTGTGATACTGCTGATCTGCTTCCCTGGTTATCAGTGATTGATTTCAGAAGTGTGCTTACAGGTGGTGCCTCACCTGAAGGCAGCAATCAAGATATGGGCATAATAAGTCACCCCGGGCCTCATTGAAGTCATTTAAAAAACTCAATACTCAGGATAAAACTTAGGACTTAGCTGTAATATCAAGGCAAGTTCCTAATTACATTTCCTTGACAAAAAATATCTCCAGGCATCAGTGAATGCATGTTAGTGGTATATAACTGGTTGCTTCAGGATTATGCTCCTTTAATAAAAATAATTAATGATAATAAGCAAACCCTCTAATCGAACATTTCAGCATATCATTGTTGAGGAAACATGAATGAATCTGAGAAGAGATCATTTTTTTTCCATACAATTTCTAAGTGAGAAAGGATCTCAGATGTTCTCCTATCTAGTCCAAAGTCCTCATTTTATATACGGGGGAACTGATGTCCAAAGAATTTAAGTGACTGGCTCCAAATCAAAGAGCTACTAAGTAGCAGGATGGGGATTTGAACTCAGGCCCTCAAACTCTAAATCCAGGATTCTTCTACTGTCCTTTACTGCCTTCTCTATACCAACCAGTATCATTTTGAACCAAGAATCCATAGTGAAAAGTTTGATGATGGATTTAAATGCATTGATTTGGGCATGCTTTCAGCATAGTGTGGAAATGCTTAAATATATTAAAGTACACATTGCAGCCTTCATCTCCCACTCTTCTGCAAGCATGTATTAACTAGATTCACAGAGTCTGCAGAGTTTGAACCCCTGAAATGACCAATCTAGGCCAAGCCACTCCTCAGCAGAAATTATCTTCCCAGAACACCTGGTAAAAATTGAAGCACTTTAGTGATGGAGAACTCATTATTGTCCAAGACAAACCATTCAGCTTTGGAAAAGCTGCTCCACAGTGTCAAAATCTATAGCCAGCTCTGCTTAGGCCACTTCTTTTTGCTTCACTATCCATTTCTCGTTCCCTTTTACTCAGATGAAAATGATATTTTTTTGCTATTCTTTCTTGGGGGACACAGAAACCATAATTTAAATTTAAATTTAAAAAATTCAAATGTTTTAAAATTCTTTTTAGTGTATTGTTAATAACTGTCTTGCAAATGGCCTTTTAAAGAGTTGTCATCTTGGCAGGAGATCTCTAGTGGAGCTTTCCAGGGATCTGGGCTCTTTTAACCTTTTATTCCATGACCTACACAAAGGCAGAGGTCTATCAGACTTAGAGAACCATAGCCAGCCCGTGAGATGCCAGAGCCAAGATCCTGAGGTATTTTGATGTGCTAGAACACTGAGCTTATTTAAATAAGATGAAATGTGATAGGGATACATCCAACAACTTACCCTTGGCTTGAAGAGACAAAGTTCACAAATCCATGGCAGAGATAGCCATTGTTCTGACACATGTCTGAGGATGTTGTGGGTCAGAACACTAGCAGAACTTGGGAGGCTTGAGTTGAGCCCTCACACCCACCCTCTGCTATTACGGGGTACCAAGATGGGGCAGAAGTAAACCTGGGGCAGCTCCAATCAATGTTTCTCTCTGGTGGATTAATTGGGGACCCAATTGTGGGGGGGTTTGGGCAAAGGGAATATAAACAGTTTGTAGCAGAGTTCCAGAGGCCCCAAGATCTCTTTGTTGACTGTTTTCAATTTTTTTGCTTTGGGCTTTACTTCCCCAGACCAATTCTATCACCCTGTGAATTGCCTTTCCCTTGGGTTTGGAGGATGGGGGTGAGGGCGTTTGAGTATGTTTTTATTAGAGGGCTTTGGAGGGGGGACAATGGAAATGATGCATGGCACCAGATGTAGGACCAGGACCGGGGATGGGCATTGTAGGGGATTATTAAGTTCCAAGTAGTTACCTGACTTAGCTAGAAAAGGTCACCTCCTAAACAAATTAGATGAGTAAGAAAGGAACTGCCTTTTGTAACTATGCTTAAGGGAGAGTTTATGATCAAATAAGGAATTGAGACCATAACAGAAGACAAAAGTCATTTCATGATGACTTAAAAGAATCAAACGAGTTAAAATTAGGAGAGAAACAGTTGGGGAGGAATCTTTTCAACCAAATTCTCTGCTAAAAGCATCTTTTCTGAGTTATAAGGACTGATAAAAATATGCAAGAACAAGAGTTATTCCTCATTAGGTAAGTGATCAAAGGAAGAAATCTAAGCCATTTGATCTCCACCATTTGAAATATGCTCCTAATCATTAATAATTAGAGAAATGTCAATTAAATCTCAGGTTTCACCTCACCCTTCAGATCAGTAAAAATGACAAAAAAGAAAAATGATAGTTGTTGAAGAAACTGAAGAATAATGATCTATTGGGGCGGGGATGTTAATGAGTCCAGCCATTCCAGAAAACAATTTATAGCTGTGCCCCCAGTCATTAAATTGTTTTGAGCCAGTGATTTTACCACTAGTTACATACTCAAAAGGGATCAAAGAAAGGGGTGGGACTTATGTATAAAAATCCTTAGAACACAAACTAGAAGCTTTCCCCAATATGTGCAAGGAGGAGCTTCACATTATCACTGCTACCTTTTAATGTTGTGTTAGAAATGTTAGTGATAGCATTAAGAACAGAAAAAGAAATGGGAGGAATTTGAATAGGCAATGAGGAAACAAAGGAAAAGTATCACTCTGCAGGTGATATGATGGTAAAACTGTTTACCACCAACAAAGTTCAATAGAAAAGGAAATTCCATTTAAAATAACTGTAGACCATAAAAATACTTAGGGGTATATACTTTCCAAAAATACTTCTTTTGTCACAACAAAGGACTGGAAACTAAGAGGGTGCCCATCCAGTGGGGAGTGACTGAACAAATTATATGTTATAGTAAATTGGTCAAAAAAAGGATGGAAAGGAAGGAAGAAAGAAGGGTCATTGAAGCATTTAATAGAAAATGCACAACGGAAAACAAAAGGAAGTTCAGAAGAAGACAGAACAACAGGATTGCTTTGAAAGCAATGTGTTTGATTATGCATATAAAAATCTCTATGATTCATTCTCAACATGGGCTGGGGGAGGGAGGGAGGATGAAAATTTGAAATTCAAAATTTTAAGAATAAAAAGAATATTAAAAATTGTTTTTACAGGTAGTTGGGTGAAAACAAAATATTATTTTAAAAAGAAAGTTAACATCATCAATTTAAAAAATGTTTATTTTTTTTAAAGCAAGGTATATACAAAGAAATTTGTTTTCATAGCCATGATCTTTTTCCTGTTCTATTTGATATATGGCAATGCTTTTTTAAATTAAGTGCAGAATCATTTTTAATGATGGTTATATGTTTAAATAATATTCATCCAATTATTCTCTTACTTTAGACATTTCCCATTTTCTAATCACTGAATTCTAGTTGACTTTTCTAAACTCAATTCTGGATTCTAGAGTTTTACCAAAGAGTTCAAGTTTACATCATCTCTTCCAGTAAGACAATAGATTGCAGGAGACAAAATGAAAACCAAGCAGAACATTTAAAAATGGAACAACAATGTAAAGTAATCAGATACAATTTTGATAACATTACAATTCAATATAATGCAATAGATATGCATTAAGCCCCTACTGTGTTCAATCACTTTGCTACTTGTGGATAAGATAGAAAATTTAGATAAGAAACAGTCCCTGACCTCAAAGAGCTTAAAATCCAGTTAGGAGATAAGACACTATCATTTATAGCCATGAAGCACATTAGAGAGTTACCAAATTGAAGTGTAAGTGAAAGGTAGCAGGGATGGGAAAAGATCTACTGGGTCATTCTGGCCCTGTAAATGGTGTTTGAGGGGGGCCTTAAAGGATGAGAAGAAATTTTACAGGAGAAAAAAAGAATCAAAGACATTCTAGGGTTAAAGAAGAGCTTGAGAAAGTAAAGCAAGAAAAAAAAAAGCCTGGAAACATGAGAATATGTCAGGGCCAGAGAACTGTCTAGTTTTATTAAAGTCTAGAAAATAAGGAACTAGAAAATTAAGCCCATGGTGACACGCAGAAGGCATTGAATGTCAGGAAAAGGAATTTGAACTTGGCTTGAGAGCAATGATGATGGTGATGATGATGATCCATCATTAATTAAGCACTTTACAAATATGATCTCATTCAATCCTCCCAACAACCCTGGAGAAGGAGTCAGTGAATATTTTTGGGGAGAGCAGTAACAGGACCATATCTATGAATAAGAAGGATCTATTACTAGGGTTGGATCATCCCACAGCAGTGAGAAATTTCCAAACTTCTTTTGCCTCCAAAGTCCATCTATACTATCCAAACTCATACTTAACCCTTTTGATAGTCAAATGAATGACATAAAACAACCCTCCAACAGAAGCTAACCCCAAAGCATACCGGCATATTTGCCTATTAAGGTAGAAATGGATTGCAGGTAGAAGCATACTTTTTAAAGCTTGATTTTTCTTGTTTCTTTGTTTTGGCCCATTTTCTTTCATATTGTGACTAATATGGAGATATCTTTTGAATGGCTGCACATGTATAACCTATATTGTGTGCCTTCTCAAAGGGGTGAGCAGAGAATTTGGAATGCAAAAATTTTAAAAAATGTCAAAAATTGTTTTGATGTATAATTGGAGAAAATAAAGTATTAAATAAAAATTAAAGGCAGGAATTGATTTTTAACCCTTTCACTTCTAAATAACATTTGTCTATCTGGAATTAAGTGGGAAATTACAGGCAACAAGTGATACAACAGAGGGTCCACATCATGTTTTCTTGAATTATTAATGCTATTATGGTAACCCAAAATGTCTAAGGTTGCATTAAGTAGCTTATTTCTATACTTGAGGATATATGCTACCTCTTTCACATTCCCATACATATTTTTCTGAATGTGCCTATTTGCAAACAATTTTTCAATGGATGCCATATAGCTTCTTGGGAGGATGCCACAGATTAATTTTTTATCTTTTTCATTTCTAAATTCTGTTACTTTCACTACAGTCATAACCTCATTAGTGATCTCTAGTTTTGCCATTTTGTGACATTTCTTGTGTGTGTTGCAGAATTCCTCTGGGGCTATTTAAAGCAAAGGTGGAGAACTTTTGTTCCATGAGGGGCCAATGACCTACAGAAAAAAAAAATCAATCCGGTGCCATTTACAAAAAAATAACTTAATTTTGGTTTTATTTTCCTGAGAGAAAAGTAAAATGTTCAACTTATCTTTCAAATTAAGAACAGGAAACAGAAGACTTTATCAATAAATAAGTATAATAAATACTAAAAGTGTATATATGGATAGATGACTGTACAAATAAGTCACTTATTAAGCCCTTACTATTTGCAAAGCTCTGTGCTAAGAGCTGAGGACACAAATAGAAAAGTAAGACAGTTCTTGCTTCACTTTCTAATAGTTAGACAACAACTACAGGTTTTAGCTGCAAGTCAGAAGGAAAAGTCCCATGGTCCTTAGGGGGTAGCAGCAAAGAAGATGTTAATGCCTCTTCTTTAATGTCATTTCCACTGATAAAAATGATATCAATTTCTGATGAAGAAACATTTGTCAGTGCCAGGGGCTTTGGTAGCAAGAATTTTCCCTTCTGGGTCTTTTTCAATGGATGGGGCAGTAGCTCTGAAAGACTGGCCATCAAGCTACAGCTTCACAGGGCTTGCTTCCTAGGATGGTGGCTGAGGGCACCAAGCTGGAAGTATTGCTTCTTCCAAGGTTCTTGAGTTCAGGGTCCTGGGGTGTCTCCACTAGGGTCTAAGTGGATATGGTGGTTAAGGTGGTAGTGGTGGCCTGACCTGCCGAGTGCATAATGCCTCTTGTCTCCTTCTCCTAGGAGGTCTTGTTGCTTTAGCTAAGAGGGCCTGTGTGAGGCAGGTGCTTGACAGCTGGTAGGGATGACTGGTCCCTGCTCCATCGAAGTTGCTTCCCCAGTTGGTGACTATGAGGGCTGGATTGGAAGGAATGGTAGGTTGGGAGGTGTTGCCATTCTCAGGGTTTCTATGCCTATCTGATTTGTGGATGGATGAATGGAAGAAGGAATATTCTCCACAAAAGTATCACTCTGATGGTTCATCCTGGTATGGATGTGACTTTGTCTTATTAAAGATTATTCCAGAGCAAAAAACTCTGCATATCTTACCAAGAGAGAAAGATATCAAGGATGTACCCAGTGGTATATTTCTGTTATCGAACAACCAGCCAAGCTAATTCTGAAGAAACTGGTGACTAATTTAGTTCAGGGTAATAAAGTATTAGTCACAGAAACTCTTGAAGACCATTTACTACATAGAAGGGTTATAATCTGTTTTGTGGAAAGAGTAATCATATTAATGAAATCACAGATCCTTGAAATATTAAAGCAAATATATATTGACCCCAGGCTTTATTTTTATCATGTTGTTGTCTCATTTGTCTGTGAGAATATAACCTCCTTGAGGGCCTGAACTGCAGCTTATTTTATGATAGAGGCTCTGATCAATTGGATTTTCCTTATCTTGTGGCTAGAAAACTCCCACCTTTTACTCCCTAAAGCCCTGAGTTTTAGAGCCACATGCTGTCAAAGTGAAAATGATTTCTCCTTTCTCTCTCTCTGTATCCTCTTTTCCCCAGTCAGCTCAACCTTATACTTTCCTTCTTTTTCTAACATGCCTTCAGAAATTTAGGTTTAGGCAATTAAGGCCAGAGGTTGATGACAAAGGATGCAGAGGATGGTTGGGGAAGAATGAGAGAGAGACATAGCAGGAAAATAATGAGTGAGGGAAAGGAAAAGATAGAAGGAGAGATAGGAAAGAGAAAAACATTTTCTATGTGGAGTTCTTCAACTGTGTTGTTTGTCTATTTATCTCTAAATGCTTAGCCCTAGTACCTGTAAACAGTAGGTGCATAATAAATGCTTATTGAATGGAATTCAATGAAATCTTATAGCATAAACCAGAAACAAGTAAATCAACTGTCAAATAGCCAAATTTTAGATATGTCTGAGCTCATTTTATTTATACTAGTTGCTCTCCATGGCCATCCCCTTGAGACTAAGGTAGCATTCTGAGGAGATGGCTTAGGGTGCTTGGGTTATGGAGTGGTGTGTTAAGGTGCAATTTGGGCTTTTTTTTTTCTTTTTCCATCATCCTTCATTTGCCATGCAGAGACATTGTCACCATGATCGATCTCACCATTCAAGATGGAACTGCTTTGTAGCCCCCAAACTCTTTACTGAATGTGGGTAACCTTCAGATCTAACATTGACTATGCCTATACAACTGAAATTTGATTCTTCCTTACTAGGGTAGGCCAGATCATCAATATCAAAGCGAAAGTCATCAGAGCATTCAAAACCAGCATGGAGGTAAGAAGTTCTGTTTCTCATCTTACCACAGGGAAGAGGAAGAATCACATCTTTAATAGAACACATCTGATACCAATGTATGGAAAACCCAAAAGATAAAACTGTACTGATGGACAATCTCACAGATACTAATGAGCCAGATCATCTCCTTTATGTTGAAAACTTCTCTCTTTCATATGCCAAGAAGTAAAAAAAATATATGCCCAGAGGGTAGAGGGACTCCCACTTCTTTCATGAGCCTCCTACAAAGCCAGAAGGTCTGATTCTCTTTCTCCCTAAGTTTAACTTGAACCTTCTCTCCTTTCCCTTTCTTTCTATCTTCATGTATTTCCAGAAACCCTTGAATCTGAAAAGTAATATAATTGTTCAAAGGGAATTTCTATGACCTTAGAGGACTTAGTTTTACAGAACATTGCAAATGCAGTATTCTGTGGAGGATTCAAAGCTTCTGACAGCTCCTTTAAGAATAGTGTTTGTTGAATGATGCTTTTTGTTTGTGTTGGTACCTGTCGTTTCATCGGTGTGCTGTAGGGAGTTCTCTCCATTAATAAAGATAGATTGGCAACTGTTCTGCAATTTATGGTCTTAAGAGAGTTACTTGGAACTTTGAGAAGTTATGTGACTTGCTCAGAATCATACAATGACTGTGTCAGGGGTATGACTTGAATCTCCCAACTACTTTCCTAACACCACAATCAGTTCTCTTTCTTCTGTGGCATGATGCCTCCCTGTCCTGAGCTTTCTGAGAAAGCCCCCCATTGTTTGTCATATTTGGGGTAGCCTTTATAAAGTGCCTCATTCAGCCTTTGGGCCCAATAAGTGTTGTAGTAACCAGCTGTGGAATAGCTAGACAAGGTTGTGGTAATTTGCATTGATCTCTCCATACCTCTTTGCCCACTTTCCATTGTTACCATTCATCCATATTTGTGTGCCAATTGAATCTGGAATAAAACTAAGCTAGTCATTTTAGAGGGCAGTCAGGAAAACAGGAATCTTGACCTATTTCCCAATACCCTTGGTGTTTTCTTTTTAAATTTAATTAATTATTTGGACTTTTTAAAGACTAGATATCCCTATATTGGCCGGACTGAAAGTAGCAACTTACAGGCTTCATTTTTGGTCAGCATGAGAGCTTTAACTAGGCTCATTTCTGACCTGGTTTAGTTTGTCCTCCCAAGACATCCTGGTAGTCCTCTGTTCCTCACAAAATTGGTGCTGCACTTGGTGCAGGCACAAAGGAGCAGCTTAATTTCTTTGCTTTGGGATCTCTTATCTTCAAAGTTCCCCCATACACACACACTTCCACACCTTCATAGCAAAGATTACAGGCAATTGCCACCATACCCCAACTGTTTTTGTTTTTAAATACATCTCTGTTAATCTTATTTTCTTCTCATTGTACTTGGTTGTTGATAGCTTGGATTTCATTCTTTGTAAACTGACTATTCTTATCTGAGACAACCACCAGACCCTCTTTCTTCTAACATTACTCTATATCTTTTCCATTTATATCACCTGATTTAGTCCTTGTTGCTGTAATCTATAAGCCAGATCACTCTCCTTCCTTTTGGAAGGAAGGAAGGGAAGGAAGGAAGGAAGGAAGGAAGGAAGGAAGGAAGGAAGGAAGGAAGGAAGGAAGGAAGGAAGGAAGGAAGGAAGGAAGGAAGGAAGGATTTATTAAGAACCTATTATGTGGGGCAATTAGGTGGCTTAGTGGATAGAGCCAGATCTGGAGAAGGGAGGTCCCAGGTTCAAATTTGGTCTCAGATATATCCAAGTTGTGTAACCCAGGACAAGTCACTCAATCCCACTTGCCTAACCCTTACTGCTCTTCTGCATTGGAACCAATACTTAGTATCCTTTCTAAGGCAAAAGATAAGGGTTGAAAAAAACCTTATGTACCAGCCACTACTCTAAGCACTTTATAAACATAATTTCATTTGATCTTAACAACAACCCTGGTGGTAAGTGCTATTATTATCCCCATTTTTTTAGTTCAGGACTCTGAGATAGACAGAGAGAGGTTAAGTGACTTGCCCAGAGTCACACAGCTAAGTATTTAGGGCCTTATCTGAACTCAGGTCTTCAGTGCCTAGTTTAATCTTTCATTATACCTCAATCCCTCCCTAGTCTGAAACTTGGGAACTTCAATATACACCTTATTGTTTCTTTGAGCCAGATTGCCCCCATTGGCATCTCGATTTAACAAACTCCTCAACCGCCATGACCTACATTTAATTCTCTCCCTCTCAGCCATCCATTCATAGGGGTCATATCTGAGATCTCATTCTGCAGGATTGTGCTGCCTTCCTGGTCTTGAACTAGGAAATGCCCTTCTCTTATCAGATGGTGCCCATCCATTTCCTCCTCTTCATTACTTCTCCTAGGCATGTTTTTTGTCCACGTGACATCAAGTCCATCCATCCGTCTTTATCCTAATCGTCCATCATTTCTGGTCTCATTTTCCTTCTTTTACAGTCTCAAACTAATAAGAAACTAGTTCACCCAAATACTCTTCTAGGATTCCTTATCTTGCTTTAAGACTCAGTTCAGGTACTCCTCTTCAAAGTTTTTACACTGTAATTACCTCTCTACGTGGGTAGGAACAGTTTGATTTTTTCTTTGTTATTTCCACTGTCAAGCACCGTGATGTTTCCATAGCAGGTATTTATTGTTTGTGTAATCTGCTGAATTGAATTGTCCATTTATACCCCACCCCAAGAGATTTCTGGGTGACTGGAAGTCCAATCAGGTAGATTTGGGCTAGTCAAAGGTTTTAGAGTATATAGTCAGTTATTAATAAGTAAAATGATTTTTAAAAGCAAAAGGGAAGCTAGATTGCTGAATAGTTCTGTATATGATGAAATCGTAGAAATAAATGGCCATCATTGGTAGCTACTCAAACTAGTCATTCACTTAACAATGAGCCCACCTCTTCTATGATTCTGCAGATGCATAAGATTATTGACTATTCAGGGTTGCAAAGAGGGTTGCTCTTAATGACTAGAACCCAGATGTTTCATGTTTCTGCCCTTAGTTTATGCCCAAGGCACTAAGTTTCTACACCCTTCAAATCCAGGAAGAATCAAATCCCTTTGAGTCATTTCTCACTAGGATACATCTTACCCTTCTGCTTAGAGTGTCTTATAGGCTAGAACAAAACAAGCATCTGACAAGAGATTTAGAGGAAATAACTCAGCAAATTTGTCAGAATGAACTACAGTGCAGACCCTTTTTGAAAATGAAACGGAGAAGAATAACGTGTTTGTTTTTCTTTTGTTAATGTTTTCGTCTAATGTGCCAAATATAGTCAGTGCTTAATGAATGTTTATTGATCAATTGACTGAAATACACTAAAGTTCTCTTTCTTTTCATTTTAGATCAGCATTAAAGTCATAGTACAAGATACCTTCACCAGGACTCAGAAGCTTGTGAGTGTGGCATTCTCTACGTTTGTAACCAAACCAGTTGGAGGAGAAAAGGTAAATTATTTTGCTCAAGAAAATTCTGGAGGCAGTTAGGGGGCTCAGTAGATAGGGGCAGGCCTGGAGAGAGGAGATCCTGCATTCAAAGATGACCTCAGATACTTCCTAGCTGTGTGATCCTGGGCAAGTCCCTTAACCCCCATTGCCTAGCCTTCTTGGAAGCATATTTAGTATGGATTCTAAGACAGAAAGTAAGGGTCTAAAAAAGAAAAGAAAAGAAAATTATGTCCTATAACTCAGACATTTTCACAAATGAAATTAGTATTATTAGTCTGTCAACATTCTGACCCAGAGACGTATATTTATGATTTGTCAACATTTCTTGAAAGTTATTCTAGAGTGATATTTAGCCAGTAGGATCTCTTTACAGACAACAAAATAGCACTAGTCAGTTTGTGGAAGAGGGAGAAAAAAGCTGTGTAGTGTAAGGATCTGAAGGTCATATCAGGCTTTCAAAAATATTGCTTACTGCTTTGGTCATTTCTTATGGCTCTATAACTCAAAACTGACTTTTTTAAAAAGTAAGAGCAATTTAGTAAGCAGTTTCTTGTTATGGTCCAATCATTTTTGATACCTGAAGGACAAAAAAAAGTCCAAGTTGCTGAGTTCCTGAAGTTTAAAAATAAGCTCCCAGGCATGGGCAGTACATATTCCCATAAAAGAAGCACACGGGCCTAATGCGCCTTCGCAGCAGGACAGCTGGGCCTCTGGCACCGCGCTGCTCAGGAGGGAGCCTCATCTTTCGGCTGCAGCCATTGACTCTCATTTCCACTTCCAGGGCTTTCCATTTTTAGGGTCACGTGGGATAGAGCCACACAGTAAAGCCACTTCCTTAGAGGCTGCATGTTCAAAATGGCCATTTTTTTCTATTTCATGTTTAAATCTTAGCCTGTAGAGCTCTTCCTCTTCCTTCCTCTCTTTGGAGCTCCCTGGTGCTGCTGCTTCTATCTTATCACAGCTACACCTTCTGCCTCTGAAACCTCTTCTGTCCCCATCTCTGTCCATCTCTTTAGATACAGAGGTGGGGGAAAGGCACCATCTTTCCGGTCCTGGCCAGTGACTATAAAAATTAAATTAGTTTCTAGTAATAAAAGTATTATAATTTATGAGGTTTATTAAGATTATTGGAAATCCAGAATACTAGGGCTGATCACAGCCTACTTACTACATGTTGTAATCTCCGAGTAGAGGAAGAGGCTCTTGGGAGGCAGAGAGCCCATTAAATACTAAATTGTGATCTTGCCCAGGTGGAGACTCAGGTGAGATTATAGGGAATTCTGGGAAGTACCAAGGACTTCTGGGGATTGAAGTCTGGGGTTCATTCTTCTTTTTGGACATATTCCCTCAAATAGGTCAGGCAGATGCCAATCAGGGCACCATTCAGAGTGTTCAGGGCTAGCAAAAGAGCCTGCACTTTGAATTCAGCATCCCTGGACCCAAATCCAGCCCTGATACTTCCTACCGGTGGGACTTGGGGCAAACTTTGTGATCAGTTTCTTCATCTGTAAAATGGGAAGAATTATATCTGTAGTATCTGCCTCAAAAGGCTGCTGTAAATAGCAAATGAAATTATGTAAGTTTATATATTATGTCTATGTGTACAGACACATATATGGGTGTATATATATACATACACAAACACAGAGAGAGACAGAGACAGAATGAGGAGGGGAGAAGGGAAGAAAGTGGGGAGAAAGAGACATACACACAGAGATAGACAGACAGAGTGACAGACGGAAACAGGGACAGAGACAGGGAGAGGGAGAGACAGAGAGGGAGGAACAGATACAGAATGAGGAGAGAGGGGGAAGGGAAGAAAGAGGGGAAGAGGAGAGAGAGAAAGAGAGAGAGAAAGAGAGAGAGAAGGAGGGCAAGGGAGAGGGAGAGACAGAGACACACAGAGAGATAGACAGAGCAACAGACAGAAACAGAGACAAAGACAGGGAGAGGGAGAGACAGAGAGGGAGGAACAGATACAGAATGAGGAGAGAGGGGGAAGGGAAGAAAGGGAGGAATAGGAGAGAGAAATAGAGAGAGAGAAAGAGAGAGAGGAGGGCAAGGGAGAGGGAGAGACAGAGACACACAGAGAGATAGACAGAGCAACAGACAGAAACAGAGACAAAGACAGGGAGAGGGAGAGACAGAGAGGGAGGAACAGATACAGAATGAGGAGAGAGGGAGAGACAGAGAGGGAGGAACAGATACAGAATGAGGAGAGAGAGAAATAGAGAAATAGAGAGAGAGAGAGAGAGAGAGAGAGAGAGAGAGAGAGAGAGAGAGAGAGAGAGAGAAGGAGGGCAAGGGAGAGGGAGAAACAGAGACACACAGAGAGATAGACAGAGCAACAGACAGAAACAGAGACAAAGACAGGGAGAGGGAGAGACAGAGAGGGAGGAACAGATACAGAATGAGGAGAGAGGGAGAAGGGAAGAAAGAGGGGAGAGACAGAGAAAAGGAGAGAGGGAAAGAAGGAAAGACAAGAGACAGACAGAGAGACAGACAGAAACAGAGACAAAGAGACAGAGACAGAGAGAGGTAGAGGAAAAGACAGAGATGGGAAGGGAGAGAGACAGAGAGATAGAGAGAAGAGAAACACAGTGAAAGAGACAGAGAGAGACAAGGGGGGGGTTGTAGAAAGAAACAGCATATTCATTAAACCTTAATGTGCCATAAAAATACCAGCTATTCGGTTATCAAGGGAGATAGGGGAAGGGAAAAAGCACTTATTCAATACCTACTATATGCCAGGCACTGTGCTAAGCATTTCACAAATATTAACTCATATTGACCAACCAATGTTAAAGTAAAGGTGAGTCAGTCCATCAATAAACATTTACTAATCACCTTGTTGTTGTCAGTCTTTTTTATGTTGTGGCCAACTCTTTGTAACCCTGTTTGAGGTTTTTTTGGGCAGATATTAGAATGGCTTGCCATTCTCTTCTCCAGTTCATTTTACAGATGAGGAAACTGAGTTGTACTGCTAGTAAGTATCTAAGGTTGGATTTGAACTTAGATCTTTCTGACTCCAGGCTGGCCACTCTATCTACTGTGCTACCCAGCTGCCCCTACTATATGACAAGGCAGGGCTAAACATCACAGATACAAGGAAAGATTAAAAACAACAACAACAAAAAAAAAACAACAGTCTCTGCCCTCAAAAAGAAGTGACAGCCTAATGAGGGGGCCACGTTCATAACTAGTCTTAGATATCTACAGAGATGGAGTTGTTCGGGTGCCATGGTCCATCCAGCTCATTCACATTCAATGGAATCCACTTAATAATGGGATTACCAGCTCTTTGACTCCATTTTGGTCCCTGTTTAAATCCTGAGCCTAGCAGAGGACATATGTGGATTCAAAGTCCTCTTTGCCTAGGAACTACCTGGCAGGAAGGGGGTGGAATGAGGCTTGGAGCATGGCCCGTTAGTTCTTTTTCTGAAGGGAAGAAGTAATGTCCAGACTCTCCACCCTCAGAGCCAGCAGCCAGAGATGAACAACCCTGCCTGCGCTGGATCTCTTCTTCTCTCTTACCCTCCCTCCCTGCAATCCCAGGGAATGGGAGTATGTTAGGTTGAAATGCTTAAATTCTATCCAAATCAAACCCGAAGAATTGCTTTTGAAAACTCTCTGAGGAGCATGTGGACTCGCTGTGTCGCCATGACTCTTTGGTTCACCTATTTATTTTAAAGAATCTGGACCCTGGCTAAGCTTATTTTTCCCTCAGCAGAATGCCCATTCCTTCAGACAACATCGAGATTGTAAGTGAAAGATCAAGGACCTGGCTTGATCCTAGAGCCCTTTGTGCCCCAGGGCCATAATGGGTGCCCTTCAGGATGGAATTGGCAATGATTAACTAGGCTCAGCTCCATCAAGCTGGCCTTTAAGCTGGGGAACATGGCACTCACCCATCATGTTTCCAGATGCCATGAAAGTCAGGTAGCACTTAACTATGAAGTAGCAAGCGCCTCCTTTGGGCTAGGCATGGTACAATACCGTTGTTATCTTTGATTGGCTATTAAAGAATTAGGAATATTTTGACCACGATGATTCCACTCTAGATACATTTCTTTATGCCATCTAAACATGGTGTACTCCCAGAGAAAACCGAGTCACCCCACTGATGCATTTACTCTCCACAACATGGCAAATACATTAATTTGAAGCTCATCACCTATTTCGGAGAAATTCCAATTCTTTGAAATTTTTCTTAAAAATCTGAATAGTGATTATATTATGAAACCTTTTAAAAGTATTTCTGGTGGTAAAAAGAAAAGCTCCCAATGTCAATGTCCTAGGCTAATAACAGTTTACTTTGCATTTTCAAATTATTTTAGAGATGAGATTCCAACCACCATTTTCATTCTTTTGCACACAGTATTCTTCATGCTCAGATTTCCCCCCTTTGTCATCACCACTCCTGAGAATCTCCGACTCCCTCTAAAGATCAGCTTAGGCGCCATATGTTACATGAGACTTATCTCCCAGAATTCTTTGCATGTATTTATCCATGTACATGTTATTTCCCCATAGTAAAATGTAAGCTGCTTAAAAGCACACATTGTCATTTTTATCTCTGTAGTTCACATTGATATGGCACTTAAGGTTTGAAAAGTACATATTACATCATTTGATCCCAACAATAACTTTAATGGGTTTGTTGCTAATATTGTTATGCTATCACAATTCCCATGTTACAGAAGAGTAAGCTGAGAATGAGGGAAGTCAAGTGACTTGCCCAGATTCACACAGATAAGGGTCTTAATCAGGAACTGAACCCATATCTTCCTGACCCCAAGTTCAGAACTTTATTCTTAGTGCTTAGCATATAGTTAATGCTTAATAAAATGTGCATTGAATTTAATTTGAAAAACTTTTCATAGCAAAGTTTCAGCAAGAGTCTTTGTATGGAGCTCACCTGAGGATTTTTGGTAGATTGTTCTTTAGATGACAAAAAAAAAATTGTGAATCATGAAGCACCATATGAATGTGAGCTACCAAGACAAATGAAAATGACGCCTTCTCCCATGGAGCACATGTTCTGTTGGGAGGAAAGTATACAAATAAATGCAGAAGACATTAGGGGGCCTTCAAGAGCACCTGAACGGATCTTATAGATCTCTTATAGGACACAGAACCTTGAGCAGAGCTTTAAAGGCAAGTAGGAATTCTCAGAAGCAGAGGTGAGGAGAGAGAGCATGGGGGACAACCTACATAAAAGAAGAGAGGTGCAAGATGGAAGGTCTTCCCCAGGCCCCTTCATTAAAAAATCAGCACAGTACAGGAGCTCCTAGGTTCAAATCTGGCCTCAGACACTTCCCAGCTGTGTGATCCTGGGCAAGTCATTTGACCCCCATTGCCTTGCCCTTACCATTCTTCTGCCTTAGAACCAATACACAGTATTGATTCTAAGATGGAGGGTAAGGTTTAAAAAAAAAATCATCACAATGATCCCAAATGTGTAACTATACCAACTATATGTCTCAGGGAGAGAGGAGGGGAAGGAAGGAGGGAAAATATTTGGAACTCAAAATTTTAGAAAATGAATGTTAAAAATTGTTATTACATGTAATTAGAGAAAACGTCGTAGTAAAAAAATAAAAATCAATGCAGACTTAAGTAATTAAAAACACAAAATAAGACTCTTCTCCGTCTAATGCAATTAAATAAGCATCTTTTTCTCATGCCAGAGAAACATATTTTCAAAAATGCTCCAAATATTATATTTGAAATCACATGCAGCTGAACAATTTAGGAAAATGGTTAAGCCTCCTCGTTTGGGTTTTGTAGGTTCAGTTAAAGCCAGTCACCCTTCTGACAGAACAAGATCAAGTCGAACATGATATGGCTTCAGAGAGAAGGAAAGTCAGACTCCAACACGAGGACACCTTCCAGAGCCTGATGAGGGAGAGCAGCAAGTTTGCTGGTGAGTAAGGCTCCTCAGGGACCCACTGACTGATGGCTGCAGAATGAAGAGGATAATGTTTTAGAAATTCATGCATTTGGGTTTCAAATAGCAATTCAACACTCTTGAGTGTTGGAGGAACCAGATTTAAATGTAATTAGAACATACTTAGCAAAATAAATATAAGTACAACAAATAAAGAAGATTTTGTCTTTAAAAACTAGATCAGTATGTGGCATGCAGGGATCCTCTGTCCAGGTTAGTCCTATTTGAGTTTCTCACTTCTGGTTCAGAGCATACTCCATAGCCATTAGGCAGAGCTGGATATTCCATTAAGTGAAGCTTGACTGTGCATCTGGTTGGTATCTCTGACAAATCCAGGACCAGTCAATGTGGTTCTTGCTGATGGCAGCATCTTAAACTATAGAGTCTGGTGCTATAGTTCAATTGTCTTTCTTTTTCAGTTTTACAATACTAATCTCCTCCCTTCCTGCCTAAGGACCATCCAGAATTTGCCTTTTATTCCATTTGCAGACCTGGAATGACTGATGACTGACAGTCCATAAAGGTTTTTGTCCCCTCAGCTCACTCTATCCAGATCTAGGTGCTCCTATGTTCCAGAGAGGAACTTAGACAGCATTTCTGGGAATTTTGTTGTTGCTGATCAGTCCTTTAGTCATGTCTGACTCTTCATGATCCCATGAGATATTGGAAAGGTTTGCCATTCCTTTCTCTAGCTTCTGAAGATTATGAAGACCTTGACCAGAAAGTGAAGACATTAAGAATACAAATGACACCCTTCTGAGCATCACTGCTGAAAGGAAGATAAGGGCTTCAAAAGAGAAAGCCTAAGGGATAAAGGGAATTGACTCTAGATCTGGAGACAATAGACTTCCACGTGTCCAGAGAAAGGAGACATGGGATTCCAAGGACTAAAATTCTTTAGAGGAAGTTGGCCAAAGAAGATCTTAAAAAATGATAGAACATATGAAGACAATTGAGATAAAGAAGAAAAGAGATTGATGTAGTTTGCTAAGAAAGTACTAACCAACTTGGTTTAAAAACCTGTGTAGAATTTGGAAGCAAAGGAGGGAAATTATGCATCAATATGAAAGTTCTGTAATAATTGCATCAGGAATATTAAAGACCAAAATGAACGGAGGCTGGCAGTGAAAAACAAATGCAGTTTTATGATTTCACTTCAAGTAACAAGTGAGCCTAGAATATTGAAGTTCATGTGAGAATCACACAAACTGGTCCATGTCATAAGCTAATTTGCACATAAAAGACCACAAGAGTCAGTGGGTTACAGATCCAAATATATGAGAAGGAAATGGCAAACTACTACAGTATCTTTGCAAAGAAACTCCAAAATAGGATCATGAAGAGTCAAACACTTGGAAAACTTATGTAACAAATGTTTATTACATCTAATTGGGAAAATAAAATATCTTTAAAAAAAGTCAAACAATCGAAACAACTGGACAATAAAACTAATCAGTATTAACGAAGAGGAAAGTATGTAGTGAACTTTCCCTGAACTAGTGAACATTTTTATGAATGACTTCGATTTTATCAAAGGCAAGGTGGAATGATTATCCGATGGGCAGGTGGCATAAAATTGAGATGGACAATAGATTTAGCATGCAACCAGGTCTTGACAGGCTAGATTATAGGCCATTCTAATACAATTCCTTTTAATTGAGATAAATACCAAGTCTTGCTCTTGGACTCAAAATATTAAATGCACAATTCAGGATCAAGGAATCATGTCTAGATAGATCACAGAAAATGATTTGGGAGTTTTAGCAGACTGGAAGTTCAATATTTGTCAACAGTATAACATGTTAGGCAAGAATGTTGATATAAGCTTGAGCTCCTAATTAAGAGAGACATAGAGACCCCAAGGAGAGAGCTCATAGTACTTCTGAATTATGTTCCAGTCAAGCCATATCTAGAAAATTGTGTTCAGCTCTAAAAGTCAAATTTTAGCAAATATATTGAAAAACTTGAGCAAGCCCAAAGGAAAGTGACCAGAATGGCCAAAAGCCTGATGACTTC